>NC_035446.2:163421638-163769638 GCF_002127325.2 Helianthus annuus
CCGGCCAAATGCAATGTTCACGTTTGGAGGATGGAGCAGGATAGACTTCCGACGTGTGAAGCTTTAAATAAAAGAAATATTCACGTCGGAGAGGGGATATGTCGGATGTGTATGTCTGCTGTTGAATCTGCCGATCACGTCTTCATTGGCTGCTTTATAGCAGCTAATGTTTGGATCGGGGTTAGTAATTGGTGCAAAATTCCGGCAATTTACGCATTTTCGCTCAAAGACCTTCTCGAAGTTCACAAAAATCTTAATGTTTCGGAGAGAAAGAAAGAAACGGTTCACGGTATCATTATATTGACGTGTTGGAGTTTGTGGAGAGCTAGGAATAAGCAGGGTTTTTTCCTAATTGTCCGATCAAAATTGAAAGTATTCTTAGTGAGATAAAGGTCATGGGTTTTTTATGGTTTTCGAATAGGTCGAAACATAAGGGGATAGGTTGGGATGAGTGGTGTTCATTTGTGAATATTTAAGTTTTTTTTTTGCTTGTTTGTTGTTTGTGGTCGGCTTGTTTTGGGCCGGCTGTTGTTAATGAAGTTTAAGTTTCAAAAAAAAAAGACGCATTGCTATTTTGTAGCTAATGAACTAGTCCCAAATTGGTAGAAAAAAACTTATTTATGAATTAGATTAAACAATTAACCTAAAATGTAAAACATGTATGTTATAAAGTCAAATGTATTTATTACTAACTAGGTTGTCTATAATTTAAATTAATTATATTACTAGTTACATATTGTATCAAACATTTATGATGAAATATGTAATGTGATTACTAACATTATGGGTTGTTACGAAGTTTTTATATTATCACTTTGATGGGTCGTAGAGGCTTTGTGCCTCTTGGGGAGAGACTCGGGTTTAATTCCTGGCATATGGTAAATTTGATGTAATTTAGAAGTTGAGATTATGTAACCTTTGCCGTTCAGGAAAAAGAAATTTTTTATATGTATTATCTATATAGGGTGAGGATCATCCAGGAACCATCATTTAGGTTAAGAATTTGAGAACTAGCGTGAGTATAAACAAAGTACCTAAGAATTTGAGAACTAGCGTGAGTATAAACAAAGTACTCAAACACATATTAAAAAAAAAAATCCATTAAAATCGAGACTTTTTATTAATGATTTTTTTTTTGGAATCGTGGGTCGAAGTGCTTATATCCAGTTATCCACTACATACCTCGTAATCTTTAGGGTCCGTTTTGGGCCATATTTTCCAATAATTTTGTATTCATAGGGGTGACACTACCCGAACCGTGGATGCACTTTCTTCACGTTTTAGGACTATCCGTTTGAATAGTGAAAGATTTGAGACGGTACACAACGCGATGGAAAATGAAGATGGTGACCTTTCGCAAGACAACGTCATACAAATCGCCCTCATCAACTACAGGCACGCCTACAACCGTGACTTCAAACACGTTTCGGCGTGATAGATAATTAGATTTTTTGTTTAATTATGCTTAGGGTTAACGTTTTATTTTAATTATGTATTTTTTTTGGTTTATTTCGTGTGTTTTTTTTAATTTCGTTTTTTAAGTTGTGTAATGTTTTTATTTTTTAAATTATGTAATTTTTTTTATTAATGTTATTTGTTTAATTAGTATGAATGTTTTTTTTTTTAAATTAAATAGATTTTGTATAATTTCGAATAATAAATTAACAATAAAAAGTGTGTGCCACGTATCTAACACTATGGGGTATGGAGCGGGGGTTGGGGCGTGGGTTAGGTACAAACGTTCAAGTCACCACCCCGAGTGGACTTGGGTTTCAGCGTGGCCCGTTTGAAACTCCCCACTCCTTACGGTCAATGTGAGATAGAATCACGTCAATGATGTTCTGGGTGCCAATAATGAATCATCTATAGAGAGATGTTCTTGGTGTCTAGACGGAGAGTATCACCCATGTCATCAAAATTATTAATATATTATTAAAACTAGTTTTTTACCCGCCGCGCGTTGCGGCGGCACCGCCGTACGTGACGTGATAAATTATAGATTATAATCAACGCGACTCGTTTCCGAACTAAATTTATGTTTAAGTGTAGAGTAATCCAAATTCATACCATTGAATAAAAATGTATTATATCTGACACGACTTGTTTCCAAACAAAATTTACGTTAAAACGTAGACCAACTCAAAATGCACACAAAATATACACGTGTGTTGGTGTCGAACACGGCGTGATAACTCTAGGCTATAATCGACCCTACTCGTTTCCGAACTAAACTTACGTCGAAACGTATAGTAACTCATTTATATCGTCGAATGAAAACGTATTATATTTCGTCCGATTTGTTTCCAAACAAAATTTACGACAAAACAAAGTGCAACTCAAAACGTACATAAAAGTAAAACTTTATATTGTTGACTCGGCTTGTTTCCAAACAAAATCACATTAAAGTGTATTCAACAAAAACCTTTTTGAGTACATCAGGTTATCAAATAGTGTTGAATAAGGATAAAAAAATAAATAAAAACTTGTCATTATCAACAGAAACATACATGTCTGAAGAAAAAAACAAAAAAGTAGTTGAAAACTCAATTTAGCTTCAAGAGTAAAAGACAAAAGAATATGAGATTAAGGTTGGTGGCACTGTAGTCACCTGCCTTTATCTTTAATATATAGTTAATATGTTTGTTAGATTGGAATTTGAAAATAATCAGTTGGTTATCATCTAACTTATAATAAAACACTCCAAATAATGACACATGGCATATTCTCCTTCAAGCTCATAAATTTTATTTATATTTGTTTAATAAATTTATTTTAATATTAATATTAATTAATAATAAATATATAGATATCACTTATTTTTATCCTTATCTTTATCTAAAATTAATAAATAACTTCAATTTTGCAATTTAGACCCTTTGTTTTCTTACTTTTAACCCAAAGTTTTGCATTTTTTGCAATTTAATCCCAACTCTTTTTTATTTTCAATTTTGATCCACCATACTTTTAATCTTTCACAAGTTTTTCGCTTCGTTCTAAATTTTGTGAGTTAACGCATCGCAACGTGCGTGTGGGGTTGAACATTTTTTCGCATAGTTTTTTCCCGTTTGGCTGACCCGTCGCGTCACATCTATTTTTCTGCGTTTGACAAGTTCGTCCAACATGCGGGTCCTGGATGGATTTAGTTATTTTTTCTGTGCTTCACGTTTCGGTTTAATTTCTCAGCAACGAGCGTGTGTGATTCAAAGATTTTACGTCTGCTTTTCGCTCGGCGTTATTTTTTCCTGTTTTTATTTATTTTGCTTTTACGAGCTTTTCCGGTGTTGGTGGTCGCTGACAATGATATAGTTTTATGACAACCGCTGAAACGCATGGGCTTAATACTAGTACAATAAATAAAGATAAATCGTAAAGAATGATAATCTAGATATAATCGGATATATATTAATTAATATATTAATATTAATTAATAAAATTAAAAATATCATACAATAAATAAAGATAAATCGTAAAGAATGATAATCTAGATATAATCGGGTATATATCTAATTTATATTAAGCCCCGGCGTTACAGCGGTTGTCGTAAAACTGTGTTAAGTAGTATCAATACTATACTACTATCATCAATCACCAACATCGGAAAAGCTCGTAAAAACAAAATAAATAAAAAAAGAAAAAATAAAGCCACTCGAAAAGCAGACGTAAAATATTTGAATCACGCACGTTCGTTATAGAGAAATTAAACCGAAACGTAAAACAGAGAAAAAATAACTAAGTCAATCCAGGACCCTCGTGTTGCGACGAACCTTTCAAATGGAGAAAATGTGTTGGGACGGGGCAAACGGGAAAAAATACACGAAAAAATGTTGAACCCTACACGCACTTTACGGTGCGTTAACTCACAAATTTAGAACGAAACGAAAAACTTGGGAATGATGAAAAATATGGTTGACCAAAATTGAAAAATAAAAAGAGTTGGGGTTATTGCAAAAGATGAAAAGCTTTAGGCGAAAAGTAAAAAAACAAAGGGTCTAAATTGCAAATGTTTGTTTGATTGGAATTTGAAAATAATCACTTGGTTATCATAAAATAAATAAAGATAAATCGTAAAGAATGATAATCTAGATATAATCGGATATATATTAAGGTAAAGGATCCTGTAAAAAAGTCCATCTTTTGTAAGAAGTGTAAGAAATAATCTTGGAATGACAAATGTCCCTCCTCTTAATTAATTCAAAAGGGTAGATTAGTAATTGTACATTTTTGTCATTTAATTGATTTACAATATAACTGAAAAAAAAAGCTGGCTATGAGAATTTTTAGGGATTGATCGTTTCATATCCATCTCCGATTCAGATCATCTTCTCCGACCATCTTGTTAACCTTCCGTCATCATCATCACAGTTCACGTCATCTTCTCCGATTTGAACATCTGCATCTCCGACCACCGTCACCAATTTCTTTCGTCTCCACAAATCATTCACCGTCATCGTCTTTCATCTTCGTCATCCTCATTTCTGATCGTGACTTGAATCATAGTGATCGTGTTTTAAAATCTGGGAATGTTTTGTATTGATTGTCCAGATGTCAAAACACCATGGATGTAATCACAATACAATGTTTTCTGGATTCTAGATAAAACACCATGACTTGAATCATAGTCAATTTATCTAGTTATTTTAAAACACCACGCCATGAATCTGGTTATACAATGTCTCCATATAAAACACCATGACTTGAATCATAGATGTTTAAAACACCACACCATGAACAATGTCTACAGATAAAACACCATGACTTGAATCATAGTCATGGTGTTTTAAAATCTGGGAATGTTTTTGTATTGATAAAACACCACGCCATGAACAATGTCTCCTGATAAAACACCATGACTTGAATCATAGATGTTTTAAAACACCACGCCATGAACAATGTCTCCAGATAAAACACCATGACTTGAATCATAGTCATGGTGTTTTAAAATCTGGGAATGTTTTCTATTGATAAAACACCACGCCATGAACAATGTCTCCAGATAAAACACCATGACTTGAATCATAGTCATGGTGTTTTAAAATCTGGGAATGTTTTCTATTGATAAAACACTACGCCATGAACAATGTCTCCAGATAAAACACCATGACTTGAATCATAAGCGTTTAAAACACCACGACATGAACAATGTCTCCTGATAAAACACCATGACCTGAATCATAGTCAATTTATCCAGTTGTTTTAAAACACCACGCCATGAATCTGATTATAGATCTATTTATGATAAAGTATGAAGAAATTCGTTGATTTTTTGGAGATTGATGACGGTTACCATATAATTCGCTGATCTTTAGGAAGTTCATGGGGGTTTTGAAACGGTTACCATATTTGAAACATTGGAAAAGTCACTATTGCCCTTCAATTTTTACATAAGGTCCTTCTAATTAAAACACAATTTACATTTTATACCCTATTGATCTCAACCATTAGATCAAATATCCAATGGTTTAAAACACTTCTTACCCTTCTTACATTTTAGACACTTTTTACCATATCCCTACCCTATATATAAATAATATATTAATATTAATTAATAAAATTAATAATATCATACAATAAATAAAGATAAATCGTAAGAATGATAATCTAGATATAATCGGATATATATTAATTAATATATTAATATTAATTAATAAAATTAATAATATTTAGTTATAATATTATTAATAAAATAAATTGAAGGAGAATTTGACACGTGGCATTATTAATTGTAGTCTTTTATTATAAGTTAGATATATTAAACTTTATAACTATACTTATAGTGAAAAGGAAAAACAGCATTGTAATTCTTCAAATGCTTTCATATATAACTTTTTTTCTAATAACTTTTTTCCTGTTTTGTTGTTTGTTTCTCCAGTTTCTTGCTGGCCCTATATATTCATATATACAGAGTTGTTTGCCGTTCAAAAAAAAATAAAAACATAACCACATTGGAAGAAGTGAATCCCAAACAAGTAAATAAATATTACATTAAATTACACAAAATAACAAGTAATACAAATTTAATAATCATTTCAACACTTTTTTTTTTCTCTTTCTAATAAATGTTCAATTTACCAATCACGGCTTACAATATATGATATGTTATATGTAGCAATATTGTCAGAATATCTAAATTACACACAGCCTTTTCATACTTGTATATAAATCCAATGTTGTTGTTGTTCTTGATTCTCATGTTTATTTGCATGTTCTCTCCAAATTCTTTCCGTTTTCCCCTGCTTTCTTCTTCGTCTTCACAGTCCTCGTTTGACTTTTCCTTAAAAAAATCAACTTAGGTTGTTGACTTTCGTTCTTGTTGAATTGATTCTCCAATGGGCCCCACTAGAGGTTCCAAATCGAAAAAGAAGTCTACTACCACCCTCTCTACTCCGCCGTTAATTCACTCTCAACCCTCCGATTGGTGGCATGATTTCTCCAAAAGGTTTCATGGTATGTTTCTATCTTCATATGTTTTATGTAATGCTCTTGTTCTTTGTGGATATCATTTAATGTTTCTTGTTTTTTTTTTTTTTTTTTTAATTTGTGTAGAATGTGGTTGTTGTTGTTGAGGATGATTCATATGGTGTGTTTAGGGGATTTTTGTGTTTCTTGTGCTGATTTTATCAGATTTTAGTATGTTTTTAAATTTATTTTATGTTAAGATAACCGGTCTTAAATCGCGGTGTTGCTGATTTGCTTCATAGAATATACTTGCAGGTTACGCATTTTGTGGTTAAACATGAATTCATATGTCATTATGTGATTAATGGTTTGTTTATCATTTTAGTGTTGAATAAATTTTCAAATTTCTAACCTAATATTTTTTAGTATTAAAGTTCACCCAAAATAATTGCTTTATGATCCAAAAATAGCTTTTAATTTAATGTTGTTTAATGGCTTAAATGTTACAAAGACAAAGTTCAACCAACTTTGACCTTAAAACCAATAAAATTTTATACTAAAAAGTCAAACTTTGACTCTTTTAACACTAATTTTGGGTGAATTCATTATGCTGTTTGGAGTAGATATGTGTTCTTTTCTGGGATTAGTAGGGACATTAAGGTCAATCCTAGTGCACCAGGGTTCAATGCTTGGCTATGGTTTGGGTCCCAGTTTTGCGAAGAGACGGTCTACTTGGCTTGAACCCATGACCTTGCCGAATTTTAGGGAAAGTTCTTCGTTAACACAAACGACAAGAACTTGCTTTAATGCTAGCATCAACCGTATTTAGTGTTAGGGTAATTGATAATCACGAGTTATATGGAAGATCCATGCTTTACACATATGCGGACAAAAAATCCAACGATGTCCGAATCTAAGTGATCGCTTGTGCTATTGATAACATGTAGTACTAGACTCGGATCATTTAACTCAATACTTTTTGCGTCTTTGACTTTCTCCGAGAATACACACCAGCGTTCTGTGAGTTCCTTACAGGGTGGCGGCGCAACTTGTTGCCCGACTACCTGCCATTGTTTTGTAATTGCCCTTTTTCGTGTGGAATGATATTTAATCTTAAACTTAAAAAAAAAAAAAAAAAAAAAAAAAAAAAAAAAAAATCTATGTTATGCGAAAATAAAAACAGTTATGTTCATAACCATTTTCTGCATATTTTTCTTAATCTGTCAAGGTTAAAACTTGCTAGATCTTTTCATTCCATGGTGCGATAAAAATCGTGATCTTGATCTTTGTATGCTACTTCTCAGGGGACTTAAAAAAGTCAACGGATTCACAAAGTTTCGAATCCATGTTCAAGATGTCAACCAAAACATTTGACTATATCACTTCATTTGTCAACGAAGAAATGTCGGCCAGTAACAAAAACTACATTGACCTCAACGGAAACCAGTTGAATCTATATGACATGGTTGGTGTTGCTCTAAGACGGTTAGGCTCCGGTGATTCTTTATCAACGGTTGGAACTTCACTCAACCTTCACCAAACCACCGTTGCTGGGCTAACCAAAAGGTTCGTGGATGCCTTGGTAGAAAAAACTCACTCTCATATCTACTGGCCTTCAACTGAACTCGAGATGGAGGACGTAAAGTCTAAATTCGAGAAAATTGGGGGACTCCCGAATTGTTGTGGCGCAATCGGCACCACCCACATTTTGATGCGTTTGTTAAACGTCGAATGCTCAACCAACGCTTGGTGTGACCGAGAGAATAACCAATCCATGGTTTTATCAGCGATCGTGGACCCCACTTTGAGGTTCCGTGACATCAGCGGCGGGTGGCCTGGAAGTTTGACTGATGAGTATATCTTTAAGGAGTCAGCATTTTTGGAATTATGCAAAGACGGGGTTAGACTAAACGGGAAACAAAGACAACTTTCGGAAGGAAACGAAATACATGAGTATATTGTTGGTAATTCGGGTTTCCCGTTGCTTAAATGGATGCTAACTCCGTATCAGGGTGACCAACTTGGCGATTATGAAATGAAATTCAATGAGATGTTGTTTAAAACACAAATGGTGACGAACGAAGCGTTTGTGAAGCTGAAAGAGAACTGGAAGATCCTTAAAGGAGAATTGTGGAGGCCTGATAAAAACAGATTACCGTTGATTATTACTGCGTGTTGCATACTGCATAATATACTTATTGATATGGAAGATGAAGTTCAAGAGACGCTCGTGTTTTCAGGCGGTCATGATTTGGATTATCGTCCTGTGTTTTGTGATGCGGATGATGATGATCAAGTTGGTGCGGTTTTGAGGGAGAAGATCTGTCGTTATCTTTCCTTTCGGGAAAACGATGGCATGCATCACAGTTCTGCAGCTTGACATGAATAATTTCTGGTTTTCGTATCTTTTTTTTTCTTCATATATAAACTATTGAGATGAAACTGTGAGTTTATCAAAGGGTAGTTGTTGTTCTCTGGATTTTTTTTAAAGATTTTAAGGATTTTGGTATAATTTTAATTTTATGTTTAATCAGTATGTGTGGTTGATTCTGTATGCAGTTTGAATGCTAAGTTTCATATACTTGTCACCTTGTTGCAGTACAAGTATTAGTGTAGTTGTGTCAAACCTTAAAATGACCAAAAAACTACAAATGTTGTTTTACAACAAAGGTGGCAAGTTTGGTCTTTGAAAATGATATTTTTTTTATATATAATTTTAATATAAATTATCGTTGATAACATATAAAACAGAAGGTAGACGGGCGGGGCAATATAAATGTGAAATGCTTGTTTTGCAAAATAATGTCAAATATGTATTATATTTGCTATAAATCTAGTACACTCATACATATTACAGTCTAATGTTAGGATACCGTATGTCTAGTGATCCTAAAAGGTCGTTAAACGTGGTAAATACTCGAGTTTCTATAAGAATTACGTTAGCGATTAGTTCAATAAGTATGGACTCATTTGTTTAATTAATACACTTGAAAACAAGAAGTTCCGTATTTAAAAGACATGAATTGTATAAATTAATAAGATACCTTAAAAAGTACAAGAATAATTCAGTATACACGGTGTGGATCAACTTTAGGGTAATCACTGATTAGAGATTAAAAACCAAACCTGACCTGTTGGGTCCGAGTACCATCCAACACCGAAGAAAAAGAAGAGATGAAAGAAATAAGAACTAAACGAAATTTTAATGCGACAAAAGATATCAAGAAGGAACGACGTGTGGAAACAGAAAAGTGACATGGACAGTGGTTTCTCGGTTCGTGCGGTGAGACAAGCTTTGCCACAACATATCGATATTAACGTACCGGCAAGTGACTTTTGGTGGAACAAATTAGTAATACCCAAAATAAGTATTTTCGGTTCATGTTTTTTTTTTTCCCGTTAAGTTGTAATATGTTTTGGGTCGAACTTTTGAAAAATTGCGGAGGTTTAAAACGCAACACTGCAAAAAGGAAGGGCTTTTGTGTAAATTACTCTAACATAATCTATACTATATAATAAAAGAAACCAATAAAGGGACACATGTCATTCATTGAAGCCATCTATTTCTTAGTTTTCTCATATTTATCTTCTATTTAATTATAATTAATATTAATTAAAAGATAATTATAAAATTAAATTTAATATAAATTTAAACTATTCGTGTAGGAGATAATATAGTATTTTGAAATATTTATTAGTACACTAAATATAAATTAATATAATATAAAGAGTTAAATGTCATTTTAGTCCCTGTGGTTTGGGCTATTTTGTCAGTTTAGTCTAAAGGTTTTATAATACACAGGGTTTATAAAGATATAACAATATATAACTTTTTATTGATTGATATATAAAATTACATGTGTTTAACGCATACAATACATGAGGTTCTTAATAATTTTTATAATAACAACGATTCTAAAGATATCGTTATTATAACTCAACATCTATAAGTCAAATTAGTCGGAAATAAAAAGTTATACATTGTTATATCTTTGTAAACAGTGTGTATTATAAAACCTTTGGATTAAACTGACAAAATAACCCAAACCACGGGGACTAAAATGACATTTAACTCTTTATATTATGAGTAACTTACAAAAAGCGTCCTTTATGTATGTCACTTATTGCAAACTGTATCCTTTGTCTTCAATAATTACAGAAAACGTACTCGATGTTTGCAAACCCTTGCAAGTTATGTCCTTTAGCCCTAACTCAGTTAATTTTTATGGTTAAATTTGACCAATTGGACCCCACATGAGGGTATTTTGTGGTTAAATCTGACGAAATGGACCTCACATGAGAGTAAAATGACCAAAATACCCTCATGTGGTCGGAAATTTATACATATCGACTGTGGTCTAGAAATTCCATAACTTATAAAGCGCAATTTATTCTTTATATGTTTAAAAAAACACTTAAAAATAATTTTAGAACTCATAGCCTTTACTTTATCGTTTTTATATAAGCATAAAGAAGTTTAAAGGCTACGTTATAATTCAGTGAAATTTTTGAAAATCTTCCTATACTAATAAAAATCTTTTTGGACACGTATAACTTTCTTGTGTTTTCTCATCTCATTTTCTTATTTATCTCTCATATTAAATAATAATAATTTTAAATAAAATATTATATAAGATTAAATTTTTGTTATTCTATAATAAATTTAAACAAAAATTTAGATAAGGATAAACGTTTGGTTTTATTATGTATTTAATAATATTTTTTTTCATTTGCTATAATTAAATAAGTATTCTAGGTTGGGCATATGCTTTTATCAAATTGCAAGTGTTTTTAGACGCATCAGTGTAATGGTCCGGCCTCACCATTATAATCGCACAATTTTTTTAAATGTCAATTTTAGACAACTTAGTTTTAACAATAATGTTAGACGTACTGTTATAATTGGTTTAAACCTATCATTTATCGCACATTGCATGAACATGTAGAAAGAACACCATTTTTAGATATAACAATTCTCGATTTTACAATACGACATTATATTTTATTCAACACGTGTAATATATGAGTTTTTTTCAAAAATATATAATTTTTATTATTATTTATTATATAAAATTACATTTATGCAACCCGTGTAATACACGGGGTTCTAACCTAGTAAAATTTATAAAACAAAATTGAATTGAAAGATTGGGGGTTTAGGGTTTATAATTTCGATATGGGAACTCGAAATTTTGACGTGAAGAAGCTGTTAAACGACAGGAAATTCTGGTTCGCTTCGTTCTTAATCGCGTGGGCTGCTGCTTTACAGGTGATCATTTCAATTAACGCCTCTCGAACGTAACAATCGATTGTTTGTTTGTTTTGAAATATGTAGTTGTTGGATATAGGGGCATATGATGTGGTTACAGAGGCAAGATTCATTTAAGCAGAAGTTTGGAACCCTAGATGATCACGATACTGACGATCGACATGATTCTACTCCAATTTGACTAGTTTTGGTATATTTTGTTACATGAATTTTCTAGCTGTTTTCTGGTTTTTTTTTTTAATTTATTTTTATAATGTATTTGGATGGTTTTTATGTTGTGAATTACAGATGCTGTTAGGGTTTCAACTTTCAGTTCAATACGCCTTGAATTCTTGACATATTTGAATTAATGTGTATGTTTAAATCTAACAATCGGGATTTGTAGGCGAACGGTTTTGCTACAATTATAGTAATTTAAGTTCAATTAGAGAGACAAAGAAGGGTAAGGAATAACTGATAAGATGAGTGAGTTGTGTGATTTTAGGAGTCCTTGACTTTTAATGATTTTGTGCATATGAACGAAAGTTATGATCTTGCGTTTTTTATTTGTAATTTGTCTGAAATTGTTTGTTCTTTCACGACCGTTGTTGGATCTTTTTGCGTGTTTGATTGAATGATTCTTAATCTGCAAGGAGAATCCACACACACTATTTAGAAAAGCAAACGACTACTAGAAGAATTAGGGCAACTCATGAAATTTGAAATGGTTCAAAAGTTACATATGACAGAACTCAGAAGGCAAAAGTTTCGATTAGTTTACATGTAATTGGTGCCCATAGTTTATAGGGAAATTGGCCTGTAATAATCCCATCTAGACCTTATTGGCCATTAATAATCCCACCTCAAAATATTCCCCCCACCAGTCCCACCTTTCACCTATTTTTCCTACAATGGTCCTCCGTTAAAAAACCTTAATGGAGTTAAGCTTTTTTCCAAATTACAAACAGATTTTTTAGGGCTTTTGATTAGAACGACGATACGAGTCCATTGATGTAAAACTTGCCTCGAAACGGTGCTCCAAACGATGAAAACGGCGCTTCAATTCAGGTGTTTAAATTTCCAATTAACCAAAATCAAGTCACTTGGAGCACCATTTCGAAGTAAGTTTTACATCAATGGACTCGTATCATCGTTCTGATCAAAAGCCCTAAAAATCTGTTTATAATTTGAAAAAAAGCTTAACTCCTTTAAGTTTTTTTTAACGGGGGACCATTGTAGGAAAAATAGGTGAAAGGTGGACTGGTGGGGGGAATATTCTGAGGTGGGATTATTAATAGCCAATAAGGTCTAGGTGGGATTATTGCAGGCCAATTCCCCTAGTTTATCTAAGTTTTAGCATACTCTTGTGTCGTATAGATCTTTAGCTGGGGACCTTTTGTGCTAATGATTTGTTCTAGCAATGTCTTGACTCGATGCTCTATACCTGGTAGTAAAACTGCACTCGGAATCTTATTACGTAACGAGGTAGAAACTTGCAAGGGTGAGATATAACCGGTAACAAAAAATTATTATTTCAAAGAGGAGAGACAATTGCCGTATTGAAATGATCCAAATGGTAGAATGTAGGAATGAGCAATTTGTTTTGCAATCCTTCTTTTTCTGTAATCGCATTTTCTATTTTGTGCTCATAAAAACAAAGGGAAGCTAAGGCAAGAGAATTTAAAGATTGAATGAATGTTAGTATATTACAAACATCCTCTTGGGCAGTACACTACTTAACAATAAAGACTAAACTTTTTTGGGTAAATTTATGTCCTAGATTTTCTGTTATATGGCTTTAGATACAAGAAAATTTCCTTTTTGTGTTCTTTTACAGTTTCGATTGCTAGTTTTGTATATTACGCCTTTGTGATGTATATGGTTATAAAAAATCTTTATTACGATTTGCGTCTAATGACACTTGCCCAATGTAAGTTTGGGTTTACCTGATTCCACTTGTTAGATGGGTATTGGTGGGGTCCGTGAGTTTTCCCTAATGGGTTCTCACGGTTACAGACAAAATATTTCGTTACAGAATTTTCTTATCACCAACTCTTCGATACTAAAGTGACCTGTTTGATATCTTAGTAAATAGTAACTATTTCGCCTGCAAGGGGAAAACTGGTTAATCTGGTTGCCATATATTAATCAGGCTTTTGAGCCGCTCAATCACTCTTGAGGGTTGTCTCTTGCAGTTGAATACAAGTTCTTTTTTTTATATTTGGACTGTCTTCAAACTTCTACATATTTTGATCTAAAAAGATTTCATTTTTCTAAATTTGCCGATATACATGAGATATTAAATTAAATAAAGGATCAGTTACTAATAAAATAAAATAAAAATGCCTTGTCAGTTTTCCTATTTCATAGTTTCTACTTGAGTTAAATGTCATTTTAGTCCCTATGGTTTGCATCATTTTGCTAGTTTAGTCCAAAGGTTTGAAACGTTGCCATTTTAGTTCAAATAGTTTTAAACGTTGCCATTTTAGTCCACTGGGTTAACTTCATCCCTTTATTATGTTAACTACAAGGGTATTTCGTTCATTTTATATGTAATTCTGTTAACTAGAAGAGCAATCCGACATATAAAATGATCGAATTACCCTTCTAGCTAACATAAAAAATGGACGGAGCTAACCCAGTGGACTAAAATGGCAACGTTTCAAACCTTTGGACTAAACTGGCAAAATGGCTCAAACCACAGGGACTAAAATGGCATTTAACTCCTCCTACTTTCTATATTGTAATTTGAACCTTATTTATTGCAACTAATGCATAGGTGTTGGCAAATCATCTTTTTCGTCTCATGCACACATGTTTAAATCATGGGACCATGAGCCACAATGGTGGTTATAAACTGCAAATGTATGAACCACAAACATGTCTTGATGAGGCATTATTTGTATTTTGACAGGAAAAGAGAAGTTAAGAATCAGGGAAGTAAGTTGAGATTGGAACAGGTGCGGTCCAAGGTTCCCACCATGGTGCGGTCTCATTCAACAAAACTGATCCACATGTTTGCAAGTTCCCATTATAAAGTTTGACCTTTTTAACTTTACACCTCATTCTGGTGCATATGAAGGTAGACTTTGCCCTTGTGAGTGATTTCTGTGACCATGTGAAAGTTGAAAAACATTTTTTTTTCCATAAAACATGATCCTTTTGCTTATACATTGTACTTAGTTCTAGATATAATGTTAGAGAGAGAACGTAGATTATGCAGTCATGTAATCGTCGTAATAATCACATGTAACACACGTAAAGGCGTCCATGTGATTCTCACAGTGTTCGGTCAATAAATCCTATGTCAAAAGAAATCTAGATCAATAAGAAAACGATTTCTAGCCAACGTGGAATCATGAAATGATTATTAAAGCAAACAGAATGCTGCATCCTTTAGTTTCCTTTAGCTGTGATATGAATCGAGATTTTAGCGAATAGACCACCCAAATAGGCTCAGTTTGGTGCTGAACAATGTGAGCTGTTTGAGCCGGTTAAGTTTTTACCTAATGTCAACACGCCTAGGGCCTGTTATTTACGCCACCGGCCACCTTCATTGTTTATTTTTGCGAATTATTCAATAAGAGCCTTTACGTTAGTGTTAAAGTTAATTGATAATATTATTATTAATCGAGTAATGATATTAGAGTGTTTTTGTGTAGTCACTTTTAGTGATGTTCACACTTTTATGTGTTGGAGGCAACAAAGGTAAATGGGGGTTATTGTTGTTTTGCCTTTTCCTCGTTTGTGTCGTAGGTGTGTTTTAATAAACTCTGTTTTTCAAAAAAAATGGGGATTATTGTGGCCTTGTGGGAATGTAATAAAGTTATAAGGGTTAAAAATAGGGAATATTGTATAGAAGAGGAACCTATGATAGTTTAAAATTCATTCACGTTAGGTGTGTAAATGAGACAACCAAGTTTAAGAAGAAAATTGCCATTTTACTCCCTGAGTTTTGGTCTAAATTGTCATTTTAGTTTACATAGTTTTTTTTCTTCTTTGGGTCCTTAACTTTTCTATTTTCTTGTCATTTTGATCACATTGCCTAACTCAGTCTAAAAATCTGGTTATAACCAGGGATATTTTTGCCATAACTATTGTGTAGTGATAACTAGGTGTAGTTTACAACATAATTTATAACCTCATAATAATTTAATGCCAAAAATACCCCTGATTATAACCTGGTTTTTAGACTTACTTAAACAATCTGATCAAAATGACAAGAAAATGAAAAAGTCAGGGACCCAGAGGAGAAAAAAAAACTTTTTGGACTAAAATGACAATTTACTCAAAGACAACTACCCCACAATAAAATACAAAATAAAAAATATTAATTTAAATTAAACCCATCCTCTCTCTCAACAGCGCCTCTATCTGGTACGTATCCTCTTTCTCTCATCGTGCACGCTCTCTCTATCTCTCTCTACAAATTAATAGGGATCATCGGTGGTGGAGTGATGGTGGTGTAGTTAAGATCATTACAAATTTGGAATTAATTGGTTACAGATTTACCAACCAGGTACTTAGATTGTTAACATTTTTGGTTTTAAATTCAAGTAGTTAAAACCACTAAAACTCAAGGATTCAAAAATGAATTCACTCTATTAGTAAAATAGTGAAAAAGTATACATCGTCATTTTATATATCGGTTCGGTTTTCATAGTAAAGAATAAAAACTATGTTTGACACGTTCGAATAAAATTTAGAGTTAATTACACAGATGGACCCTATGGTTTATAGCTAGTTTCATCTTTAGGTACTAACTTATTTTTTTAACAGGTTTAGGTTTTATGGTTTAAATTTTGTAATACATTTGGGTACTAACACCAAAAATAGTTAATTTTATCAATATAACGACTAAAATATCCTTCCATTTTTTAAGGGGTAACTTTGTAGAATAGTAACCAAGTTTTAAAAGTGTTTCAATTAGATCACTCAAGTTTCAAAAGTATTCCAATCTGGTCACTCATCATTCATTTTTCATTAAAATTAAGGGTTTTTTCATCCATTTTATAAGTAACCATGGTGATGTGTATTTTTGTTTCTTTTTTCTCTTTTATTTGATGCTAACTTTGAGTGATGACATGAATTGTAACTTAATTTTTTAATTTTTAATATAATTAAAGTGTTTTTATTTTTAATAAATATAATTTCATATATTGAAATAATCCGACCCAAACATCTTATTCTTCATTTTTTTCTTGACACATAGAAAAAAGGACATGACTCGATTTGAATGTTAAGTTATCTAATTGAGACAAAAACGCTATGAGTGACCTAATTAGAACACTTTTGAAACTTGGTTACTATTCTGTGACATATTCCCTTTTTGTAATTTTATCAATGTAACACCTTTGAGTACTAACACCTAATTTTATTTAAGTTTAAATCAATTTTAAAAAATCTATTTATTTATTTATTTTTCATTTCTTTATTATACCGTTTCGAGGTAACTTTTACATAAATCGACTCGTATCCTCGTTCTGACCAAAATCCATACAACATCAGTTTGTAATTCGGAAAAAATCTTAACTCCGTTAAGCTATTTTTAACGGCGGACTATTATCGGCCAAAAGTGGACTGAGTTGGGATTATTATCGGCAAAATTGAGAAAGCTGAGATTAATTAAATCCAATTTGCCTAAAAAACTGAAATCCCTTGTGTGATTCGAAGGGAATTCAATTACGATCGATATATATCGGTTCGGTTTTCATAGTAAAGAATAAAAACTGTGTTTGACACGTTCGAATAAAATTTAGAGTTAATTACACAGATGGACCCTATGGTTTATAACTAGTTTCATCTTTAGGTACTAACTTATTTTTTTAACAGGTTTAGGTTTTATGGTTTAAATTTTGTAACACATTTGGGTACTAACACCAAAATTAGTTAATTTTATCAATATAACGACTAAAATACCCTTTCATTTTTTTAATTTTATCAATGTAACACCTTTGGGTACTAACACCTAATTTTATTTAAGTTTAAATCAATTTTACAAAATCTATTTATTATTTTTTTCTTTCATTTCTTTATTATACCGTTTCGAGGTAACTTTTACATAAATCGACTCGTATCCTCGTTCTAATCAAAATTCATACAACATCAGTTTGTAATTCGGAAAAAATCTTAACTCCGTTAAGCTATTTTTAACGGCGGACTATTATCGGCCAAAACTGGACTGAGTTGGGATTATTATCGGCCAAATTGAGAAGGCTGAGATTATTTAAATCCAATTTGCCTAAAAAAACTGAAATCCCTTGTGTGATTCAGTAGGAATTCAATTACGATCGATATGGGTTTGGTTCATTACGGTAATGACATTACGGTAACGACACTCGTATAACTACGAAAAGAAAAAACCAAAGAAATAAAGTCGTTAAACTTCAGAGTATAAAAATTTTGTGGTCGTTTTAAAAAATGTTTAAACTTTAATATTATTGTCACAAAAACACAAAAGAAAAGAAAATATTATATTAAAGTGAAAACCGTTAATGAAATCTATACTCAAGCTGATATTTAACATTTAGAAGTATTGGCATATTATTCATGTTAGTGTTCCATTTTAAATTATTTATAATTCAAAGTGTTTAAATTGTACAGTTTTACTTATGTTTTTAATGATAATTAGCAATAATTATCCGTTATACATCGGCTTTTTAGTATGTGAAAAATTATTTCAAAAGTATTATATTTTTCTTTAAATTTCAAAGAAAAACTGACATTTTCTTGATAATAGGCGACATGGTCACCGATACACAGGACCCTTTTGCACATGGAGAAAATGAATGAGAAAAGACAGACAGAGTTAACAAAATATGCTAGGCAACAACATTACCAAAATTTAAGCAAAAATACAATGCATAAATAACTCTACGCGTCATCAAAATCCTAAAATTCATACGTAGATCTTTTGATCACTCTCTGTATAACTGCAAAATTTCAAAGGCAACGCTTCTCCCAACTACAACTCAATGGACCGATTTTTCAGGATTGCGGGGGTTAAGCGCCTCTGCCTTTACAAGTTTAAGAACGGGTTTTCTCAAGATATTTAAGCGCCTCTGCCTTTACATATTCAATTCTTTCTTCATCTCCTTTCGACTTTTCAAATTCAAGATACTTTTTAAACAAAAACTGCAAAATCGAGAAAGATAACAAACCATGTTAGATCATATTTGTGTGCTGTAAAAAAAATATCCTTAATTTACCTTTTTCAAGAGTTTAAATTAACATAAGAATATATAATTCCGGTAACCATATTTGACATACTTAAGTTTTATAACTCACCTTAATTTTCTTGAGTGGCAGTTCTAGACATATGGTTCTCTCGAATAGAGCACGAATCACAGCCTCATCACCAAGCCGGATCTCCTGTTAGGGTTAGATAGAATTACTATTAGATAAAAAGTGCGGTAGAATTATTATTATTATTAAAATAAAAAATAAAAATTATTAGGGAAAGTGAACTACTTGGTCCAGGTAAACGCTCCATAAGTCTGTCCGTTTCGGGTACTCACGAAGCATTCCTTCAAACAACGACCTTCCTCTATCCGGAACTCCACTCTTGAACTCCGATATTGCTGTTTGTGTGATGAACTTAATATGTTTGTGTTTTGGAAGACATATGAGAGCACGTTTCACAACTGACTGAACCATATCCTCATTTTGCTTTAATACTCTCTGAATCCGCCTTAACCAGACCTGCATTTTGGTTACACGAGTCCCACTAAAATATAAAAACGAAAAAATAAAATAAATAAATAATCAATCAAGGCACCTTGCATGAATGCTTAAACTTTCTGATCATCTTTTCAAGAAGCTCGTCTGCCAATTTATTTTGATCGGTCCTCTCGTACATCCCTAGCAGTGCAAAATGTATTTTTTTAGGGTCACACACCTGCAATGCTCTTTGAAATACTTTTACAACAGCCTCCTGTTGAAAAAACAAACATTTAAATTAGTTGGCAAAACAAAAGAAGAGGTTTGGCCAGTTTTGCGATTTTTGTCCGAGGTTTTTTGCATCTGGATCCGAAACGTTTGAAATCTTGCGAGTTTCATCCGCCTCGTTGACTCCATCTATTTTTCACCGTTAAGTCATGGGTATTTTCGTCTTTTTTCAGTGTTGTAGTAATTGGTAGTCGCTAGTCGGGTAGTGAGGTGGGGACTAGCGATTAATCGGGAATCTATTGGAATTAGTTGGAATTAATCAAGATTAATCGGCGCCTAGTCCGGATTTTTACAACTATTAAAGGGCAATTCGGTCTTTTGAATACTTGTACATTTACATAAAGTGAAAAAGACCGAATTGCCCTTTAAGTTAACAAAAAAGACAGAAATGCCTGACTTAACGAAGAAAAATGGATGGAGTTAACGACCTGGATGAAAATCAAGATTTCAAAACTTTTGGATCCAGATGCGAAAAAACAAACCTTTGGACGAAAGTCGCAAAACTGGTCAAAAGTCAGGGGCGAAAATGGCAGTTTACTCATTAAAAAATAAAAAAATATGTAAATTGCATATACCTCTGGGGGGTTTCCAAATTCATTTTCTAAATTGAAGTAAGCAATCCAAACATTTAGCTTCTCCGACTCTTCTATCATGTTGATTGTGTTCAGAGCCCTGCAATATCATATGAACAGCGTACATTAAATCGTGACTTGTAAACTTACGGATATTGCGTGTGTACGTGTGATATTACTACCTATTGGCGATTGATCGAGCCTTGTCAACTTCGTTCAAGGAGAGTAAAAACGCCATGTACTTAAGCCAGATAAAGCTGCTATTTGGGGAGCTTCTGGTCAACTTTTCGTAGTCATCGGCGGTCCTCGGTATGTCTTTCTGCAATAGTCTTTCCTCAGCAGCCCTAATTTCTCTTTCCCTTTCTTCCATCTCTTTCTTCTTGGTGCGTTTAACTTTGTTCTCACTCGTTTTCGTTACATTATCAAGAGCTTCGGGACTTTGAGCACCGACATCATCCATGGGGGAGTCCTCGGTTTCATCCAACGAAACGTCAAGCGGAAGGACCGAAGCCCTTGATTCCACTTCCGCTAACATTGGATGATTCCCGTTCCCGGGCAGAATCAATGGCTCCTGGACCTCGAAAGGCGTTTCCTCATCTGATTCGGAATTATTCTCGTTGATTGAATCAGAACCATGATTTGCAGGCGTTCCGGTTCCAACATCGGTATCGAAATACGATGCCTTCATCCCTAGAGATATTCTTCGTCTTTCTTCATCAATCTGAAAACAAAATGAAGATTAACAGCCGCATGATCAATACATTAATATTCTGATTGTGAAATCCAATTCAAAATATAATGTAAATGTTTATCACCTTCAAAACTTTAGCTTTAACGCACTCGTGAACTTTGTACTTCGTTTCAAGGTTGTCAACATTATCCTCGGGAAGCTCGGACACATGGCACAATCCAACCGACTTAGATTGATCGATAGTGATAAACAAACCATACGACTCAACACGCTTCACCCTTCCCGATACGATATCTCCAACATGGAGGCTGCTAAAATCACCATCACCTTTCGTTTCTTTCGAACCACTTGTTTTCCGAAGACTAACTTCAATTCTCTTTGATAGAGGTTCCAAAGAGAGCACCCTGTGTAAAACACATCACTACATGAGCATCGTATTCACGTCAAAAATACAAACAAAAAGTATTGAAAAATAATAAATTAATAATCACCTGCCAGTTACAAGTTTCCCGATAGGAAACTCTTCTTCGAGGTTCGAGACAAAGTCGTCAGACAAGTTTGAAATGAGGATTTTCGCATCAAGCTTCCTAGAAAGCATAATAAAACATCCCTTTGGCGTTACGTTCTTAACATAACCCTGAAAAAAAAAACAGTTATGCAAAATAATAGTTGGTATCATAAAATGATAACTTCTGAAATATGACACACACACAGACTAAATAGGGCTGAGTAGTAGAACAAATAGGGGTGCTAAACGGGCCGTGTTCACAGGCTCAACCCGACCTGAACCCAAAAATTTTAGACGAACCCGAGCAAGACCCGAATCCGAAAATTGGGTCATGCATATGAACCCAAACACAATCTGAATGTTCGTGGGTTGACCCAAACACAACCCGTTCAACCTGATTTTTTTATTATTTTATTTTTTTCCGCAAATGAATATATTAAACCTAAAATTTACTACAAAAAACACAAATGTGTACAATACAATTGCATTTAAATTATAAAATTTCTCTTTTTAAGTTATCATTATGGCATAAAATACACTACCCAATTTAATTTATGACATAAAACATGTAAAAATATATAATAGAATATAAATAGG
The DNA here is from genome assembly GCF_002127325.2 of Helianthus annuus. Taxonomy (NCBI): domain Eukaryota; kingdom Viridiplantae; phylum Streptophyta; class Magnoliopsida; order Asterales; family Asteraceae; genus Helianthus; species Helianthus annuus. The sequence continues at coordinate 163,443,598 of NC_035446.2, forward strand.
TTAAAGTTAAACAGGTCAACCCGCCAACCCGACCGGGTTGACCCAAACCCAACCCGTTTAGACTAAACCCAAACCCGCGAACTTAGTGTTAGGTTCGTGTTGTGTTTTAGGGTCGTGTCAGAAATTCAGACCCCTAAGAACAAAGCACAGACATATTTACCTCTATGACCATATCAGACTTAAGATCTTCAATCTTTTCGTATCGATTACTTCCAGACGAGCGCAAAGACAGATCAACATGAACCGAACCCGTTCCAGAACGACCGATGCCGAGTACTTTGCATTTGACAAACTGCCCTTCGTGATACCCCGACAACGGGTTCGATATCCACGAATCTGTTAATTCGGTAAAATGAACTTTACCGGACAGACGTGGATCGATTTGCACAATCAAGCCACTGACACCTGGCAGAATTTTAGATATTCTGCCACCGATAATCGCACCTTCAGAGACATGAGACGTGACAGTTTCACTATCATCTGTCAGACCACCTAGTGGATGTAATATTACCCGCAACAATCGTTTATCTTTGTAAGTGGTTAAAATATATCCGGATACTCGTTTTCCAATGGGATACCGGTTCTGAAAATCTTGAAGCTCAACGGGGTCACTTGCACTATCGAGAATATATAGCTGGGCCCGTATATCTCGAGTTATCGTTATCCATGCCCAATCCTTATCAACTTTGTATACGAACCCAGTTACGTTTTGACCAACTGAATAGCTGAAATCTTGTGACGCACACGCGACTGATTTGTCTGCAAGCACAGATGGTTTGATGGACAGCTCGAACCGAATATTACTACTTTTTTCGACTTTAGATTTAGACACGATCTTTGCTGTAAGTGCCTGCCCGATCTTATAGTTACTAAACGGGTTCTCCGAAACATTACCATCGCTCGCCTGTTAAAAACCAATATAAATCACATATTGTCATATCCATGACAGAAAAGAGTAGATCAAGAGCATAAGGTAAGAAACGTGTTACCTCGGTGATATGTATCCGCCCATGTAAGCCGGAACCGAATTTCAATTTAAGCTCTAACGGTTTTATTTCAGTAATCTGAAAACCAATAAAGTTGTATCTTTTATATAGATGCTCTAAGGCCAAATTATATACAAATTAAAAAAAAAAACTGACCTCTGCTTGAACGGAAGTTCCGACATCATAGCTAGACTTCTTTTTTGCCCGCTTTGCACTGGAAGTGTCTCCGGCCTCAAGCAACAACAGTAACCGATCTGCGGTTGAAGAATCTGGAAGAGCCTTAACAGATGCACTCACCCTAGAACCAAAAGGAAATACATATACACACATCAACAAAAAAAACCCTTAATAGTAGAATGCTAGGCATGTAAACGAACAAACATGAACACAATTTTTTGTCCATTTAATTAAACAAATGAACACGAACACACGTCTTGTTCGTTCATTTATGTTCGTTTTATGTCCGTTCGTTTATGTTTGCATCAATTTAAATACACACCTAGTTATATTTATATAAATATTGATCATAAAGGAACTTTTTCTATCTACTTATATAAATATAACTAACTGCTAATTGGGCTTTCTAGTAATAAAAAAGGGTTTTCCAATGGAATTTATTGTAATTAATCACTAATTTATATAAGAACTTACTTTATGTTTAGCTAATTATGTTCATTTATGTTAGTTCAATTATGCTCAGTTATGTTTTTTATTGTTTGTTAAACACTTAAACTATGTTCGTTTATGTTCATTTAGGTTTTAAATGAACGAAAACGAACATGCTCATTTTCTTAATAAACGAACATGAACAAAAAAATGTGTTCGGTTCGTGTTCGGTTAAAGTTAAATGAACAAACACGAACATCAATTTGTTCGCGTTCGTTTACAGGCCTAATGAACGCAAAGGTAACAATGAATAGGGTTACTTGAATATTTACCTTTGTCCATTGACAAATTGTTTCGGTGGGAATGCTTGAGTGTTATAATCATATATAGATGCATATCCCAGTGCGTAGTTAGCATCCGGTATCGAAAGAACCTAACATAGCAAAAAATGAGGCATAAGGTATTAGGTAACTGCAAATTGCTCATATCTGCTTATAAATAAAACAAAAACGTCACTTGCCAAATAATTCTCCTTCACAATTTCGACCACTGCATCTACGATTTGGTTCACCTCCAAGTCCTTGTGTGCTGACCTTTTGCGCATCTGAATGGCAAAAAGGATTAACAACATATATTCATGTGTGCGTGAAAGACGTATAGATAATGTTGAAAAACAAAATATGGATAACCTTTTTGGGAGTTTTGGAACCGGTGTTCTCTGTGTATCTGTTAACAAACTCTGCCTTTAGGGACAGATCTACAAGACGATCCATCTTTGCTAAATCGAGAACTGCGGCTTTAACAGTTGAACCGATATCCACGGTTGATCCACCACCTGTATGGAAGTTACATGTGAGACTGTTGGTAACATGTTGCACGAATCAACCGGCTAACGTGCAGTTAGCTACTTACATTGGTGATGTGTGATAAACCCGAACACGTCATTATATTTCGGAAAGCTGATAACAACTCCAGATTCTTTTACTTCGTGGACCGTGCCCTCAATCACATTACCAATCGGGGAGTCTTTCACCCATTTCAAACTAGAAGACTTGTTACCAGAGTGAAGCAGCTTAGCAATCTAAAAAATCAAGTGAGAAACTGTTAAAATCAGTAAAACGAAACAAAATGTTGTAATTTGTAAGTGTCGGTTTGATAATAAAAATCACCTTTTCCTCCAAGATAAAGTATTCCTGGATAAAAGATGCGTCTGTTGAAGAGCATAACGATTGCTTCAAGGATAGTGTTATCCTATCACTTTCCTTTTTAACCTGGAAATTTTCAATAAAATAAATAAAGATCGATACAGATACGCAATCCTAACAAAAAATCAAACTTGAAGTCCTTAATGTACCTCTTGTACGTTACTACGAACAGACTGCCCGATAAAAAAGGATTCAGAAAGATCAACTCTGTGGTCATCAACAGCCTAAACGATATATAACAGAAGGTTATGTAAGCTACATAACCGTCAATAACTTTTTAATGATTTATTACCAAAGACATACCCGGTTTTTAGGAGCAAAACCAGTTAGGCGGCCGATGAAGCGCACAAAGCAACCGGTGTCAATGATATTACAGATATAGCCCTGGTTCAGAGAAGATTATAAGTTACTAAAGAAAGTTGTAATCAGCAGACAAATACAGAGAACAGTAAGATGGCATTTTTGTCTCTGAGGTTTGGTCAGTTTTGCGACTTTCGTCCAAAGGTTTGTTTTTTCGCATCTAGATCCAAAAGGTTTGAAATCTTGCCATTTTCATCCTACTCGTTAACTCCATCCATTTTTCTTTGTTAAGTCAGGGGTTTTTCATCTTTTCTGTTAACTTAAAGGGCAATTAAGTCTTTTTCACTTTATGTAAAACGCTCGAATTGCCCTTTAAGTTAACAAAAAGATGAAAATACCCCTGGCTTAACAGAGAAAATATGGATGGAGTTAACGAGCCGGATGAAAATGGCAAGATTTCAAACCTTTTAGATCCAGATGCGGAAAAACACACCTTCAGACCAAAGTCGCAAAACTGGCCAAACCTCAAGGACGAAAATGGAAGAAATTATCGTACAAGTCTACTTTCTTTTCAACTTTATACTATGTCAGGCATAGAATAGCTAAATGCATAAAACAAAAGAGAGAATCTTACAGGAACCACTGCAGGCGAATGAACCTGACTGGCATCAGCGGGCAGTGGCTCAGCCGCATTAACAATAGAATATTTGGCAGTTAAAATCAAGTTGTGGTTCTCGAGATCTGTATAAGATACGTAAATGTCGTAAATACAAATTCATATTGTAAATGGCAGCTTTTTTGTCAAAGTGTAAACATCTAAGATGCACACTTACCTAAAACCAAGAGCTTTTCAAACTTGTACCCCGGCTTCAATACCGACTTCATTATAGTAGCAAGCCCTGACCATTGAGAAATAAAAAACGTTGAACGGTAAAAAAGTACAATGTTGCTTAAATACTTACTGGCCAAATTAAATACTCACCATGGTTATCTGCCAGATGTTCCGGAGTAATGATTCCGTTGTAACCCTTAATACCAACATCAACTATTATAGCATTAGGAGTTACCCGTTCAACGGTGCCCGATACAAGACTCCCAAGTTTGACTTCAAAATCTTCAGGTGTCCTGCAAACAAAGTATATTAGCGTTGATACATTTCCACACTATAAATTTCCACACTATAAATACATTTCCACACTATAAATTTCCAACGATTTTGTGCATAGAGCGGTTGTACTTATGGCTTAGGGTAGTTTTCAAAAAAACAATTCAATTTTCACTTTTAACCTAAAGGTTTTATTCTATGAATTTTAACCCCAATGACTTTTTACCTTTTTTTCCAAAGTTTCTCATCTTTTGCGATTTAACCGCAATACTTTTTATTTTCAATTTGGTCCCTCATACTTTTCATCTCTCGCAAGTTTTTCATTTTACGCTTCGTTCTAAATTTTGCGAGTTAACACGCCGCAATGTGTGTGTGGGGTTTAAAGTTTTTCGCCTGTTTTTTCCCGTTTGACAGTATTTTTCTCCGTTTGACAAGTTTGTTGCAACGTGCAGGTCCTAGATCGACTTAGTTATTATCTTCTGCATTTTACGTTTCTGTCTACTTTCTTCGCATTAACACGCCACAACGGGCGTGCGTGGTACAACAATTTTACGTCGGTTTTTCGTTCAGTGTTATTTTTTACTTTTTTTATTTTATTTTTTCGAGCTTTTCTGATGTTGGTGGTCGCTGATAGTGGCTTGACAATAGTGCTACTTGGCACGATTTTACGAACGTGTTTAACCTATTAATTTTTTTTACTAATACTTTATTTCAAGTTTACCGCTAATTCTAAATAAAAACCAATTTTAAAAGAAGTAAAATGACCAAAAAGCCCTCACATGCAAAGCATGTGAGGTAACTTAACTGAGTTTTCAGACGGCGTTAGTTGTAAAGGTTATAGAATGTAACAAAACATGAACATAATGGTTGGGTTTTGCCGATTTCATACTGAAAGGTATAAAAGGCAGTTTAGATATAACATAAAGGTTGATTTATGCAATTTAGTCTAAGAAAAATTATTCTTTTACGTGCATATTTTTATATACGTGTCGGTATAAATTCGATTTGCTCTACGTTTGCAGTAAACTTTTTCTGGAAACGAGTCAGGTCATATATAATACGTTTTCGTTTAAAAAAACATTTTTACGTGCATATTTTTATGTGCGTTTTGGTATAAATTCGAGTTGGTGTATGTTTTGTCGTAAACTTTTTTGGCAAACGAACAAGGTCAAATATAATATGTTTTCGTGGTTAACTTTATGAATGTTTTGTAAATTTTGTTTCGAACCGAGGTGGAGTCAAATTGTGGTTTCTTTTTTCCTTTTTTTCAAAAGATCTAATTAATCTCTTTTGATTATACGTGTCAGCTTTTCCATTATACACGTTACATTTTCTATGTATGACTCGAGTCACATATAATACGTTATTATTGTACGGTATAAATTTGATTTACTCTATGTTTTGATCTAATCGCAATGCTTATATAGGTTACATTGAGTTCAATCAGATATGTCGAAACGCGTGCTTTCATATGGTTAACGCATCACATAACGTTTGAACGAATTCATTCGACGTTTGCGATGTACCCGCGCCGCAACGCGCGCGGGTCTTGTTGCTAGTTTATATATTTATTTCATTTAATAACTCCTGGAAATATGAACGAATGAAGAATACAAAATAGAAAGAAAAAAAAACCTTGCAGGAGTGGCTAAGAAACTAAGGCTGATCCTCTTTATAGCGGGAACTGAACTTGTAACTCTGCACTTGACAACTTGCTCAACGTGATACATTGAGCTCACATCGGATCCTGGATCTAGTCCAAGCTCAGCTCTGATTCAAAAAAAAATACTTAATTATCCATAATTAAATGATAAAACGCATTGCAAAAACCAGAAGCATTTACAGTCTATAAAGTATGTGGATCTAACCTCGGAGCAAATCCTTGCACACCATTGTAAAACCGAACAAAACAACCATGAGGTTCAACTTTTGTTATCCATCCATGAGTAGATAATCCTTCGGTTGCGTCGTTATATGAACTGAGAACCGTAAGCTTTGACTTTACCTGACAAGATCAAACAGAATCATTCATTGACTAAGATGTAAATATACTGAAACACGTAAGCACATTCTAAATGAAGTACATAAATAAGGGAGAAGAGCATACAAGTGTCTTCTTGTGTGTGACAGTAATTCTTTTAGACTTGCAACCAAGCACACGGAAGACTAATTCTGCACCAACCTGTATATACAGACGTATCGTTAACACGATTGTATGTGTGTACAAGATATTTACAAAGAAGTGTGTTGTAAATCACCTGAAACTTCTTTCTAGGTTTTACAATTTCAAACTCTGACATATGACGAAGAGGGCAGAGCGCCTTCACACCACTAGCAAATTGCACAATCGCACCAAAACTATCAACGATTATAACTTTAGCTTTGACCACCATTCCCGGTCTGACATCAGAGTGAGTAAAAACCGAGCCCTCAAATGCACTAGTCTGTATAGAGCCGAAAAACAAGTGATGCAAGTCAACTCAAGTAAAAAATTAAAAAAATAAAAATAAAAAAAATAAAAAAGACTGGAGCTATGGAAGATAAAAAGTTTGAACAACAATAAAGCTGAACCTTTAAAACACCAGTGGCAAGACCCTCCAGAGACCGAAAACCAGAAACTCTCACACGAACAAGGCTTCCTTCCTTGAAGCTTTTTTCCCATTTTTTGACCTCTTTGTCAGATAAATCCGACACCTAAAAATCATGAATTACATATAAAATTCAGGTACATTATTTGTTAAAATATAGATTGTTTCCAGTACAGATGTCAATGAAACGTACATTAACATATGCTGGAGTTGGAATAGGAGCAGACGGGATTTCCAAAAGCAGTCCCAATCCTTTATCAACTCGAACCACTTTTGAGTCGTCAAATATATCTCCAACTTTAACAAGCTGCATACAGGTTACAAACTTACATAAGCCGCGTAACAAGAATGAGTTGTTAAAAATTCCTATAAACAGTTGTTTCTAGATGTGCACTAGTGATGTTTTGAGTCGATATAAAAAACGTTTAAAGACTTACTGAGGGGGGAGCGTTATTTTGAACAAGGTGGGGATTCAGGGTCAAACCGACAGCCCTGGTTGATGGATCGACGAATAGAATCCGAGCATTGACCTGACATTGGTAGAAAAACATAGTGAATACATTGATATAGCAAAAGCATAATAGCTTTTGCAGGTGACAAATAGGATAAATTCATTATAATACGTGAGAAAATAGTTTTTTACTTTTAAGCTAAAGAATAAAAGTTAGAACCCAAGAGTGTGAAAATGACAATTTGTAGAAAGTTTTAAAAAGTTTAGGGTCTATTTTGTCAATTTAGAAAGTAACAGAGTTTGTTTTTTCGTCTTTTTCTCATAGCATAGCCACCAACCATCTTATTTAAGATATAACATAATACGCTGCAACTGATATAATAGGATAACCACATAAATTCATCGTACAAAAATGGTATCTAAACTCTAAAGTAAACGTATAAGTCCCCGAAAGAGAAGCACGCATTTTTACCTTCTTGTTTTGAGTGTACTCGTCTTTCCACTTTGAACCGGGAAGAGTTTTACCCAAATGAAATATATCAACCTACAAACATTAGAGTTAAAGGCCCGATTAATATTATATTCTTGGTTTTAGATTGCGTGATGCGCTCCAATGCGTTTAGTCCAAAAATCTGATGGGTGATGTGTGATGCGCGATGCGAGCGCATCACGTATGTGATGCGTTCTTTATAAAAAAAATAGTTAAAAATTATTTATACATAAAAACTTATAAAGACATACTTAAAGTAAAACAACTGACGTAATTAGAAGATAAGAATTGTGTTTTTTGGTTCAAATCAAGCATACTAAGGTGTTAATTATGGAAAAAACCGAACACAGTTCATAAAATCTGGAAAAAAAGCATAAGAAACAATGTTGCGTGCATCAGAGCGCGTTATGCGATGAGCGCATTATGCGAAATGCGCGCAATATTCTCGCATCACGTAAACGCATCGACCTATTGTAAGACAGATCAAAAACTCCACGATGTTGAGCGTAGCTCAGATCAGGTATCAGCTGTTGCGATGCACTCTCATTAGTGCATCGGGCGCATCACGCATTATGCGCGCATTTTAAAACCAAGATTATATTAAAGCAAATAAATGACAAAAAGATAAACCAACATACAGTTCCGGTAAAGAAGGTAAGAAAGGAAAGCATGATGCCATTTTCGAGGGTTGAGCGCACGCTTGCGTTAACCATCATACCAGGAACAAGCAGATTAAACGGAATGCCTTTAAGATCCTTTGTCTGTATGGAAGTACAAGAATGACATAAGGTGTGACGGTTTATCAAGTAAAACTATTACAACAGTAGCGAAAAAGATGATGTTAAATTGTTAATATACCACACATTTGGCCACCTCATCAGAATCGGAACTAAGGTTAACAACTTTACGAATTTTATCAATGCTCTTTACAACTCCTTGAACAAGTTTCCCAACAACAACCATCTTAGAATCTTTGCTGCTTTTTTGCATAAAACCAGTAAATGAAGTTACTCCGAAATGAAGCATGTAACCATGGTCTTCAATGCTTTTCACGTATGCACTAATTACCTGGAAAGCACATCAGAAAATCAGAAGCTAAAAGACTTAAAGACATCCTGCTGCCCATTGTTCTTATAGTTATGAACTCCCATTATGATACACAGTTCAGTAATTCTGATCCGACGGTATTTTATTCGCAGCACACATGCACAAAATCTCACTATCGAATCATGATAACAATCTAAATCTGAAGAACTGCTGAAATATCTCACCATTCCTTCTTGAAGAACGTCCAAAGAGAAACTACTATGCAACAAAGCGAGACGAAGAGAGAGCCAAATCCGGTGCATCCCTTTTTCTTTCTTGTCACCGTCTACTTGAAGTACTATGCATGAAACCAGTTGACCAACCGTATATACAGCAGAAAGAACATCGCCTTCTGTGCCCTGTTTGGGAAGAAAAAATTGTATATCAGAGTACAGAAAAGTAAAAGTGAATATAAACACTTTGAAAAGAATATTACCGCTTTCATGTCCTCATGTAACAGAGGATCTATTGCTTCGGAAGCACGAACTAAACCGCGAAGGCCTCCTGGAAGACTAACTACGAGATCTTTCTCGTTCACTTCGGATATTACACCCCACAGCTTCATTCCAGGAGTAACATTCTAGAAGAATCCGGAAAAAAAACAAAAGAGAACATAATATAACTTTGGTCAAAAGGCTCATTCTCAGTTAACTGACAACATAATAACGTACCTTCAAAGTGATCTTATTAGCAAACCTAGGTATTTTCCCACTATTCCCATCAGCAAAAAGCGAACCCAAGTCATCGTCAGTTGATCGAGTCAAGTTTTTCTTTCGATCTTTCTTCGTTTTCTTCAAAACTATATTCTCTTTTTCAAACTCTTTGTCGACATCTGCGCGAACTTTATCAACCTCTGCCCTACTGAGCGAACTCTGTCCACCTACAACACTCAAAAGTCAAAACTTACATGAATATTAATTTACATGAATATTAATAAAACAATTTTATATAGAAAGTTGAAGTCTTGGACCTCTGGGGAAGTCAGGGGCATCATCTTCAAGCTGAATCGATAAAGAATCTTTCGATGCGTTATTTACTTTCGGAGGCGGCTTAAATGACTTTTTAGATGGTTTTTGAAATGTCTTAAGCTTGTCTTCCGGTTTCTTGTTAAAGGATTTTTTGGAAGGTTTACCCATGTCCTGCACATATATAAAATCGACTAAGTAGCGATTAACCTTTTTATTACTTGTAAATGCATAAAGACAGATACTTCAATTACGTACCAAAAAAAAAACAACATGCAGTATAAAACTTGATTATCATATTGTGTTAATAAATCTGTTTAGTTTAATACCTTAATGATTACATCATATATGATTAGAAGTGTTCATGGTCTGGCTTTGATAATTACGTACCAAAATATTTAAAACGAAGCATTAAGAACTTGATTATGGTACTATGCTATTAAAACTGTTTACTTTAACAATTGAATCATATACATATACACACAATTAGGGGTGTTCTAGGTCAAATTGTGAGCCAAATCGATAATAACATAACGTAGATAAAAAATGCATAAATCATATATATAATTAGGGATGTTCATACTCATAGTCCGGTTTTGACAGTTTCCAAGTCAAACCATTAATAACATATATAAACTCTCTAACCCGAAACCAAACCATGCATGAAGTAGGGCTGTTCATAAAGCTCGCGACTCGTAGCTCGCTCGAAAGAAGCTCGAGAAAAACTAGCTAAAAAAAACTCAATTTGAGATGACGTGAACCAAGCTGGCTCATTTTGTAACCGAGCCCGGCTCGAGCTAAGCTCGGCTCGTTGGCTCGTTCTTAGGCTCGTTTAACTCCGACGTAAAGCTCAAGCCAAGTTTAACCGCCTGAATTAATTTCGAGCTTGAGCTCGACCCCACCCTGGCTCGACTCGGCTCGACTCGTTTACAGCCCTAGCATGAAGGTTTTACTAGGCCTTTAAAGGGGGGCACATTACGAATCAGCTACAAATAGGTCAGACAAAAATGATTATCCTATCCAAATCAACTAATTTAGGCATAGAAGAAGTATAGATAGGTCTCGGACTGTTACTAGATGGAATTTCACTTGTATTCTTAAATGGAAGTATAGATAGGTCTCAAAAATGGAATTTCACTTGTAGAATGGAACGTTTCTCTTCTTTTTGATAAATTAATAGATGAAAAAACAAATATAAATTAATTCCTAGTCACATAATTCGCTGGTGGTTTTCGTTTTGGTTCGTCCGATCCAATTCGCGGTACGAGGGTGGAGTGGACCATAAGAAAAAACAATTCAAATGTAATAGAGAAGAAATGGTGGCTATTTGAAGCTTACCTGCTGCTGATTGAACCGAACCTTACCTTACCTTCCCTCCCTGCTGAATGAATCGTAGAATGAAAGAAAGAAGATCTGTCAGTCGGCTGTTTATTATTTTAGGTTTAGAAGATGGAGGAGGAGAAGAGGGGAGATAGACAAGAGGAGGAGGACGGCTGCTTTCTTTAGTTTAGGGTTTTAGGTTTAGACTTTAGTTTAGGGTTTTAGGTTTAGAAGATGGAGGAGAACAGGGGAGATAGATAAGAGGAGCACGGCTGCTTTAGTTTAGGGTTATTTTATTTTTATTTTTATTTTTATTTTCTTATTTACCTCTTATATTAATTTTAAACAAAAAATTAGATAAGAATAAGTCTATATAAATAATTTTAAACAAAAATTTAGATAAGAATAAACTCTTGTATTAAATTTTAAACAAAAAACTAAATAAGAATACATATTTTTTTCTATAAATAATCTTAAACAAAAATTTAGATAAGGGTAAACGTTTGTTTTTATTATAATCACAAGGTTTTAAACCCCGTGTATTACACGGATTGCATAAATATAATTATATATAATAAATAATAAAAAGCTATATTAAAAAAACTCGTATATTGTACGTATTGAATAAAATATAATGTCATATGTTAATACAAAAAGTCATCAAAATTTATCTTTTAAAAATGAACATTGATGTAATGTACTGTTTACTTAGTATAACATTTTACTTTGTTTTTTTTTTATTTTGCATAAATGTGATTTTATATAATAAATCATAAAAAAGATATATCTTAAAAAAACTCGTATATTGCTCGAGTTTAATAAACTATAATGTCATATGTTAACACATACACTTGTCAAGATTTATGTTTTAAAAATGAACTTTAATGGACTATTTACTTATTATAACATTCACTTTGTTAAATTTGTATTTTTAGCTAATTTTATGTTTAAAATTATTATTATTATCATTTAATATTATTATAATAAAAATAAACATTTATATTCTTATCTAATATTTTGTTAAACTATAATGTCACTAGATTATAACCCCGTGTATCACACGGGTTAAATTAATGCAATGTTAAAAACTTACTAATAAAAAGAAAGTATGTTTTAAAAAAAACACGCGTATTACACAAATTGAATAAAACCACATATTATATGGGTTAAAAAAAACATTTGTCATACGTTAAAATATGTGGTTGTCAAGACATGTCTTTAAAAATCGACTTTAATGTGACATATATAAATCATGTTTTCCTTAAAAACTTTAGAAAACTTAGACCAATAACAATAACAATATTTATAATTAATAATAATTCATATTAGAAACAAAAATAATAAAATATGTGAATCTCATGATAAAATTTGGTTGGTGATTCGATCGGCCCATAGGATATCTGATATGGAAATCACCTCTTCAATTCCTTTGAATTTTTCAAATAATCCATATCCTTAATCGAGCATAATCCACAATTTACAATTAATTTATAATTAAGTAGAATAGATTAAACTAAATAATAATTATATATAATTAAGAAATATAGAAAGCCTAATATGATGACAGGTGTCCCTCAATTGGTTTCTTTTATTATATAGTATATATATAGATATGTTAGCACATACACTTGTCAAGATTTATGTTTCAAAAATGAACTTTAATAGACTATTTACTTATTATAACATTTTACTTTGTTAAATATGTATTTTTAGCTAATTTTATGTTTAAAATTATTATTATTATTTAGTATTATCATAATAAAAATAAACATTTATATTCTTATCTAATATTTTGTGTAAAATTATTATTATTATTATTATTATTATTATTATTATCATAATAAAAAAATGTTTATCCTATCTAAATATTTATTCTTATCTAATATTTTTGTTTAAAATTACTATTATTATTATTATTATTATTATTATTATTATTATTATTATTATTATTGTTATTGGTAGAGGATCCTGTACAAAGTGGGACTTTTGTAAGAAGTGTGAGAAATAATTTGGGAGTGACAAGTGTCCTTTTATCCTAATTAATTCAAAGGGGTATATTAGTAATTTGACTTTCTTATCATTTAATTGATTTCAAAGATAACTGCCAAAAAAAAAAACTTTCGATGAGTTTTTATAGGGATGAATCGAATTTTGAATTAGGAGAAATTTTAGGAAACATTATACATCTGATTCTTTTATCTTCTTCATCATCTTTTAATCGCAGCATCTTTTAATTATATATTGTTCATGACGTGGTGTTTTAAACATCTGGATACATTGTTCATGGCGTGGTGTTTTAAACATCTAGAGACATTGACTATGATTCAAGTCATGGTGTTTTATCAGGAGACATTGTTCATGGCGTGGTGTTTTAAACATCTGGAGACATTGTTCATGGCGTGGTGTTTTAAACATCTGGAGACATTGTTCATGGCGTGGTATTTTAAACATCTGGAGACATTGACTATGATTCAAGTCATGGTGTTTTATCTGACTCGAATTCCAGATAAAACACCATGACTTGAATCGTCTGTTTGTTTGATGATTTACAATGTTTTTTGGATTCCAGATAAAACACCATGACTTGAATCATAGTCATGGTGTTTTAAAATCTAGAGACATCTTAATTTTCTGGTTTATAGTGTTTTATCTCCAATCAATAGTGTTATATTTTGTACAGACATCTTGATTTTCTGGTTCATAGTGTTTTATCCCCAATCGATAGTGTTATATTCTGTACAAACATCTTGATTTTTCTGGTTCATAGTGTTATATCTTTATATAGTGTTATATCTTCATATAGTGTAGGATACGGTTACCATTTTTTATTGGGGAAAGTTGCTGATTTTTAGGAGAATAATGGGGGTTTTGGTTGTGTAGGAGACGGTTACCATATTTGAAACATTTGAAAAGACACTATTGCCCCTCGATTTTACATAAGGCCCTTCTAATTAAAACACAATTTACATTTTATACCCTATTGATCTCAACCTTTAGATCAAATATCCAATTGTTTAAAACACTTCTTACCCTTCTCACATTTTAAACACTTTTTACCATATCCCTACCCTATTATTATTTATCTACTATAATAAAAGAAACCAAGTTTGGGACACATGTCACTTAGAGAGGGCCTTTGGTTAAATAGGTAGTTGATACGGGTATAACTCCTGACCCATGAACAACTTTCGGATCCTATTATAACCCGTACCCATACCCTTTTTCCCATCATATCCTCTTTCCCTTCTCATCTCCTGTGTACCCTAATAAAACCTTTGGCAAAACTCTACCAGTAACCAAACGATGCGCCGCCTATATGCATCGCCACCGTCACCGCAACCACAGATAGGTAAAGCTGCAAACAACGCCCCCATATCTTCACTATCTATTGCTAAAGATGATGCATATCTTCAACCAGTCATCCCTAAACGAATCCAGATGTTTGAAACCATCAAAACTGAACAAATTGCACATCTTAAGTCAATTTCCGGTGACCCCATTAAGTAAGTTTTGATTTTGACGTTGGTTTACCGTTTTACTCTTGCAAGCATTACATATTTTTGGTATTTCCGGTGACCCCATTAAGTAAGTTTTGATTTTGATGTTGTTTGACCTTTTTTCTGTCAAGCATATCATCGAACAGTTGGTGTGCGTTATAAAATAATGCACCGACTGAAACTATGAACAGTGATATCGAGATGTTTTTGCTTCAGATGCTTGGGGATGGTTTTCAGTTAGATATCAAATTAATCAGAGAAGTTATTGGTAAGAATTTTATCATCTAGATTGTCATACTTTTGGGTAAACACTCAAACAAAGTAAGTTTCGATTTTGATGTTGTTTGACCTTTTTTTTCTTTCAAGCATATCATCGAACAGTTGGTGTGCGTTATAAAATAATGCACCGACTGAAACTATGAACAGTGATATCGAGATGTTTTTGCTTCAGATGCTTGGGGATGGTTTTCCATTAGATATCAAAGTAATCAGAGAAGTTCTTGGTAAGAATTTTATCATCTAGATTGTCATACTTTTGGGTAACCATTCAAACATGATACTTTCTATCATTAAAAGCTTTATGTGTGTATGGAAAGTTTATATATGTTTAACTTTATCAAGGAACATTTTCCATGGCTTCATGGCGTGGAACACAGGTTGCTGTTAAAAAGCTTAGGGATGAACTATTTACCGATGAGGACAAAGTGTGAGTTGTTGTAAACAAATGTTCTTTTCAAATGCCCTCTTTGGTTAAAACTTTTTTTGAAATTATTTCTGGTTTCGTGCAGGGCGACTCTTAGGGATGAACTTGAATTACTTCAAAAGATATGGCACCTGGATGTGGTTCAGTTTCTCGGGGTTGTAACTCAAAGTAGTCCAATGATAATTGTGGTAGAATATTTACCAAAGGTGTGCATTTCATTATTTCATAAACCATTGCCATATTTTCACAATTTTAATTTGTCGTAAACATATGCTATATTTCAGGAGATCGAAATCAGTTTTATAAAATTCTAGATAAAATCAATTTTATCTAAAGATATTATATAATTCTAGATAAATCAGTTTTAAGTTTAAAAATTCTAGATAAAATTAGTTTTATCTAAAGTTATTATAAAATTCTAGATAAAATCAATTTATCTAAATTTATTATAAAATCAGTTTTATGAAATTCCAGATAAATCAGTTATACTCCAGGTAGTATTTTATATTTGAATCCTCCATCCTTAATTTGCATCAAAATTGAGTGTTGTTTTCAGTAACAATCACGAGGATTTATTCATTTTAAAATTTGTTTTTGACAATCAATTAGTGGTTTTCAACAAAATTTTGGGCTTTTAGATTTGAAGGTTAATACGCTTATGTCGGTAAATCAATTTGCAGATTAACATACATCGGATGGAAAGTATGTATCTAAAATGCAGTTTAAAAATCATATTTGTTGTTTCATGAAACCAATCAGGGGTCTTTATCACGATTTTGCATGAAATTTTTTGTCCTTTACCTCTCTTCATTACCAGACTATAATGTTATATTTTCACCTCTTTTGCACACATGTTGTTAGGCAATCAAATGAAGTCGAATTGCCATCTATTGCTTGTGATTTAGTGAATGAAGCTTGTGATGCTTTGTGACATTGTGAATGATCCAATTTACATCTTCTGGTCAAGACTTATGAGGTTACCTTTTTTTTTAGATTGTATAAACTTATGTTTTAATAACAAAGTATCTTTATTCATTCTTGAATTGGATATCAATATTTGTGGTTCATATTTATTCATCCTCCATTGTTCTATATTTAACCTTTTTGATTATTTTAAAAGTCTGCTTAAGATAACTAGGGATATAAGGCGCTTTTGATTGTTGGGAAAGCATAAGTGACGATTTAAATAGTTATAAAAGACCAAATTTAATTTAAAAAAAGTTGATTAGAGCCTAAGTGTTTCTTTGATGCAGATATGCGAATGGAAAGTCTGGGAAAAAGATACCGCCGCATCAACAAGATAGCGCACAAGTTACCTCATTTACTATGAGCGCAAAAAGTGTTAGTGGAACAACCCAGGCCAACCCGATCCAGCCTGTTTCAACCCATAGTAAATATGTGAGTTATTTGGACATGACCCATTTTGACCTCTCTATCGCCACCTCTTAAGTAACTTGAATATTTACAACCCTTTTGATTAATGTCACTGTTAATGGATCCTTTGTTGTTTATCTTACAAACTAATTAGATAAGAAGGAGGTTACTGTCAATGATTTTATGCCATCTGACGAGGCAATTGAGGTGGTTAAACATTCTATCTTTACTTCTTACTTCAACATGAAAATGTCCCATTACACAAATGAACCTATGTTTTAATTATTGTAATGCTAGTACTCACGGAAATCTCTATTTTGAAAAGATCAACCTAATATTAACCCGCGGAAATCTCTATTTTGAAAAGATCAACCTAAAATTAAAGTTGTTCTTCTTTAATGTGGTTACAATTCTTATTCCCACAAAAGAGCATCACAACACAGATGCGTGAAACTTAATAATGGATCAAAGTTTGTGAATGTTTAGGGCGTTTTAGAATAACATGCCATGTCAGGTTGGGTTGATATGCAACTTTCTTTTTGTTGTTTTCTGGATATAAATTTTATATAAATATCTTAAATATTGTAACCACAATTCTTATTAAAACAAGAACTTAACTTTGTTTTCAAATAAAGTTAGGAGAGCAATCAGCCATAAACACTTTGATTAGGCCATGGAAACGTTTGAACTCAGTTGACCAATACAAAGTATGATGTCACTGTATAGATGACTTTTATATCTTTTTGAATTTTTTGTTGTATTTTTTATCTATTCTATGTATTTTTAAGTTTATTTGACTAATATTGAATAAATTTTCATTTTGTTTTAATATTTTTTAAATATGAACAAATTTAAAGTATTTTACTTTGTTAAACCGCGTGTACATGCGGGCTCTAACCTAGTTATTTAATATATAAGAGATAAATAGGAAAATAAGGTGAGAAAGCACCAGGAAGTGACACGTGTCCAAAAAAGATTTATTTAATATATAAGAGATAAATAGGAAAATAAGGTGAGAAAGCACCAGGAAGTGACACGTGTCCAAAAAAGATTTTCGTTTATTAGTATATAAAGATATTAAATAATAATAATAATTTTAAACAAAAATTTAGATAAGGATAAATGTTTGTTTTTTTTTACCATTTTGTTAATGTTTTGTCGTAGATTAAATTGTTTTGGTGGGTAATGTTCTATTATTAGGCCAATATAATTTAAGGAAGTCAAAATACAATGTTATCTTCTCCACAAGCCAAAACTAATCGAATGTTCGCACGGAACAAAGACATATAATAATGATAGTTGGTTCGTGTTTGAGGGTTTAATCATAGAGTTCGTGATTGTTATATATTATATAATATATAATTTACCTTCTTTTATAATCGTTGAGCACGGAACATACATATAATCATGGAAAATTTCTTTTATTTAAAATTTCATATCTATAACACTGTTAAATATTATATAGTTTATTTTGAGTAACCCGTGTAAAACACGGATACTTAAACATTAATTATTAAAAAACAAATATTTATTCTTATTTCATTTTCTGTTTAAAATTATTAATATTTAATATGTTTATAATAAAAACAAATGTATATATTCTTATCTAATTTTTTGTTTAAAGTTATTATTGGTAATTATTATTTAATATGATCTTAATAAAAACAAGCCTTTATCCTCATCCTAATTTTGTTTATAATTATTATTATTTAATATGAAAGATAAATAGAAAAATAAGGTGAGAAAAAACTGACACGTGTAAAAAAAATATTTATTAGTATAGAAAGATTTCATTCAAAAAATCAAATAAGTTTCAATCTCAATCATTAATCCTGTCCCTAATCTAAACCATTCAATCTCAATTATTAATCTTCTCACACCCTGACTTTTGCGGAAGCGTAATTATGTGTTACTTGCTTAATATCATTGCATTCAACTATAACAAACAACTATATGATAAAACCATGATGTTCATCCACAATTAAGTTTTAAAATATTACAACCAACCTTGTTTACCAACAAACCAAGACTTCAAGTTTTAAAATACACAACAACCAAAGTTTAAAGTTCCAAACTGGACTTCACAAAAGACACTAGTAAAAACGAGGCTTTGAACCATGTATCATATCAAGGATAGAACACACGATTCAAACCCTTCAGTGCTGGATGACATCACTTATTTGAGACACAACTTGATATCTTGAACGCCCGCCATATCCATAATCAGTTTCCAGAAATACATGTAGTTTGAAAACATTAACAAAAGTTGAGCGAGTTCATGTATTTTGTATATGTGCACGAATAACCTTGTAAAAATTCTGTATGTATGTATGTATTTGTAAACCGGTATGAAAGCAACAAGGAAACAGATCAATTAATGGTTTGCAAAGCCATTAATATGTGTGCAACGGTGTAGGAATAGCTCAATCCTTTATGCGTGTTTCGTACCGGGCCATCCAGCGGAAACGACATAGTCGCCTCATGGTCCAATCCGCGGGCTCATGGGGGCTCACAACACCCAATAGATTTATCACTCATGTCCCTCTGTCCTTAAACAAGGATTAATGGTCTCTAGTTAATCGCCTACCCATTCACATGATCTAACAGTTCATTCCTTAGCTAATCATTCCATTTGTAATCGTAATCATTTGTAACATGTATTTCACCCTCGAAGTTATAAAACTGAAAACAGTTAAAAGAAAAGGGGGACATGAACTCACAGTCTTGCGTTCTTTGATCAAATAACTCAAAGCTTCCATTAGGTTGCACAACTACCTACAAACGTGCTACGATTTGTTAGACGGATGGGTCGTGCCTTGGCTGTAGTCTTAATTAGTATCTTTGAGTTATGTTTCCTTGTGTCTTAATATTTTTCCAAAATATGTAATTATTTGTTAAAATAATAAATATTTTAACTTAAATTATATTTATTAAATCTTGGAATATTAGTTAAAATTATAATTTTAACTTGACACATTATGTATTTGTACATGTATAACTTCCCCAAGGATGGGTATATTCATACTCTTATTCTTAAACTTGTATATTTTTGCCAAGTATCGGTGGCGTATTCCGGTGTATTTATACGTACGAGAATACGTATTCTTATTGTGTTTATTAAGTATTTTTATACTTAATTTTCGTATTTATTTTTCTGGAATATTATTTTCAATAAAAATTCAGCAATATATATTCTTAAAATATATATTTTTAAGAAATCATTTATAGAACTTTATCTATACTTCTTTCTTGGCAAAAATATTTATATTTTCATATAAACCTCAAAAATAATATGTTTTCAATATTATCTCATAAAATATATATAAATCCATTTTTCACCCAAAATAATATATTCTAAGTTTATTTAAGAAAATATATATTTTGTCCAAAAATAGTATATTTTCTAGTAATTCAAGAAAACATATATATTTTTCTTTACTCAAAAATAATATATTTTCTTCTTGTAAAAAATATGATATATTTTTGTAGTAGTTGTAAAAAAATCATATTTTTGTTCTCTTGATGTCCAAAATACCGTTTACCAAAATATACCCATGAATTAAATTCCGGAATATTTATGTAAGATATATTCCTTGTTCGGTTCCTCAAATTTTTTGGTATAAATTATATATTTATTTCTTGGAATTTTGGTAATATCTTGTATTGTAATTTTTGGTATTTTGGTGAGTTATATTATTTCAAGTACTAAAATAATATAACTACTACATATAATATACAAGTAATCACACACATTGTGACAACTAAATATATATTCTCCTAAATACATATTTAGTCACTTTTAGTTATTAAAAACCAACCTCCAATATTTGTAATTTTTGTAACAAAATTATGGCAAATTTTATATGAGAAATCATGGTTAAAAATATACTTGTAAACAGTTGTTTAAAAAAAAATTTCTAAGTGTTTAATTTCTAGAAAAAAATTGCCATACTTTCCCCTTTAAAATGGAGGTTTCTATGCTTTCAAAGCATATCATTTTCTTTCATAAATCACAAACAATCAACAACAAATCAAACAATACTTACCAAGTGCCAAAATCAAGCTATTTACACAACTTCATGAACTTGAAAATTTATAAAAGCTTGTAGTAGCTTGGTAGTGTGTTTAGTTAGCTTAGTTACCCTTTAAAGGGTGGTTATTTGTTTAAAAACATCATCCTTGAAGATTTTAGATGTTTACAACTTGTAAAATAATTTTCTAAAAATATTTCTTTTTGAATTCTTCTTGTCATTAACATGTTTCTACACTTGATTAACCACTAAAAATGTGATTAGTTTCTTTAAAAACCATGGTTATGTAAATCTTGTAATTTAACTTAATTTCTTGAGAAAATCATTCTTGAAATCATTCATTTACAAGGTTCATATCATACTTTAATCTTCATTATTCAAGAAAACATCTTCATATTTCAAGTTCATGTTTACACATAAGGATGATCATCTTGATTTATAACATAATCATCCTCTCATTTGCTAGATCATGCGTTTAATCACAATCTAGCAAGTTTCATATGATATTTAACATCATAAACATAATAAATCAACAATCAAGAAGCATATAAACACTTAAATAACATAGATCATGATGATTTTTAGTCTTATGTTAAAGATTATGTTCTTGATCTTTAGTGTTCTTCATGATTAAACTTTTACATACACTTTTAACCATCATAACAGGATGTAAAATGGGATTAGGAGGATCTTACTACTAGCACAAGGCTAGAGATGAACACAAGATAAAGATGACGATAAACTTGGTGGTTAATAGCACTTGAAAGAGGTCCTTCACTTTCCAATGGCTCCTAGCTCCTTAAACAAGCTTCTCACACCTTAATATCACTATAGAATGGATGGAATAAACTTGAAAATGATGGTGTTGATGTTGGTGGTTTCGGCCGTGAGTGGGGAGATGAGAAGAAAGGAGAGTTTGAGTGGTGTGAGTTTGTGAAATGAAGTTGTGAATGGTCTCATGGTTCATATAACAATCCTTGCAACATAACAATGTCTAGTGTAAAATATGTTGCAAAAGAATGGACAAGATCAAATATAATATTACAACAAAATCATGGGTGGGCCACCCTTGTACTAACCGTAAATAGAGGGGGGGTATAGATTAGGTTGTAATGACTTGTTAAGTTTATTAGTTGAAATCTAATGGTTTAGTTAGGTTATTTAGTTGTTATGATAGGTGTTATGATGTACGGGGACCATAACTAGCTCGGAAATGATAAAACAATGCTTCTAGTGAAAACTTGGTGTTTCAGGTAGTGTCCGGTTGTTCGGTTGGTTACTGGTTCGTTAAGGTGCTAAACTATGTAGTTTAGTGTGCTTTATGTTACCTTTTGTGACAGTTTTGATTCCCGACACTTAGGAAAGCATTCTGGACCATTTAACCATAATTCTGCATAATATCAAGTTGTTTAAATGCTGATTTTTGCTAAATTCTGCAGTTTGTGTGAGTTTTAGGCACTTTCCGACACTTAAACTATCTCTAAGAATGCAATTTTATGATCTTTACTTCCATACACACTATACTAGTGTGACTCTTGGTTTCTGGCTCATTCTGTATCTCAATACCATGTCTGTCTATGTACTGAACTCCGTAAGCATTTTTCTGATTTGTTTGATAACTGTGCCATCTTTGTTCGTGCATCATTTGAGTCAATATAGTGTTGCATGCAATAATGATATGACATTATGCAATATATATTATGTACATGTATGTATGATAAGAGTAATCAGAAAGTATTCATGTCATTAATTAAAATCAGCACAGTCATTAAGGCACTAATTACTGTTTAATCATTTTACGGATACATGCAAATTTTGACAATTGTCACATTCTCCCCCTGTTAAGAAAATTTTGTCCTCGAAATTTAGACTACGTTAACTTCTTAGAGTTACGTTATGCGTGGATGGACATGAATAATACCAAAGTGAATAACCACGAAACTGAATCAACACTTATTTGAATCAGGTGAATCCAATGACATATTACAACAATAAGAACCCAACGGTTAAAGGTATGTGATTCAGAATTTGATGTCAAGGTACAGGCGTATTATCTAATGTGACTTTGTTAATAGGGGTTCAATAAGAGGGGTTTCGACCAATACAATTCCAAACGATCGTTCACGATATGCAAATGAGTTCTAGAAAAAATAGCATCCGTTAAATGAACTCAAAATCAGCAAGCTCAAATGTAATAGTAACATGAAAATAATCCGTCAACTTTCGAATCAAATGAATGAATAAAATTAGTGTGTTGACATTATTGAATTACGAGAATACACCGAAATGAAATTCAACCGAACCTGGTGTACCATCGTCTTAATTCGTAGTTGCATTAAGAATGTTCAAATGACGAGTCAAACAAAAAGTATACGTAGTTTCGTATGAAACGGTTGACCATGTTTAGCAGAAGCTACAAGTTTACACTGACGCCACAAGGTGTCGTAGTGAATGAAATGATTCAATAATAGTGGTGACCGAACGAGTTCACCGTGTTTGAAATCAAATGAAAGCGCAAAGAGGCAAATCTGAAAATTTGATTCAAACGACATTATAGGATTTTCAATTGAATACGGAACATCAAAGAACTACCGTTTTCGATCGATGATGAAAAAGCACTGAATATCGCAAGGCATTCGATCGATAATGAAGGAACCATTATGAGGTACATTGGAATGCAAAATGAATTTTTGTACCATTGTCTTAACACACTATTGCATTTAGACTGCTTTAGCATGATAGAATCAGAGCGAATTTAGAGCAAGTCAATGAATAAATAATTAAATCCGTGCATGAGATGCGTAAACGAGATTAGCGCATGCTTCAAATTAGCGAGACATCGCCACAAGGTGTTGAAATCAACACACGACTTAATGGAGCCGTAGACCAAACAAGTCTACTACGACTCAGAACAAATGAAACGCTTGTTAATACGAATTTGAATATGATGTTTTCAATACATCATATGGTGTCTTGAATTGAATATGTGTAACGGACAAGTTCAAACAATCAAACTTGGTTTCGGCGCAATCCGACAATAATTACACGTATCGACAAGGAAATTTTAGGCAATGTTACAAAGATAAACCATGTATGTAACTTGAAGGAAAGGAAATTTCAAGAAAGTTTTGTTGACTCGATATCAAGGAGTCAACGCTTACAATGATGCAGGTTATCGAGTCATAAGGCAATAACTGGATATAGCGAAATAGTATTTAAAACTTTGATGAAAACAATCATTCGAGGGGAAGCCACATGCGTAACAAACGATGCATGTGTAACATATGAAATGATCAAGAACCGAAGCAAACAAGTGTTCGCTCTAATGAAGAAAATTGTCGTGATACAACTACCATTAAGAGGAGTAGAGATGTTAAAATCTACTCGCTAGATGCAAAACTGGGAATTTCGATAAAAGAAATTTAAGTACTTTACCTGTTCGGTTAACTAATATAGCATACATGACAGAAATGGTGTTTTCCCGAGTTAATAGACGTGGTTCTTACGTGATAATCCTTAATGAACTTTGACATAAGTTCCCGAAGGTCCTAAGTGCATGTTTCCTAAATTTTCAAAGTTTTGTATTTTGTGTGTAACTGTTTTGTGTACCGTGTATAAAACACAACACTAGCGCATGTCTAAAACAAATTTTTTGACTCACCGTCCTTCGGTATACTTTCTTCTTGAATCCGCAGCTGATGATAACCCGATCGAAGATCAATCTCGGAATAGTAACTGGATCCTTGCAGTTGGTCGAATAAATCATTAACCCTCAGCAAGGGATACCGTCTCTTGACGGTTAGCTTGCTCAACTCCCAGAGGTCGATGCACATTCGAAAGTTACCATCCTTCTTTTTGACGAACAACACTGGAGCTGCCCAAGGCGAGAAGCTCGACCTTATGAATTCTTTGTCTAGTAACTCCTGAAGCTGTGTAGTTAACTTTTGCATCTCTGAAGGCGCAAGTCGATAAGGTGCCTTGGCTACAGGCGCAGCGCCTGGAACCAAGTCAATGTGGAATTCGACTTGCCGTCGAGGAGGTAATCCTGGCAAGTCTTCGGGAGAAGACCTCAGGATATTCCCTTATCACAGGGATATCTCCAAGCTTTATAACACAACCTCTTAATCACTTCATTCGTCTCTACTAACTTCCCGCTAGCCAATTCTATCGAATACTGGATGTCTAACTTACTAGCAACTAAATCAACCATGTTCTTAAAGTCTAGAAATACTAAGCTAAAATCGGCACCAGTATCAAACAACACAAACGCATAACGTTGATTAATAGAGAACGTACCAGTAACCACGTTTGGATCCTGACATGCTTCCCTAGCTCCAATGTTGAACACTCTTCCACGTGCCTGATTGTTTTTAGGGCAATATTTCCTGAAGTGCCCTATGTCACCACAGTTAAAACAACATTGACCACGTCCTTGATCATCACCATTTCCGCCCTAGTAGTCATTATTGTTGTTTCCTCTGTGATTTCCATTACCATCTTGACCTCCATTTCCACGTCCAGTACCATGCCAACACGTCTCCTTGGCATGCCCCACTTTGCCATAGTTATCACATTTTTCATACCTATATCGCCCGGTATGATAACGTCGGCAATTGTCGCACTTAGGTAGGTTACCCATGTACCCTTTTCCCTTTTTGGCATTGTTATTGTTACTCGCCCGAGTACCCTTCTTGAAATTTGTAAACTTCCTTTTGTTCTCCCCAGATGACTCCACATGAGTCTCTTTTTTCTTCTCAGAGATTAAAAATTTTCCCAATCTAACCGCTTCTTCAGTGAACGCCACACTTAAGTCAATAGCATAGGTAATTGTCGGAGGCTTTGATGTTGTCACCATGCTCAGAATCTGAGGTGCCAGTCCCCAGATGAATCGTTCTATCCTCTTAAATTCCGGTTCCACCAAATACAGAACAACTCTGGAAAAATCATGAAATCTCTGCACATACTCAGCTATCTTTGGACCTTCCATTTTCAAGTTCCAAATTCAGTTTCCAACTTCTGGATTTCTACCCTCGAACAATACTTCTTACACATCAGCTCTTTCAGCTCATTCCATGTCAAAGCATACACAACAGCCTCGCCTAACGTCTAAACCTGAAGGTTCCACCATGATAGAGCCCCATCTAGAAACAGTCTAGATATGTACGTGACTAGTTGCTCCAGGGTACATTTACTCATTCGCAAAACAGAATCTGTCTTCTCGACCCAGCGCACAAAGGCTTCGGCACCCCCAGTGCCATCGAAATTCAGGGGCTTACAGTCCAAAAATTGCTTATAGATACAACCTGCAACATAAGCAACGTCATTCACCGAAAGCATTTAGCAAAGCACACTTGGAAATGTCCAGACGTATTTGTAATGTGTCTTAGATGACTTAAACATTACCATTTGGCGGGTTATTCCCTGAGGTACCTCCGCTGTGTTTGGAGCGAAGGGCCTCGTGCTGTGCGATGGCCTGTGAGATGTGCTCTTGTAATTCCGCCTACGTCGTCGGCAGATGGTTGTTGGTA
This sequence comes from Helianthus annuus, assembly GCF_002127325.2. NCBI lineage: Eukaryota > Viridiplantae > Streptophyta > Magnoliopsida > Asterales > Asteraceae > Helianthus > Helianthus annuus. The sequence continues at coordinate 163,469,833 of NC_035446.2, forward strand.
TCGGTGTTCCTTCGCGGCGGCATCTTTCTTCTAGGAAGAAGATCGGATAGGTGAGGTCTTACTCGTTAAATAAATAAATAGTTGTCTAAAGGTCGTATGTACATATAGATATAAGCAATCATCATAGCAAGAAATCAAGCAACAACCAAATCATAGCACATCGTGTAAATTAACAAGGTGTTTAGTGAGAACATGACGATTGAGCTTTCTTTAATTACCGACCACAATTACATTGTTTATAATGTGTATCACATCAAAAGGAACATATGGTCACACTACCTTTGTCTAGTAAGTCTGTCAATATACCAAAAATCACATGGTCATAAGTGGTCTTCAAAAGTCTTCACAATCTCGGCTCAATAGTAGTGCTCTCACCTAAAGTAATGCATCTGCATAAGACCAAAACTTACTGTACTAATGGCGGAGGAGGAAGAGGGAAGAAGAGCAAATTGCGAACATGCGCGAGCTCCTCCTCGAGCTCATACACACGACGAAGCAGATAACTGATCTGCTGCTCGACGGTAAGGAAACGTGCATCAAAACCCAGAAAAAGGTGCGAGAGAAGCTGGTGGATGTGCAAAAGGAGACGTCGATGAATATGGAGGAACATAAGCAGCATGTGGAGGTACGAACGTAGCTGCCAGTGATGAGTGTGGAGGGACAGAAGTAGACTGGTAGGGACACGGTGGGGGACGTGGAGTAAACTCAAGCTCCAAAACTCTACGACTCAAAACCTCAAACTGAAGCTGAAGCGATAAAAGTAACTCATCCTGTATGTAGCCTACAAAATGGGCGGGATGATAGGGGTCTGAGATCGACATAGAGTATGGTGGGAACCATCGGAATGGCTCGTCAAGCGGTGTAGAAGTGAAAGGAGCAAATGGTGCAGTATGAGAAATCGGAGGAAAAACTGCTGGAACAAAAGGACTGTAACTCGAGTGCTGGCCCGAAGTACCTTCCCCTGGATGGGGTGCAGGGATGTCCTGAAGAAAAATATTCGGCAAATCAGTGTGGTGGACATCCGACTCTATAGGAGGGAGAGGAGCAACATCAGCGGGTGCGGGTGGAGGAATAAATGGCTCAATAATTGGAAGATCAGCATGTGTAGGAACTGGGTCAGGAATAAGAGGTTCAATGTTAGGTAACCCAAACGGGACATGGTCATGAGCAGGAATCGGCTCAGGGTCGACAGGTGCAACATCAGACTGACCAAAATGAATAGGGTCCGGATCGGGGACATGCTCGGGGTCGTGTTGAGGCGTGGGATCACGAGCAGGAGATGGTGCAGCAGACATAGAAGTGTCATCGTCGGAGTCAGTAGCAAAAAGCTGCAATCTGGCCGCCCGTAAAGCTGAAGAAGTCACAGACTCAAAGGAGTCTGAAACGGAGTGCAAACTGGAATCAGAAGATATCTCAATGACAGGAACAACAGGAGGTGGGACAGCTATGACATCCTCATCTATCTCTCCATCACCCTGGGCGTCAACTGGAGGACCGTCTACAAACAAATCGACGTCGTCATCAAACAAATCATCGAAAGGCCAGTCCTCGAGAAGGATGACCACAAGAGGAACAGGATCGAGGATCGGAGCCACGATGTGCTCTCCATCGGGGTGACTAATGATGAGGTGATCATGGACTGGAGCGGGAATGACAAAAGGATCCTCGTCAGGGAAACCATCAGCAAGAGGTAAATCATCGCCTAAGTCTGGTAGCGCGAACAGCTGGAAGTCGTCCTCGTCCTCTGATAACATATTAGAATCACTCTCCATGTCTGACGTAAATATCTCCGGCTCGGGTATAACCTCGTCGTCTGATACGACAGCCATCGGGTCATGGATATCGGATAACCCACTCTCGGAAGACGACATGATGCCTGAAACATAACAATCATAACATATGCACATATATTAACCACTATCACTTAGCATGCAATCTAGACACTTATCACTCAATCATGTATTCACGCTATCCTTCATGAAACTTTTTCTATCTTTCCTAGTCTACCAGTCTTCATGGGGTTTGTGATTGCAGTCGTGTTTCTTGTCTTTCCTTTTATAAAACGTTTGTTCCATGGATCTGGGCGTTTCGTGTATGCAATGAAAAATATGTTGAAAAATATTCTCGTGAGAGCCCTGGTAATTGTAGTCTAGACTCGAGAAAGAATCATAGTTCGCTACAATCGAAGCTCTGATACCAAACTGTCACACCCTGACTTTCGCGGAAACAGAGCAATTAATGGTTTGCAAGGCCATTAATATGTGTGCAACGGTGTAGGAATGGCTTAATCCTTTATGCGTATTTCATACCGGGCCATCCGGCAGTAACGACACAGTCGCCTCATGGTCCAACCCGCGGGCTCATAGGCGGGGCTCGCAACACCCAATAGATCTATCACTCATGCCCCTCGGTCCTTAAACAAGGATTAATGGTCTCTAGTTAATCGCCTACCCATTCACATGATCTAACAGTTCATTCCTTAGCTAACCATTCCATTTGTAATCGTAATCATTTGTAACATGTATTTCACCCCCGAGGTTATAAAACTGAAAACAATTAAAAGAAAGGGGGACATGAACTCACAATCTTGCGTTCTTCGATCAAATAACTCAAAGCTTCCTTTAGGTCACACGACTACCTACAAACGTGCTACGGTTTGTTAGGCGGATGAGTCGTGCCTTGTCTTTAGTCTTAATTAGTATCTTTGAGTTACGTTTCCTTGTGTCTTAATATTTTTCCAAAATATATAATTATTTGTTAAAATAATAAATATTTTAACTTAAATTATATTTACTAAATCTTGGAATATTAGTTAAAATAATATATTTTTACTTGACACGTTATGTATTTGTACATGTATAACTTCCCCAAGGATGGGTATATTCATGCTCTTATTCTTAAACTTGTATATTTTTGCCCAAGTATTGGTGGCGTATTCCGGTGTATTTATACGTACGAGAATAGGTATTCTTATTGTGTTTATTAAGTATTCTTATACTTAATTTTCGTATTTATTCTTCCGGAATATTATTTTCAATAAAAATTCACCAATATATGTTCTTAAAATATATATTTTTAAGAAATCATTCATAGAACTTTATTTATACTTCTTTATTGACAAAAATATTTATATTTTCATATAAACCTCAAAAATAGTATATTTTCAAGATTTTCTCACAAAATATTTATAAATCCATTTTTCACCCAAAATAATATATTCTAAGTTTATTTAAGAAAATATATATTTTCTCCAAAAACAATATATTTTCTAGTAATTCAAGAAAACATATATATTTTTCTTTAGTCCAAAATAATATATTTTATTCTTGTAAAAAATATGATATATTTTTGTAGTAATTGTAAAAAAAATCATATTTTTGTTCTCTTGATATCCAAAATACCGTTTACCAAAATATACTCATGAATTTAATTTCGGAATATTTATGTAAGTTATATTCCTTGTTCGATTCCTCAAATTTTTGGGTATAAATTATATATTTATTTCTTGGAATTTTGGTAATATCTTGTATTGTAATTTTTGCTATTTTGGTGAGTTACATTATTTCAAGTCCTAAAATAATATTGCTACTACATATAATATACAAGTAATTATACACATTGTGACATCTAAATATATATTCTCCTAAATACATATTTAGTCACTTTTAGTTATTAAAAACCAACCTCCAATATTTGTAATTTTTGTAACAAAATTATGGAAAATTTATATGAGAAATCATGGTTAAAAATATACTTATAAACACTTGTTTAAAAATATTTTCCTAAGTGTTTAATTTCTAGAAAAAAATTGCCATAGTTTCCCCTTTAAAATGGAGGTTTCCATGCTTTCAAAGCATATCATTTTCTTTCATAAATCATCACATTCAACAATAAATCAAACAATACTTACCAAGTGTCAAAATCAAGCTATTTACACAACTTTATGAACTTGAAAATTTATAAAAGTTTGTAGTAACTTGGTATTGTGTTTAGTAAGCTTAGTTACCCTTTAAATGGTGGTTATTTGTTTAAAAACATCATTCTTGAAGATTTTAGATGTTTACAACTTGTAAAATGATTTTCTAAAAATATTTCTTTTTGAATTCTTCTTGTCATTAACATGTTTCTACACTTGATTAACCACTAAAAATGTGATTAGTTTCTGTAAAAACCATGGTTATGTAAATCTTGTAATTTAACTTAGTTTCTTGAGAAAATCATTCTTGAAATCATTCATTTACAAGGTTCATATCATACTTTGATCTTCATTATTCAAGAAAACATCTTCATATTTCAAGTTCATGTTTACACATAAGGATGATCATCTTGATTTATAACATAATCATCCTCTCACTTGCTAGATCATGTGTTTAATCACACTCTAGCAAGTTTCATATGTTGTTTAACATCATAAATATAATCAATCAACAATCAATAAGCATATAAACACTTAAATAACATAGATCATGATGATTTTTAGTCTTATGTTAAAGATTATGTTCTTGATATTTAGTGTTCTTCATGATTAAACTTTTACATACACTTTTAACCATCATAACAAGATGTAAAATGGGATTAGGAGGATCTTACTACTAGCACAAGGCTAGAGATGAACACAAGATGAAGATGATGATAAACTTGGTGGTTAATAGCACTTGAAAGAGGTCCTTCACTTTCCAATGGCTCCTAGCTCCTTAAACAAGCTTCTCACACCTTAATATCACTATAGAATGGATGGAATAAACTTGAAAATGATGGTGTTGATGTTGATGTTGGTGGTTTCGGCTGTGAGTGGGGAGAGGAGAAGAAATGAGAGTTTGAGTGGTGTGAGTTTGTGAAATGAAGTTGTGAATTGTCTCATGGTTCATATAACAATCCTTGCAACATAACAATGTCTAGTGTAAAATATGTTACAAAAGAATGGACAAGATCAAATATAATATTACAACAAAATCATGGGTGGGCACCCTTGTGCTAACCGTAAATAGAGGGGGGGGTAGAGATTAGGTTGTAATGACTTGTTAAGTTTATTAGTTGAAATCTAATGGTTTAGTTAAGTTATTTAGTTGTTATGATAGGTGTTATGATGTACGGGGACCATAACTAGCTCGAAAATGATAAAACAATGCTTTTAGTGAAAACTTTGTGTTTCAGGTAGTGTCTGGTTGTTCGGTTGGATACTGGTTCGTTAAGGTGCTAAACTATGTAGTTTAGTGTGCTTTATGTTACCTTTTGTGACAGTTTTGATTCCCGACACTTAGGAAAGCATTCTGGACCATTTAACCATAATTCTGCATAATATCAAGTTGTTTAAATGCTGATTTTTGCTGAATTATGCACAATTCTGCAGTTTGTGTGAGTTTTAGGCACTTTCCGGCATTTAAACTATCTATAAGAAGGCATTTTTATGATCCTTACTTCCCTACACACTATACTAGTGTGACTCTTGGTTTCTGGCTCATTCTATGTCTCAATACCATGTCTGTCTATGTACTGAACTCCGTCAGCATTTTTCTGATTTGTCTGATAACTGTGCCATCTTTGTTTCGTGCATCATTTGAGTCAATAGAGTGTTGCATGCAATAATGATATGACATTATGCAATATATATGATGCACATGTATGTTTGATAACAGTAATCAGAAAGTACTCATGTCATTAATTTAAATCAGCACAGTCATTAAGGCACTAATTACTGTCTAATCATTGTACGGATACATGCAAATTTTGACAATTGTCATAAATCTTGCCCCTAATCTAAACTATTAATCTTGCCCCTAATCTCAACCATTGATTCTCACATTAACCTTTCTCATTTGATCTTCTACCTATGTAATGTGTCCAAAAAATAAAAAAAAAATAAAAAATCTAACCCAACAATTTCAGTCTTTACTACTTGTTATCATTTTCCCGCGCTCTTCCTCGAATGAACAGTCCAACAATGGCTTCCAACGAAGATTTGTATAAACAACATCTGCTACTGCAGATTAATACCCTGAATGAAGATGTAGAAGTGATAACCGTGAAAATAAATGCATTATTGGTAGCAGACCGTCAATTTCATAAACAGAGACTCCTTTAAGATGATACGCTGAAAGCATTGTACGCTGAGTTGAAATATAAGAAAGGCAAGTTGGTATGCGTTTAGGATTTAGTGATTTTTGATTTTTGTTCATTGCTGTGTTTAGTCTAACTGTTAGGCGATTAGGATTTCAGAAAATTCTTGATTTCTTTTCAAAGAGCTACTAAGAATAATTTTTAGGCGATTGTGTATTCTTCATTTTTTTTATGAAAATTATGATTATGGATTCATATTTCCAACTCTTGAAGGCGATTGTGTATTCTTAATTTTTATGAAAGTCTTTTCGAATTTGTGATTAGCCGAATCTTGAATTATTTGGACTTTTTTTCAAAGTTGTCTAGTGAATGAATTTGATACGGGGATTGCATCTATGCCATCAGTATCTGAAGGATTTTTAAAAAGATTGACATGAAGGACATCGTAACATTATTTTCTGGGGAGATACGATTTTAATCATGATTTTTGAGGGTGTTTGGGTTAGCTTATTTTGGAGCAACTTATAACTTATTGGCTTATAAAATATAATAAGTTATTTTATAGTGTTTGGATTAGCTTATTTAAGTTATTTTTGTGTGTTGAGAAGTTGTTTTTGAGAAGTTAGTATTTGTAATTTCTCACTTTTGACTTATATAAGTTAATAAGTCCTTTTTGAGAAGGAATCCTAAACACCCCCATTATTAGCCAATGAATAGTGTCCGTAAAAAAATTAAACTGTTTTTTACCTAGCATAATTAAATTATTTTGAGTTTTTTTATTATTTATTCTATCTTTGTTGTTAACATGATTTTCATTTTTTACCCAACATAGTTAAATTATTTTGATTTTTTTTCCTACTCTCTTTTTTGTTGTTAACATGTTTTTCATGCCACGTGTTTTCTTCTTTTTTTTAGATAGCCATGGCTGATAAATAGTGTCATGCTAAAAAAAAATAATCTGTTTTTTACCTGGCAGTCTATTTTTTACATAGCATAGTTAAATTATTTTGAGTTTTTTTATTAACTCTCGCTTTGTTGTTAACATAATTTTCGTTTTTTACCCAACATAGTTAAATTATTTTGAGCATTTTTACCTAATCTCTCTTTTGCTGTTGACATGTTTTTTATGCCATGTGTCTTCTTCTTTTTCTAGATAGCCATGTGTCATGGAGTTAGTCTTGAACTCTTGTGCGACACTTATAATGCTTCTAAGTTCAGCCTTTTGGATGAGTTTGGTTATATATAGCAGCAGAAGTCTTTGTTTGTGAGGATCACAAGTATAATTATGTAGTGCAATACTACAACAAATATGGGTTTTGTATTACCTGAACAAAGCTTACAAGTAAGAGAGTTTACAATAAGTTGGGTTATGAGTGAGTTATGAGGGGTAAGTGAAAATGATGCCTAACCTTTCTATTTATACTACTTGGACATGACCTAGATAGTTCTATATCTAGATCGTTCCTTAACAAAAATCTACATAACTATATCTAGATATTTCTTCTAAAACTAGAATTGCGACCCGCCGCAATGCAATGGGGATTCTTTAGTTATAACCAAGTCGATCTAGGACCCGCACGTTATGTTAAACCTGTGAAACGGGGAAAAAATAGACATGTAAAGCGTTCACCCACACACGCACGTTGTGTCGTGTTAACTCGTAAAATTTAGAACGAAACGTAAAAACGTTAAACAAAAAAAAAACGCACGTTGCGATATGTTAAGTCACAAAATTTAGAACCAAGCATAAAGCGAAAAATTTGAGGAAAATGAAAACTATAAAGGACCAAAGTTGAAAGTCAAAAAAGTTGTGAGGATAGATTGCAAAAGATAAACGGTTTTGGGTTAAAAGTAAAAAACAAATAGTTTGGGGTTAAAAGTAATTTATGAAATACTTTTGGGTGAAATGTAAAAAAAAATCAATTTTTCTTGGAAAACCCCTAAAGCCAAGGTTACAACAACCATATGCATAACCATTTTTTCTTTGAGAAACCCCAAAGCACACATCGCATTGCGGCATGGCGTAAAACGGTGTCAAATAGTACTAATGCCACACAACCGTCATCGACCACCAACACTGACTCGACCTAGGCTCTGCGTGCTACGACGAATCTGTCAAACATGGAAAAATAGAGGTAAAAACATTGAACCACGCATGCACGTTGCGCCGTGTTAACTTGCAAAATTTGAAACAAAACATAAAAAAGTTGAACCACAGTCGTACGTTGAGTCGTATTAACTCAAAAAAATTTAGAACTATAGGTAAAACGAAAATTTGTGAAAGATGAAAAGTATAAGTGACAAAAGTTGTGAAGTTAAATTGCAAATAATGAAAAGTTTGGTGTTAAAGTTAAAAAAACAAATTATGTAGGGTTAAAATTGCAAAAGGTAAAAACCTTTGGATTAAAAGTAGAAAAAAAAGTTTTTTTGAAAAAGTCCCAAAGCACAAGGTACAAGTTGTATTGCATATTTTTGTTGCTTATTTATAGTAATAAAATATCATGATTCTTTGCTGAATTCTAGATCCTTCCATGGCTGATATTTTTTGTTGTTTTGACCACCCTTTTCCAGCAATTTCTAAAGTCTTCTTGGTTGCATTGTTGTCCTTATAGTGCCCTTATGTTGCTGGAACAATACGGGCTGTTCCGGATCCTTCCGGGCAGCTCTAGACACGACTAGATATCTCGAGGGATACCGGTCACGTCTTTGGGACACCATGCAAAGATGTCCATATTGTGCAACAACTTCTTCTTGAGATATGAAGGAGTGTCTTCGGTGAGGTTGGTATTCACCCTTATCCTCTGTTGGGGATACTTAGGGTTAATGATCCAACCTTGTTCTTCCTTTTAGTTTTTTGTTGAGCTTTCCCCTTCAACCAGGAAGACTTCCTGGGTAGGTTGAAGGGTTGCAATCCCTCTTTTGGTTAGGAACTTGACTACACCTTGACCAACTGAAACCATACCAAACTCACTCTACCCCGGCCTTCCTATGATAACGTCATAGTTGGAAGGCATGTTGATCACCACAAAGGTGAGCGATTTGGTCCTTTCCATTTTTACTTATCTGAAGCAAACATCAAGTGTTAGTTGGCCCAAAGGCTTGATGGGGATATCAGCAATACCTTTAATAGAGGACTCAGTTGGTTGAAGCCTCGAACGTTCATCGTTGCTGAGACGGTTGAAACATTTCTCAAACATTATCTCAGTTGTCGCCCCTGTATAAATGTAAGCCCTACTTGTTTTAATGGTTCCTACAGTGGCTTCTACTACCAAAGGGTTCGACATAAGGCCCTTTTCTAGTGGCGGGAAGCATACACATTGAAGCTCCCAAGCCTCCAAGCGTTGCCGTTTGTGGGAAGTTTCTCCATCAATGTTTGCCATGTTTACCTCTTTACCTTTTCCATCAACCATTTTGTCCTTTACCCCTTTTAACCGAGTGGGCAAGTTATCCAGACTTAACAGCTTCCTCAATTCTTTTCTTGAGTTGAAAACAATCGTTGGTGTGATGGCCTTTTTCCTCATGAAACTCACAATATTGATTGGAGTTTTCATTTCTTTTGCTCTTGGGCAAAGGTCGGGGTGGTCGAAAGCGATGTTTTACCTCTTTAGTGGCAAGGATCTCTTGTGGGGTTTTGGTTAAAGCTGTAAAGTTTACAATCTTCTCCTTGCTTGAAGGGTTCCTGCCTTCTGACCTTCGTGGATCTGAATTCATGGAACGTTGTCATAAGAACCATAACTGCTTCTTTTTCTATTAGGGTTGTTACTCCTCTAACTAGGACCCCTTATCTTTGTTCCTTGATATCAACAGCTCCCCCCCCCTCCGGATGTGAGCTTCAGACCTTTCAAGGGTTTCTTCAAGGGTTTTGGGTAGGCACTTGTTAAAGTCCCATGTGAGGTATTTGGAGGTGATTGCATTTACAAAGCCTGCAACTCTCATCTTTTCGTTAGCACCTACGTATGTTAACCCTTCCTTCTTATACCTTTCAATGAAATCCCTAAGGCTTTCATCGTCTCTTTGCTTGATCTGGAAAATTACGGTCGCTTCCTTGACATACCTCCTTTGCTGCCAAAAGTTGGCCAAGAAGCCTTTGCTTAGATCATCGAAGGTTCGAATGCTTTTGTCAACTTGCACTGAACCAAATCCGGGCAGACCCTACAAGGGTTTGCATGAACATAAGGCAGGACTCGATGTTGGACCACTTTTCTATCCTTGCAGCTCCTGTAAAGATTTGAAGGTGGTCTTCGGGATCTTCGGTTCCGTCATACGTTCTTATGTGAGATGGCATTGATACGTGGTCGAAAACTTGTTATCGTTTGTGCTTATGTTGATGTTTTTACATAGCTTTTAATCTTTGAATAGCCTACTTTTAATGGGATTTGTGTTTTACAGGTCTAAAAGAGTTTAAGGAGCTAATCGGGAGCTAATCGGAGCACCGGGATGTGAATCGGATCAACCGGGGATGTGAAATGAACAAAACCGGGTTAATCACGAAGATTCGATGTGTTTTGGGAATGTTAATGGATTTAAAATGAATATATTGGAAGATGGCATGATAGAGGGCTGAATTACGAGTACGTGGGCGAAAACGGTGAGTAAAACGGAGCTATAACGAAGAAGTTATGAAGAAAACAGTTTCGGACGAAACAGGAAAAACTAGAGGGCGTCGGGGATGGGCTCTAGGCCGTCGCCGACGGGCTCTAGAAAGTTCCATCGTGAAAAAATTCCCGTAAACAACCAAACAAGCCGTCGGGTGATTTCAGCAAATGGGGAGGCCGTCGCCGACGGGTCCCAGGCCGTCGGCGACGGGTTGTGGTTTCCTGAAACACGAAAAATTGGGTATCTTTGATATAGGAACGATTCTAATTGGTCTTGGGGCATTCAATTCGTAAGTTACACTCACTTTTGAGTTTTGAACTTGTTCTTGGAGCCATATTCATCAATCTTTCACCTACCATTCCATCTATCTTCATCTCTACAACCCGAATCCATCAATCATTCACTCACAATCCCAAAACCCTAATTCTCCATTTTCATCATCCATCTCACCATCATCACCCACAAACCTCAATCATCCATCATTCCTTCATCCTTCAAGATTCAAGATGACTTCATCCGCATTCCAATCATCCGGTGATCAAGCTTTTTCAACCATGAGCGGCTAATCATATCGGTTTCACCCCGGTGTAGGTAGTTGTTAATTTTAGGGTTTCAATTTGTTCTTGTTTCATCTTAGTGACAATTTGTATTTGGTTTTTGAAACTCTTGACAATAGTATTACATTTGTTACAAATTCGTGAATTGTCGAGCGATGTTAAAAGTTATGACTTTGCGAAACGGTGATATGTAATTGTACATTGTCATTGTTAGGATTTACTTGTGTTGATTACAAAGTGTCTTTTTTGTCCGTTCTTCGGGGCGTTGATAGTTTGTAGCACCTAAGTCACGGTACACTAAATCCGTTAATCAAATGCATTTGAGTTGAAACTAAAACTTGTAGAAATCCTAGGTTAGCAATTACCGAAACCGGGTGTGATTCCTTTTTATCATTATTGTTCTAGTATCCAATTTTCTTGAAATCGTTAATTAGTAGTCGTTAATTAATTAATCCAATTCCAGTAGTTCAAATTCACATCTTTTTACTAAACAAAAATACAAGAATATCTGGCAAGCTTCATAATTGTGACAATTCTTTATAATTCAGTCAAATCCATACACAAACCACATACTCTTTATGGATCGACCCCTTACTACCACTAACACATTGTTAAGGGTAATTTGGGCTTATAAATATTATCTTTGACCGGAGCGCGACACTCCGATCAGGCATCTTAATGAAAATCATAATCGACAATTTGTTGAGAAAAAACAAGACAAATTTCTAGGTTGTAAGGTTTGGCAAGATCTTCTTCTGCTATTGATACCGGATTGTTGCTTGCATTCCCTTGAGTGGTCAGCACCTGGTTAATGAAGTGTTGCCACAGGAAGTTTGCCATCATTTGAGCCATCATTTATGGCATCAGGTTGAAGCCTTGAAGGCTTTCAGGTGTAGACATGTAGTTCATCCCCATGGGGGTGCTCATAGCTACACTTCGTGCCAAGAGGGGGAAGGCTTGTTTCCATGTGGTGGATATATGAGGGGGAAGGCTTGAAGCTGGTGACTGTAACAACTGATCCAAAGTTAACTCATGCACCAACGGTGCACCAGTTGCCACTGGTTGAGAGGAAAGTAAAGGGAAGATGGTTAGATTTGGTCTTGCAACTGCATATGGGCTTGGATTTTGTGGAGGGTGACTTGGACCAACTTCATTTCTGGACATGGTAGGTTATGAGCTCACAGAAGGAGGTAGAGGTGGCCGAGGTAACAATGAGGGCTCATGCTCGTCGTAATCTAGCCTGATTCTTACTCTTTTGTCCCTTTCTCTGTTCACCTACTGGTTACGGAGAGACCTTAACTGTAGAAAGTTGCTTGCTACCCCATCAGGTGTTAGATCGATACGTGTTGGTGTGCCTGTTTCACCGACATGATGGGATGGAACCCCTGAACGAGATGGGGTGAAAGAAGGAGAATTCAGGATACGTGGCTCATGTTAGGGTGTTCTCCGGGGTTGAGAATGAGGCGGGTATAGTCGGTGGAGTTTGGCTAGCACTAGGTGTCGAAGTACGCGGTACTTGATTCACCTCACCTCACCCGGAGATTCGCTTTCAGACATGATGGTTTTGACGAAGTTGGAGCTACACTATTGGTCTTCAAAGATAAACTTAGTGGCGTAGCCCCACGGTGGGCGCCAACTTGTTGCTACAACAAATACGAGACCAAGGATAGTGGATAGACTTGTAAGATAAAAGGCATCAGGAGTCTGACTTTGCCAAACGCAGGTCGCAGGTCCCCCTACGTATGCAATACGTAGGGTCGGATCACTCTACTATCAATTGCTTCGAATTCTAGCTTAAAGAAGATTCAACCTAGGTCTGTTGCATGCAACATGATAGTGTTATTGAATGTGAAGAATAGAACATGCAATGTGCAAGTTCTAGAGAGAGTGTGTGAGATTTTGGAATGTTTGGCCGAATGACCAAAGGCGGTCATTTATAGGGAAAAAGGAAGCCAATAGTAGAAACCTTTGACTAGTGATCCGGTGATGCAGTGAGGGGGTTGCCCATTTTGGTAGGTTCAAGGCTTCGGACATGCGGGTAAAAGATTGTCTCTTCTCACGTGCCCCTTTTGCGGCTGAGTGAGAGAAGTCACACGTAAAGTGTGATGGGACAAGACACTGTGTAGTGCTTTTTGCTGTTCACTACAGTTGGTGGTTTACTTGAACCCTTTAACCCTTTAATCAATTTGGCACTTATTGTTAGTTTATTAAGCTTTAGCTACCCACGTCACCATCACCTAAGTTAACTATTTTTTGAACAGAGTTAGTGGGTTGGATGAAAATGTCAAAAAATAACAAAGTCAGGGACTAAAATGGCAGAAAACAAAACTATTTGGACTAAAATGACAAGAAAAAACTATTTGGACTAAAGTGGCAATTTTGGTCAAACCGACTAAAATAGCAATTTACTCCGATACTTATCTAAGTTCTTTCTAGGTGTAAAAGATAAGCTAGTTTTTCTCCATCAATTGACTTGGGGGAAATGATGATTCAAATTGTTCCACGGTAAATAGCAGGGGGTATTAGTCGTGTCAGGTTAAATTAGGTGAACCCGGACCTAACCCGTATTTTATTCGTGCCGAGTTAGACATACTTGAAAAGTTGAAATCATGTTATGTTTTTGGCTGATCCATTTATATACTATTAATTTGAAACATTTGTGTGCATCTTAGGTTTTAAGCTGTGCTTAAATGATTGTACCTTAATCAAATATAGGTTGTAAGTTATGCTTAAGTGGTAGTACCTTAATCAAATAATAATGGTTTCATTACCTTACCAAATACAATCTGTTTTGTATGCATGTATGGTTGTAAATTATGCTTAAGTGGTTGTACCCTAATTAAATAATGGTTTCATTATCTTACCATATTCAATCGGTTTGATCCATTAAAAGTTGTGTTGTTTTATTTGTAACTTATTATTTTTTATAATAATATAACTAATTTAGCCAAAATCTTGTATGAATATAATTTGCAACATATTGATGCAATGGTTGTTCTAATGTATGCATTATGGTTTGTGTAGTGGTAGTGATATATATTATATATAGATTACGATGAACATGTCAAACGGAAAAACATAGACGCGGGTTCATCGTAACGCGCGAGTCCTAGATCAACTTAGTTATTTTATTTTATGTTTTACGTTTCGGTTTAATTTCTTCGCATTAACACCACAACTTCAGTGTCGGTGGTCGCTGACAATGGTGTGGCATTAGTGCTCGCCCCCGCCGCAATGCTGGGGTGCTTAATACTAGTTAAATGTTAATTTGCTAAATGAGTCTTAACGAATTATTGAGTTGCTTAACATTGGTCACTCTTAGTACTTGAATCTAGATCCTTTATGTTGTCCAAATTGTAAGTGTCTGAAACTCGAAACCAACTTGGTGTTTTTACTCTTGATAAGGGTAACAAACAGGGGCAAACCCACCTTATGGCGTGGGTGGGCGACTACACCCCTTGAAAAAAATCTAGTGCTATTTTCCGTGAAAAATTCCGACCGCACCCCTTGAAAATTTTCGTCCGCACCCCTTAGAAAAAAATGTTAGGAATCTATATAAAAAATTGTGAACACGGATTGAGCCCCGGCACTAATCCCTTTAATTAAACTTGTATTCATTCTTGTAACCAAACATCAAGCCCAATAAGTTAATATCAATTCAAGCCTAATCCAAATACTACTTTAATTAAACAAAATCAGTCAACAAAACAACAAACCCAATCCGATGCCAGCACTGTGCGTGACTCTGACCCTCCCTCTGCTTCTGCCAGTGACTTCGACACCCAGCCCCATTCGACGACTGCAAAATTCCGGCCACTAACAACTTGTAATCGCAAATATTAGACAGGTACATGTTTTGTTTTTAGTTATTTTGATGTTTATGTGATTTTGTTCAAGACTCAAGAGATAATAGGATGAGTTAAAAATGTTTAAACTTTATGCGTTTTGAGGTAATTTTGGGTTGTTCTAGTATTTATAGGATGGGTTTGTTATCTCTTAATCTCTTATTAATTATATGATTCTAGTTTAGGGTTTGAAACGTTGAAATTCAAAACGTGTTGATGTGAATAATCTTGAAAATTAAGGAATATTAATGGTTGAACACTCGAAGATCATTGTATATTTTGAACCGAATTTTTTAGTGTGTTGTTCTTTTGTTTCTACATGACCCGATCCGAACCTGACCCGAACCGAATTTTTTATTTATATATCTAGTCGCCTAAAAATTTTAAAAATATTCCGTACCCCCATGAAAAAATTCTTGGGTCCACCACTGGTAATAAACTTAATTTTTTTTAAATAAATGCGTAAGGAATTCGGTCTTATCAGTAAGGGTAACGGACTTTTAAATATATTCAAAAGTAAAACTTCTAGCCACAGGAGATAAAAGTATATAATCAGGTAACAAATTCAGTCTTATACCGAAGTGTTGTAATTTTGTAATATTTTGTTACATGAATTTTTTTAGCCATCTACTGTTTTTTTTTTCAATGTATCTGGATGGTTTTAATCATTGTGAATTACAAAATGTGGCAAGGTTTCAATTCATTGAACCTTTAATTCTTGACATGTTTGAAATAATGTGAGAGTTTCACTTTCCTCACAAGATTAGATCAAAGGAATGGGATTTGTAGGCGAATTCTAGCTAAACTCATAATGGTTCAAAAATAATGTATGACGATTAACAAAATGTGAAAGTTTATGTTAGTTTACGTGTACCTAATATCCTTACACGACGATGCCAGTTTTAAGATGTTATATCAAGTTTTCACACAATCTCGCCATGCATGTATCTATAGCGGGAAGTGTCTAGAGTGTATGATGTTTGTCGTTATGGACATGCAAAAACCTAATTCACCTAGATAGCAAGGGTAAGCAGAGTATCGAATCCAGAGGAGTCTGTGGTTAATGCTAATTATTATTTGTTTGTAAATATTTGAATTACTTTGAGAACCTGCTAGAAAACTATAAACAATAACTTTGAGATTGTAAAAACAATGATAGAAAAAACGTGGTCACTCCGGGATTTTGTTTCTGTAATTACTAATAACCTAGTTTTGATTTTATTGGATGCTGTTGATTAAATAGTAAATCTGTCACATCTACTAATTACCTATACAGTTCAAAATCTTAATATTAATTAATCAGATAAATATTAAAACAAACATACATAGAAATCATTCAATCAACAAAAGCATAGTTGGATTCAAAACATAATTATAACTCTGACTGTCACTCAGGATTTGTCTGTCATACAAATAATATAATCATGTAAATAGTCGGCTGTCACCCGACTACAAATTCAAATCTCAATACAAAACAGAAACTCGAATTAAAAGTGTCTCACAATAATCATTCACCCGAAGTGTCCACAAAAGATTTAGCCGCTCATGATACTATTAAAAGCTCGATATGAAGTTGAATTCATGATCGATGGATGTGGAATGATGATATTGATGCGATGATTTTTAGAGCTCAAGGTTATGTGCGGCTGCCTCCAGTTCGTAAATATGAGAGCCCAACAGTCCCCTTTATGTTGCTGTAAAAAACAAGAACCTCAAAGTGTTTTTCCACGTGATGTCTTGCGGCCCACTTAAAACAAATTGATTTGTTGATGATGTATGAGATCGATAAAAGCCCACTATATGCTAGCCCATCCACGTGCACCCCTCTTTCATGTGATGTTGGATCATTTAATTAAGAGTAAACTTTCGTTTTGCTCCCTGTGGTTTGGTCACTTTAACGATTTTTTCCCAAACCTTTAAAAATAACCCTTTTACTCCCTGATGTTTTGGTTTTGTTGCCAGTTTGCTCCCTGCGGGGAGCAAAATGGAAAAACAAACAATTTGAATGGAGTTAGAGGCGGGGAGCAAACTGACAAAAAAACTGAAACATCAGGGAGTAAAATGATTTTTTTTAAAGGTTTGGAGCAAAACCGTTAAAGTGATCAAATCAAAGGGAGCAAAACAGAAGTTTACTTTTTAATTAATATTGTTCCTTGTTTACGTGTTTGTTGCTGCTCCCAAGAAGTCCCAAGTGATGATGATGTTATATGTAAAACCCAAAAGCCACGTGAATCTCCATAAGACTAGACTAGAGGATATGGGGTCACGTAGGCGCTACATCACCGACTTATGGAGGATGGGCCTCCTCCCAATTTGAGGGGGTGGAGGATGCGGCTACCCCACCTTAATATTTTATAATTTTCTGAGTTTTTTTTAACTTAATAAAAACATTATAAAAATTATAAAATACAAAATAAAATAACATAAATAAATTCATTTCATAACATAAAAAAATTACATTTCCTAAAAAAAAACATTTCCGAAAAATAAAAAAAATACATTTCCTAAAAAAAAAAACCTACCACGTCCATTTTTTCTTCACCTCTTCCTTCATCCTCCGATACACCTCTCGTTCATTCTTCGGAACCGAGTCGAGATCCAACCTCATTATCCTAAAATCCTCCGCTCAAGCATAGTCGGCCGACACGTTTTTCTTGTGACTATATTTTTCGGCCGCAAAGTCTTTAAACGAACTGAATTCGGAAATCAACTCGTCCATTTTCGAAGATGCCTTCGAGCCGCCACCTCCACCCGAGCCGCCCCCTCCACTCGAGCTGACCCCTTTGCGCTTTCCGGCCGCCTCTTTTTTTGCTTTGTCCCTTCCGCCGGGACGTTCGATCTCGTGAGCGGGCAACACATCCTCGTCATATTCCGGGTCGTCGTTTATGTCGATTTGACAACGAGCGGTGGAGCCTCCCGCATTATAACTTCCGGACTCGGAAGTTTTAGTTCGTTTGGCGGTTGCGACCTCATTTGGAACCGGCGCCCATTTAGGTTCTTTCTTTAAAATGTTCTTGTAACACCTCGAAAATTCCTGCCCATTGAAATAAAGACACGTGTCATGAGAGACAGACGTGTCAGAAAAACCGGATCAAATAAAAAGATGTATGGTAGGATTTTAGTAAAAAGGGCGTCATGTTATTAAAAATACCTCTGAACGACCCAAGGGCGACATGTTATTAAAACACCTCTGAGCGACCCGAATTTATAAATCCCAAGATCCTTAAATCGCTTGATAAACATCTTATATGTTAACCGGTTGTTCCAAATAAATAAAGTTCCATCTTTTATGTGGACTCGGGATTGGCAGGATTGTTACTACTAAAAATGCTGAATAAAATTCTTGTAAAAAGGAATCAAAATAGTTAATTACCTTGGCCAACTAATATGAGAATCCAAGGACTTGTTCTTGGTATTTCCGTCAAATTAAAGTTGCCATAAGATTCCAAGGTGCCAATGTTCATGCAAGCATGCAAAACCTGAATTGGTGGGCCCTACACTGCAGTAAAAGCCTGATGTTTCGGCACTTCAAAGTTGCATGGTCAAGGCTTAGAAATTTAAAAAATTTTTGTCCTCTGACCATCGGTTACGGACCGCAAGGCCCTAGGCTTACGGTCCGTAAGGAGGGTACCTGGGCATTTTCAGCAAAGGTCGGTTACGGACCGTAGCCATTTCGGCATACGGTCCGCAAGAGATGCTTACGGACCGCAAGGCCTTAAGCTTACGGTCCGTAAGACTGTCGCTGTCAGCAGATTTTGGACAGCTGCCTGTCCAGCCCATTACACCGACTTAAAACGATGGTTTTTGAAATCAGGGGCTTGCTAGGCAGTATTTAGCCCTCTAGGGACACCTGGGGTGATCCCCCAACCATTGTAGAGTTGCTTGTCATAATCTTGGACCATTTAGTTCACTATATAAGGGCATGAGGTGGTGACCATTTCATTTGCTCACTTGAAACTTTGGTTCAAGACTTCTCTGGAGCTTTCCTGGACAGCAACCAACTTTCTTTAGGTCCCTAATGCTTCCTAGGACTCTTGTAAGTGACCCTAACCTCCCTTAATCCATTTGAGCTTAGTTAATTAGCTAAAAGTCAAACCGTCGTAATTAAGGTTTGACTTCGTGATTAATTGAAATGTGCTCTGTCAAATCACGAATTAAGAATACCTTTAAGTAGGTAATTATGTGGGTAACAAACCCTTAAAAGGGTATTTCCAGATTCCCACTCTAAGCATGTCAATTATCGAGTCAAAGCTAACTTTAAAAAGTCAACAGAATGCTTAAATCCAAATTAACTTATAATTAGCAATGTAGGATGCATGCAACCTGTTTTATCATTAATATAACTTGGTAAATAATGTAAGAACATGTTCCAACATGTTCAACTCGACAATTTTCTGTTTAGACCCGGTTTGGAACCGAAAGTCGCATAGTTTGACTTTCGCTTTGACTTTCAATTCTGACCCGTTTTAGTCAAGATTAAGATTGCCTTAGAGCTTCTTTTGGACCTAATAACATGTTAGTATATCCTCCTGTGATTATACAACTTGGTTCATTAGATATCTTGTTCACATGCATGTTTCCGTTAAATGCCCATATGTTGACCATTATGCCCAAATGCCCAAAAATCATGATTTTGAAAATATAAAAGGGTAGACATCTTAGTTACTGAATTATAGACTTGTCCCCAAAATTTGACATCAGTTTGAGGTCTAGATTAAGAGTTATGCTCATTAGCGTAATTTGAAGCTTTCTTAGTAAATAGTTAGCGTAGTTAGCATGTAACCTACCTAGACCCAAATTTTTATATCAAAACTTTATACCCACTGTGATATAATAATATTTTGAGAATTTTAAAGATTTTTTATTTATTTTTAGGCTGGGCTTAACTTAAGGTTTTAAGCTTAATTCGGCTTATGCCGGTTTTGCCCTTTTCGGCTATAAATTGAGTTTTACAAAACCTTTTGACCCCAAACCTTTTCCTACTGATTTATTATGTTAAATATATTATTTTGAGCCTTCTGGAATTATAAAAATATCAGCTTTTCTTTTAAAACCCGGAAATGGCTCCAAATCGCCTTTTTAGGCATTTTTACGACATAGTATATGTCAAAACTAGTTTATATACATAAGGTTTAATACCTACTGATATATTTAGTAAAATTTCATATTATAACAGTAAACTAAAGTTGAGAACTCAGATTTCCCGTTTTGACCTTTTATGCTTATGTGAAATTACCAAAATGCCCTTATGAGGCGTAAATGGAGTTCAAAATCATTTGGGGCATAATAGGACATATTTTATTGATGTTACAACATATTTGGTGCATATAATCTAAGGAAACTTGTATATGATTTATATGGTTTCCCGTTACGCACTTTCGCGTTCGGATCGGCTTATGTGACTAGTTTACGCACATTAGCCGAAACGGGTCAAACCGTATCATCTTAGTCTCTAAAATCCAGTATGTGTTTAGTTTACCCATGTTATACAAGTATCCAAGCTTGTAGGGTCTAAGTCACATTCCTTTCCGGTTTTCGCCTTCCTCGCGATTAAACCATATTTATCCTTCGAAACTAACCGGTCTAAGCTTAGGTTATGTTAAAAGACCCGCTAGGATTCTAATAGGTTATTATAAACCTTCGTTCCAGAATAGGAGCCCAGTAAAAGACACTTGCATTTGCTTTTGTGGTTTATACTTGCTCAGGTAAATACTTTTAACTTATTTTCCCTTATATGGGCTTGGGGGTACGGTATATAAAATACCGCTTGGTCGGGCAATTGACCCTAACTCATTAGTAGTCGGGTATTATCAATGTGACCCGTTTGTTTGTTTTACGCCTTTGGGAGTTTAATGACCATGTCCCGGATATCCTTGGCATCATTTTAAGAAATGGCCACGACCTTGACACCCGGGTGTAGGCGTACACCCGGTGATGTGTCCATATTTATTAAGGTATAAACGTTGGCTTCCCGCCGCGGACTTATACTGAGTGGTGTGTCACTTAACCTTAAACCCGGCACGAACCGGGCGACTGAACGCATAACGAACATGTAATTCTTTTACAAGATTTAATTTGATTAATTATTCCCAAGTTATAAAAAGTTTTGTGCCTTGTGCATTCAAATTAATTTTCTAAATGTTTTCAAAATGAGTCAGTTAAATTGTATTTACCAGTGTAAACTGACGTATTTTCCCCAAAAAGATTAAGTGCAGGTGCTACACGAAATAGGCTGGCTTCTCCTTAGCATCATAGAGTCTCACAAACTTTGGGATGCATTTATCTGTTGAACAATTTTCTCCTTTTTATTCCGATCCGCCCGTGGATCTATTTCGACTACTTGTGATACTTAGATATTACATTTGTTGGTTGAAGTAAATCTATTTTTATTGCTTCCGCTGTGCATTATAATTTGTGTTGTTTGACAATGATGATATCAACTACGTCACGATACTCCCCCACCGGGCCCACCGGTGACACGTGGAAATTTGGGGTGTGTGTAACAACTGTCACTAAAATCAATAATTAGGACGATAATTAGCTATTAAGAAAACCCTAATTAAGACACCCAAGTAATGTGGCATTAGCCCTAGAATTTCCGGAACAATCGGAATCAGGATCAGGACCCCTAAAACTCAAGGGGGTAAACCCTAGTTTAATAATTATCTAAAATAAAACGTTGGATGTTCTGATTGGCCAAATTTGTGAATCACCAAAGCTAGTCCCAAGTCTAGACAGCCTATGAATTAGACTTCTTAGCTTACGAACCGTAAGGGATCAGGCATACGGTCCGTAAGGGAGTCCCAAAAATTTCTATAAATAGCCGACATTGGCACTTAACTGTTGAAGTTGAAACGACGCATAAATAGTCTGTGTACGTCAAGTTATTTCGAAATCAGTTCACCACACACACACGATCACGAGGTGCTGCCGCAATCAGGGTAATAACTCGATCGCTATTACGATTCAACGTCCGATCGATTATAACTATCCAACAATTGTCTGGGTGCTGCTCAAATCGAGCTTGTACTTTGATTATTCGTCGTGATTTTGACTTGAATATTAGAGTGCTGTTCGAATCCGGACTATGCTCTGTTATTCGTTGTGAATCCGATTGAATTATTGAGCATTGCACTGATTAATCGTTGTGAGGGTTTAATCTCGTGAATTGACGTAACTGCTGTATTAGTTACTAACCCGTTTGTGTGTGCGTTGTGTTAAATTAGGTTTAATCAAGGCTAAAACAGTAGGCTTATATCTTGCTCGTTAAATCTGCAATGTGAGTCATTCTCTTTTTATCAACTGTTTTACAAAACTCCAAATTATTTTCAAAGTTATAATTACAGGGATTAAGTCTTTGTAATCACCAAGTTACAGCCGGTATGTGGGGTTTTGTATACATTACTTGATAATCTTCAACATTGGGGCAGCCAATGGTGATATGACCATAATCACAGACACCACTAGACAGGTGGGCCAGTGGGTCAAGTGGTAAAGTACCGTGGGTAGTTGGTTTGATAATCAGAAATAGTGCAGTTGCACTTGATACTGTGAATTATAACTAATGTGTCGTTTTAGTAAAATGAATGATTCACTCAGTATTTCCCCGCTGACAAAACCTTTTTCAAACATGTTTCAGGTGATATACTGTGAGCAATGGAAGAAGTGCCGTAACGCACTCCCAGCTTAGGAAAGTGGCTCAGTGTAAATAAATAAAAGAAACATGTTTTGAAAATAAAGATTTCCCTGGGAAATCACCTCGTTGTAAATTTCGGGAGTTATCCCTAAAGTTATAAAACGGGCAGTTTAAAGTATTGAAAGATCCTGTTTTACAAAACTTCCGCTGTCGCCTAAACTTAAATACCGCAGGATTTTTGTCCCGCGGCTCCTGAAACGGGTCAAACCGGGTCGGGGGCCGTGACAGAAATAAGGTGGTATCAGAGCCATTGTTTTAAGCCTACTGATTAAGCTCACTGTTCTAATTGATTTAAGCCTATTGAAAAACAGTTAGGAAAATTTTATTTGTTATTCTATGAATATATGTGCATTAACTTATTAATTATTAAAATTATAGTATGGGTAAACAAAAGATTTCTGCTATCTACCGCAAATTAGATAGTACACCTAAAGAACAGGGAACCTCTGTCTCCTAATCTCCCACCGAGTTAGGAGAAGGAATCTTTGTCCGTAAGGCAAATTATGAAAACTCACTTACCCCAGAGAAAAGGAATTTGATTATTAGGAAGGGTCAAGAGAAAAAGAAACCCCAAACCAAGAGAGTGAGATTAAACCCAGAGATTCAAGAAATTAGCAATAATCCACCAGGGGAAAATAACCTAGATGAAAAATGGGCGAATCTGTATCTGCTCGCTACCGTAGCAGAAAATGCAAATCTTTAAACCCTAAATCTAGAAATAAGT
This sequence comes from Helianthus annuus, assembly GCF_002127325.2. NCBI lineage: Eukaryota > Viridiplantae > Streptophyta > Magnoliopsida > Asterales > Asteraceae > Helianthus > Helianthus annuus. Next base: position 163,493,308 of record NC_035446.2, read on the forward strand.
ACTTCCCAGTAAATAAATAAATAAATCTGAGTGTGTTCTGTTTAATGTTATGTTGTACAAATTGGTGTGCAATAAAAATGTTTATTTATTAAACTTTGTTCCAAAGTTTTAACTTATCATTTTTGTGCATTTTGCATATATGCTACACAGCATGAGTGAGCTATCCGAGGTGTTTCAGAACCTTAACCTCTATCCTGTGCCAATTGAAGTCTCCCACAACTTCACTGGTTACATCGCTGACATAGAGGAACCTCTGGAATTCCAAGCTCCACCGCTGGAAAAAGCAAAACCTAAAAAGAAGAGACGATTCGTAGGATGGCGAAAGGTGCGCCGAAGGAAACCTAGGAGACTTCCTAAAGTAGAAAATCCTGTGAGTGTGAGCAAGGGAAAGGAAATAGAAACCGGAGAAAGTTCCAAACAAGCAGAGACAGAAATAGGGATAGATCTAAAGAAAAAGGGAATAGAGATTGGAGAAAGCTCTAAACAGCCTGAGGAGATCACATTCCAGAACGAAATAGATCGTCTACTGGCCAATTGTGATGTCATAGAGCCTGTCAACAATAATCTCTTCTCTTATCCTGCTACAGCTCAAATCCCAATAAACCTAGAACCAATGATTCCAGACCCACTAATCCACACACGACCATTAGGCCAAATGGAAGAATGGTGGACCAATGACTGGCAATTCCAAAATATAGTCAATAGTCCCTATAGTTTTCTCCCACAATTTGATCCAGAACCTCTCCCTAATCCGCCAATGAGCTATGAAAATTTAGTTGAACTGCATCAGTTTGGTGAAGAACTGATAGGCACTGGGAATAGGATCAGGGAAATTGGGGAGCAAATTTCCTGGAAGTATGACGAAAGGGAACGTCACTACTGAACTGCCAGTCGATCCAAAGAAATAGTGGGGAGGGTTTGGAAAAAGTTTGTTTGTATTATAACTAATACAGTAAAACTAAACTTGTAAAATGGGCAATAAAACAATGTAAGATAAACAGTGTGTATTGAAGCAGGTATAATATAAAATGAAATAGAAGTCGAGGCATCGGCAATTTTGGTTATACTTGTATGTTGTAATAATCTACGTGTTTATTTGTGCTGATTTTATTACCAATAATTAGACACTGATGTGTGTAAAATGCAACATATAAATTACATCAAATAAGGCATAAAACTAACCCTTTTTAAGTACTAATGTTGGAAAAAGAGTGTTTTTGTCTTCCTTTTGTATTTTCAGGATGAAATGAGCTCAAATTCACAAAAGAAGCAAAAAGACAGCTAATTCTAACATAAATACAAGAAAAGGAATAAAAGTAGACTGCCCGAACCCTCAACGGCATCCTCCCAAGCAAAGAAAAGAAAACAGAAGCCTGAACACGCCCCGTGCTCAGCCAGCACGGGGCCATGCCCAAGAAGCAGCCGAAAAGACAAACCTGTAGAAGCTTCTATTGCCCACCACGGGGCCGTGTCTAGTGAGCACGGGGGCGTGGCGAAAGTACAGCAGGCGCATTAATTGTAATTGCGAATTACAATTAATGAAGAAGAGAGTGTCAGACGGGCACGAGGGCGTGTCCAGCGGACACGGGGCCGTGCCCAGCCTTCTGTTCAGCCTATAAATAGGAGTGCTTGGTTTCATTCCAACTCATCCCTTGGCACACCACCTCTCTCACACTTCATCCACCACCCACCACCACCATAACACCATCATCCACCACCATCATCCATTGTCCATCGTAGAGTGTGTGAGTCGTCTCGGGATCCAAGATTGATAGTAAGAGTTCTTGACAATCAAGGCCATGTTTGCCTAAGTCTCTTACATCACTTGGTGAAGACAAGTGTTTAGTATAATACTTTTTATTTTTAATCTTTTGCACTTTTTATTTGGTTTTGTATTAATGACTTTAATAACTAGTTGCTTATGTTGAAGGTGATCTTTCCTTATCGTTTGTCCGTGGTGTCTTGGCATTATTTTACTGTCTATATAAAATAAAAGATTTTCACCATTCATATCTCCACGGTCTACATGGAGGTATGTTGGCTACCTGGTCGGGGGTTAAGGGAACGGTTTGGTAAGGGTCTTGCCCTTGTTCAGCGTTTAGAGGTCCTGCAAGGGACCTGGGTCAAATTTAGTAGGATCTTCTTCAATGCCCATAGGTATTGGATGGCGGGGATCCAAACTCTTTGACCCCCTCATAAGTTAACTACTATTAATACTATAACCCGGCTATTTAGGACTGTATCCCTGCTGACTCAGACTACTTAGCCGAGGGTAACGTCACCGCCAAAAGCGGGGCCTACCATAATTTGCATTAATAACTTAATTCATTATCTTCCAATAATCCAACCCTTTAGGATTGTATCCTTGCGGACTCAAACTACTGGGTTGAGGGTAACGTCGCCTTCAAAAGAGGGGCCTACGACAATAACTAAGATAATCTCTTAAACAAGTGTAAAAGTGCGAAAATAATCAAAGGTTATACTAATACACGAGTCGGATCCAAGTGATTCATCTTGTCTACCTGTTTTTATTTTATTTTTATTTTTCAGCATTTAGTTAGTTTTTACTTTCTTAGTTTATAACATTTTTCTAACTTTTTGATTTGATTAGACGTTGAGGATAAACCGGTACTAAAAGCTCTTGTGTCCTTGGACGACCTCGGTATCTTACCAACACTGTACTACGTCCACGATGGGTGCACTTGCCCATATGTGTGTTTAGTGTTAGTGAATATCGTGTTTTATAAATTTAAAACTTGGCTAAAGGTGTAAAAAAGGGCTTAATTATATATCTAAATTATATACACACCAGCACACATCAAGTTTTTGGCGCCATTGCCGGGGACACAAGGATTTTAAGAAAGCTTAAAATCGACGGCCTAATCTAGTTTTCAAAACCTTTTCAAAACGCGCGCAAAATTTTTCTGCATTTTAGTTTAGTTTGCATTTACAGTAGCCTGAACACGGGGCCGTGCTCGCTGAACACGCCCCCGTGCTGCATATTTTTAGTTAGATACCCAGATACAGAGTCTGAACACGGGGTCGTGCTCACTGAACACGCCCCCGTGCTCAACGTGACCAGTGACTTTAATTAAAACGCCCAGATACAGACCCTGAACACGGGGCCGTGTTCACCAGACACGGGGCCGTGCCCAGCTTCTGTTTCCGTCTTTATTTTTGTTTTCTGGTCCCGAGACTCAGTTGTGGTCTGCTGAGTGATTCTTATGGATCAATACTCAGGAGGTTACAACTACACCTATGATGAGGATGATTATAGGGGTAATTATTGCACAAATTGTCGTAACACACGCTCGGTTCAATATAATAACTCATATCAACCATCCAATTCATACAACCATTATGAGGAGCCCAGGTACGAGCCATCAACTTCATACACATCCTATGAAGACCAAAGGTATGAACCTCCTCCCTCATACTCATATTTTGATGAACCAAGGTATGAGCCTTCATACTCATATTTTGAGGATTCAAGATATGAGCCACCACCTTCATATTCTTATTATGAGGAACCATGGCGTGAACAACCCACCTCATATGAGTTCTATGAAGAACAAAGTTTCGACCCTTACCTATCATATACTTACAATGAAGAACAATGGTGTGAACCATCTACTTCATATGAGTACTATGAGGAGCCAAGGATCGAACAACCGGATTCAAGCTTTGAGGATCCCAATTCTTTTTCTCTCATCGAAGTGACCAATAGGATATTAGAACACATTAAAACTATCGAATGTTACATAAAAGAATCTCGCGCAAGGGAAGAGGAGTCCCGCGCAAGAGAAGAATTAAACTGTAATAATAACGTAGAGATAGTTGAAAATGTAAAAATGGAAGAACAAGAAAGTGAAAAACTGACACATGAGTTAAACAACGAAAAAGGTGAGTCCGATAATGTTAAAATTCAAGAAGAGTCTAATTTTGAAGAAATTAATCTCTTGTCACCTACTTTCGAAAATCATTGTTTAGTAACCCCTCATGCCAAGTTTTTAAAAGAGTTAAACACTAGTGCTAAAATCAAAGAAATAGTGAATGTTAAGTTAACTAATGATCAAACTTCGCTAATAAAAGAAGATCCTTTTGAAATTAACATTACACCGGTTCCATGTTTCTTTCAAAATTCATTTATTAGTAATATCACCATTGATAAAGATCTTTGTGTTAACATAATTCCTAACTACATTTTTGAAAAATTAAGTATTAGTGACTTTACTCCACTTCAAATACTCATTTTTCTATCCGATCGAAAAGTGATAAAATCAATCGGTGTAGTTGAAGATGTTTTGGTTCAAACAAATCAAATGGTAATCCCAACCGACTTTGTCATCCTTGATGACGCTCCTCTAGTCTTGGGAAAACCTTTTGTACAAACTCATAAGGCTTTGAAAAACCGGAGATTCAACAATCTACCTCTTCAGTTAGGGGTATTCAAAAGGAGCATAGATCTTGAGCGTTCAATGAAATATCCTTTTGGCAATAATGACCCCCTAGTTGAAGATGAAGCTGAACCACCCGATACAACTAAAGAAGATGACCGCTTTGTCGAAGAAGAGATCGCCATAGAACAAACCTTTAAGGTTCTTGATCTAGATGAGCCACAAAATAAGGCGTCTTCTAAAGACCCACCCATTGAGCTCAAAGAACTTCCTAAAGGTTTGGAATATGCTTTTCTAGGCAAAGATGGTAGTTTACCTGTAATTATTTCTTCTAAATTAAGTAACATAGAAAAAGAGAAATTAGTTAATCTACTTAAAAAACACAAAAGCGCGATCGCTTGGAAGCTTGTAGATATTAAAGGAATAAGTCCTTCCATGTGCACGCACAAAATTTTAATGAATGATGACTACAAAACAGTAATTCAACCACAACGAAGAGTGAATCCTAATGTTCAAGAAGTGGTTAAAAATGAAGTCATCAAGCTACTTGACGCCGGACTAATCTACCCTATCTCCGATAGTCCGTGGGTAAGTCCCGTCCAAGTAGTCCCAAAGAAAGGAGGTATGACGGTAATAACTAATGAGAAGAATGAATTAATACCAACAAGAACCGTCACAGGATGGAGAGTTTGTATAGACTATAGGCGATTAAATGAAGCGACAAGGAAAGACCACTTTCCTTTGCCTTTCATTGATCAAATGTTAGAACGACTATCCAGTCATAAATTTTATTGTTTCTTAGATGGTTTTTCAGGTTACTTTCAAATACCGATAGCACCAGAAGACCAAGAGAAAACAACTTTCACATGCCCCTACGGAACTTTCGCATATCGACGCATGCCATTCGGTCTATGTAATGCACCTGCAACATTCCAACGTTGTATGGTAGCCATTTTCCATGATATGATAGAAAAGACAATGGAAGTCTTCATGGACGACTTTTCCATCTTTGGAGACTCATATGACCAATGCCTCGATAATCTTGAACGAATGTTATCCCGATGTGAGGAAACTAACCTCGCCCTTAACTGGGAAAAATGCCATTTCATGGTAACAGAGGGAATAGTACTCGGTCACAAAATCTCAAGCGAAGGAATTGAAGTTGATCGAGCAAAAATAGAAACTATTTCTCGATTACCTCCACCATCCTCCGTAAGAGCAATCAGAAGTTTCTTAGGGCATGCCGGATTTTATAGAAGGTTTATTAAGAACTTTTCAAAAATTTCAAGACCTCTAACAAAATTACTTGAAAAAGATGCACCTTTCATCTTTGACAAGGAATGCAATCATGCATTTCTAACCCTCAAAGAAATGCTAGTCAATGCACCTATCATGATAGCGCCCGATTGGAAATTTCCTTTCGAAATCATGTGTGATGCAAGTGACTTTGCCGTTGGAGCAGTCTTGGGACAAAGAAAAGAAAAGCATTTCCACCCAATCTATTATGCTAGTAGAACGCTTAATGATGCACAAGAAAATTATACAACTACAGAAAAAGAATTACTAGCAGTGGTGTTTGCTTTTGATAAATTCCGTTCTTACCTTGTTGTTTCTAAAACTGTAGTCTATACAGACCATGCAGCCATCAGGTACCTCTTCAAGAAACAAGACGCAAAACCCCGTTTGATCAGATGGATTCTACTCCTCCAAGAATTCGACATCGAAATCAAGGACAAAAGAGGAGCAGAAAACACTGCTGCAGATCATCTCTCACGCCTAGAAGACCCAGCTTTGGAAGCGATCAGGGACGAGCAAATCAACGAGAAATTTCCCACAGAATCCTTGGAAATGATGGAGAGTAGACAAGAGCCATGGTATGCCGACTATGCTAATTATCTAGCTAGCGGTATAGTCACCAAAGGATGGCCGCATCATCAAAGAAAGAAATTCTTTGCTGATGTAAAGCATTACTTTTGGGAAGACCCTTATCTTTTCAAAATGTGTGCCGACCAGCTCATCCGAAGGTGTGTCCATGGTAATGAAGCACGAAGAATTCTCCGTCATTGTCATGAAGGTCCATACGGAGGACATCATGGTGCCGCGAGTACCGCACGAAAGGTATTTGATTCAGGGTTTTATTGGCCAACCATTTACAAGGATGCACAAAACCTTGTAAAGACATGTGATGCTTGCCAAAGATCAGGTAATATTTCTTCCAAAAACGAAATGCCTCAAAATGGCATTCTCGTTTGTGAAATCTTTGATGTGTGGGGACTCGATTTCATGGGACCTTTCCCACCGTCAAAAGGAAACAAATATATACTTGTGGCAGTCGATTATTTGTCTAAATGGGCGGAGGCCGAAGCTCTTCCAACAAATGATGGAAGAGTAGTGGTAAAATTTCTGAAAAAATTATTTTCTCGTTTCGGAACACCAAAAGCTTTGATAAGTGATAGGGGCACCCATTTCTGCAATCATCAACTCGAAAAAATATTAACAAGGTATGGGGTCTATCACCGGGTCTCAACAGCATATCACCCTCAAAAAAATGGGCAAGCCGAAGTGACTAATCGAGGTTTAAAACGAATACTTGAAAAAACCGTAGGACTAAATAAAAAGGAATGGGCCGACAAATTAGACGATGCTTTATGGGCCTTTCGAACTGCTTATAAAACCACTATAGGCACGACCCCATATAAGCTCGTCTATGAAAAAAGTTGTCACTTGCCAGTAGAAATAGCTCACAGAGCCTACTGGGCAGTAAAAAATGTAAACTTAGACTTCGAAACTGCCGGAAAAAATCGATTTTGTCAAATGAATGAATTAGACGAACTAAGGAATTATGCATATTCTAACTCCGAAATTTATAAGGAAAGAATGAAAAATTTACATGATAAATATATTAAGTCTAATGAATTTCGGGTAGGAGATCAAGTTCTATTGTTTAATTCACGACTTCAATTATTTCCTGGTAAACTAAAATCTAGGTGGTCAGGACCTTTTTCCGTCACCCATGTTTTTCCTCACGGTGCAGTAGAAATTAAAGCTCGAAATGGGATACCATTTAAAGTCAATGGCCAACGGCTAAAACTCTACCGAGGATCCATTGAGGATGAGGAAGAGGAGATCTCGCTTCAAACGGTTAACGAATAAACTCAACATCATACCCGACATGTTACGAACAGGCAAGTGTACGTCAAAAACCGGTAAGTCTTCTAACCATTTTCGGAAAAAGGGGCATGCACACGAGCACAAAAAAAAAAAATTTAAAACCTTGCTCGGCACGAGGCCGTGTCCGCTGGACACGGGGCCGTGTCCGCTGGACACGGGGCCGTGTCGAGACGACTGTCGGGATAAAACCCTCTTTTCATAACAGTTACCTCATTCCACACGCCCCGTTTTCCCGAAAACGCTCTGGTTCCAGACGATTTTCCGCAGATTTCCGACGTCACTACCACGTTTAACAACATCAAGATGTCAAAGTTCACAAGGTTCAATGCAAGCGAACTCGATGCTAGGGCGCGATATGAAATACTCCAAACAAGACCCGAGGCGTACCCTAGGCGAGCATGTACGAACTTGTTAACCATGGTGAACCAACTAGACCGATTCAACAACATCGTGACAGGGCCACTAGCAGTTGCATTGAACACTCGGCTTCGGTCGGTGCATCAATGCACAATGGAGTTTTACAGTACTTTCGCTTTCAATTCGAGGTGTGACCCGCTTGAAGAGGAATCGGGAAATGAGGAAAACACTGGGGGATTACGAGACTTGGACGAGACCGAACGTCAAGCCGCATGGGCTCAAATCGGTGAAGGAATCTACAACCCTAGCAGCACTAAGAGTACCAAACTGAGGGACCCACTATACCGCTACATTCACAGGCTCCTCACCTACTCGCTGAACCAGCGTCACGACAGTAGTGGCGTTGTGGGGTTGAAAGATTTGGTTGTCCTTCACTGCATCCACAACCGGAAGCCTCTCGATGTTCCATATTTCCTATTGCGAAACATGCATCTCAATAGCCTTGCTCGCGCTCCAACACCTATCTTCTTTGGGGGATGGGTGTACCGTCTTTTCAAGCACTTTACGAACATTCCGATGTCCTTTGAAAGAAGTCCATGGTCGGGACGAGTTGACTACCACATTTGCCGAGCCATGAACTTGCTTTATGAGGCGGAAGACGGGACGATGAGCTTCCAAAGAACGCAAGGCTATGCATGGAACCCACAGGAGGCCCTAGTTCTTCATGCACCACCTCCCCAAGACCAGTACCAACCCCATGGCGATCCGGGTCAATCCTCCTCACAAGGAGGCGGTTTTCCTAACTTTCAAAGTTTACATGATCTTTTGCAGGTGTAACAACTATCACTAAAATCCGTAATTAGGACGATAATTAATCAATAAGGAAACCCTAATTAAGACACCCAAGCACGTCAATCAAGCAGGTAGGTAGGCATGTCAAGCAAGCAGGTAGGTAGGCACGTCAATCAAGCAGGTAGGTAGGCATGTCAAGCAGGTAGGTAGGCATGTCAAGCAGGTAGGTAAGCATGTCAAATTTCTGGCTATAAATAGCCGACTTTGGCACTTGATTTCTGGTGTCAAAGCGACGGAAATTCTCTGAACATACGTCGAATTAGAGTAGTTACAATCCAATTAAACACACACGAATCACGAAGTGCTGCCGCAATCAGGGTAATTACTCGATCGCTATTACGATTCATTTCCGGGATCAATATGTCCAAAGAATGTCGAAGTGCCGCCCACATTGGGTTATGCTTTGTCGTTTGTCGATAATTCGATAAATGAGTTGAAGCATTATACTTTGTCGTGTGTCGATAATTCGATAAATGAGTTGAAGTATTATACTTTGTCGTTTGTCGTTAATACGATAAATGAGTTGAAGTATTGCACTTGGTCATTCATTGGGAGAATTTGATCTCGTAAATTATCGTAACTGCTGTATTGATCATTAACCCGGTTTTGTGTGCATCATTTCCTAAATTAGGATTATTAGTCTCAATACACTTACAATCAAAGTAGATGCTAATTCTCAGAAGAATCTGAACCATAAAGCTTGTTAATTCAAATACTGCATGCTTATATTGTGAGTTATTCTCTTTTTGTCAACTGTTTTACAATACTCCAAATTTTCAGAATTATAATTACAGTGATTAAGTTTATGTAATCACCAAATTACAGCCGGTATGTGGGGTATTGTGCACATTACTTGATAATCGTCACCATTGGGGCAGCCATTGGGTGATATGACCATAATCACAGACACCATTGGACGTATGGGCCAATGGGTCGAGTGGTAAAGTACTGTGGGTAGATTGGTTGATATCAGAAACATTGTAAAAGATCTTACCACTGTGAATTATAATAAATGTGTCATTTTCAGTAATTAGAATAATTCACTCAGTATTTCCCGCTGACAAAATCTTTTTAAAACGCGTTTCAGGTAATTACAATAGATTGGAGTAAGGATTGGATCCGACACTGAAGGACTTCAAGAAGTGGCTTATTTTATTAATTAAATCAACTTAAGAAATATTGTTTTCATTAAAAGCTACCTTTGTAAAACTTGGAATTTATTCCATCCATTTAAATAAAATCCGGTGTTTCTAAACTCTGATATTTTTCCTAACTCACGGTCCTGATGAAATTTCCGCTGCAATGTTTTTCAAAATAATCACCGGTACCACTGGACTGCTCACGACACCGATTCCGGCTAGATGGGGTCGGGGGCCGTGACAGAAGGTGGTATCAGAGCTAAGCCACTGCTTTAAGCCTATAAGTGTTGTGATAACAATACTTAAGCTTAAATAAAAGAGTTAGGAGATTGCTATTAACTTAACTGGTAGCACATCTGATAGCATTTAGACTTGAACATAAGAAAAGATGCCTTAGTATAAGCTAAGCCATTTGTTTACGCAAATAGGTGTTATAATAATACCTAAGCTTAAACGGAAAGTTAGAAATTTAATATTATCTGATAGCACTCTGAATGATATTTAGACTCGAACTTAAAAATTTTGTCTTAATATAAGCTTCAAGATAAAATTACTTATATAAGTATAAATAAGTATAATTGGTATTCAATAAGAATAACGACTAGCAGGCAATAGCATTTAATTGCTATTTATTTTTGTTTATTGGTATTACTTGGTCAAGAATAAAGATATATTATGGAAATACAAATTTCCTTGATTCTGGATAAAAGCCCTAATAAAAAAGAGGCACTTTTTGAAAAGATACTGTTTATGGGAAATAGGAAATTTTCTCCGGCAAAACTGGGTATAGAGTAGCAGACTCTCCAGCTTGTCCGGATATACTGAAATTACCGCTCTGGCGCGAACCGGATAAGACGGGATAAATGGTATGTCAAACCAGTAACAAGATTTCCCTAAATAGTATCATGACCAAATATCTGACTGGTTTTTGGAAATATGAATCTATTATATACATTAACCTTATAAAAGGTATGTATATTACAACATGTGAAATATATAATATAGATATGTATATCTATAAGGAATTCAAAAGTCAATTAAGAATAAAACACAAGCATATGTATATAGATTTCTTTATCAGGAATCTCTGGTATATATATCTTTAATTTCGATGTCAAACATTCTTTCGTTTGATCATCTACCTCGTAACTCATGCAACAAAATAATACTGGAAACCCATTAAGTTGGGACACCATCAAAAATATAAGAATTTCCAATACGTTACCATAAACTACTAACGCTAGTAACAAGCCGGTAAAGTTGTGCTAATGCACAAGAAAACACATGAAACTTAAATTATACATCCACAGATGTCGAAGTTTATCACACACGACTTCCAAAGGCAAGATCTTTGAAAAATATAAATTAGGCACGATGATACCTACACTAATTCCATCAGTAAAAGAACTCCTAAATCAAAAATCGGCACTTTGCCACATGATCTTACAAACGATCAAAATATCGCTGAGGTACGTTGGAACAATATTTCACAAACATCGGTGCATAGTCTAACCTGAGTCATAATTATTAGCACTACAAAAGAAGTCATATATTTTTGCAAATCCCTGATTTCATTTCACTTCATTCGACATTCTCTGATAATGTCATTTAACAAATCGTTATCACACGAAATTTCAGATAAGAAGTTCTTATATTTCTTTCGTTGCAATTCTAACTTCTGCCTATAATAAGTTGACTTTCGTATGGTCATCATACCATAAAGAATTCTTTCATAATAGCAAATATTGATCCATTTCGTTTCTTGGTAAATCCACACGATACACATGCACTATTTGTTGTGCATGTGGTTCATTTGAGTTATAAGACCCTAGGAAGGCATCATTTCAGTTTGTTGTTTTATCAAAAGTTCAAATATCGTTCCGCTATACTTGATCTCTGCATTGTAAACCGCGTTTTTACAAAGCAATGACTCTTTAATATCGAATCAATGAATTTATTGAAAAACTCGATTTTCTTTTGAAAGGGATACATGGTTTCTTTGTGATCATGTTTGAACTTTCTTATTAAAACTCGTTTTATCCAAACCCAGTTAACTTGCTCGCAATACGTACTCAATTCAAAGTCCCATATGATGGATTGAAACCATCATATTCAAAATAGTCCTAACAAGCACTTCAATTCTCTTAAACCATAATATGCTTGTTTAGTCTTCGAATTCATCAAATCATCTCTTTGATCACGATCACTTTGTGATGACATTTTCACAAAATTGAAGATTGCGCTAATCTAAGATTTAATTATTTATTTATATTGAATCCGCTTTATTGATTTATTTTATAAAAGCAATCTTAACACAATTATGTGCTAAGATAATAATCCACCATTTCATGTCCTAATTCCGTAGTCCTTACAACCAATCGAGCCTTTCATGATATTTCTTACCTTTCATTAATCGAAAAACATTGTATAAACTTAATTGATTATATAAAGAAACTTACAATATAGTATTTCTGTAATTAAAATTTTTGTTAAAACCATTAAGGTAAAGAAATTATATTTTTACGTATAAAATTTTGTTTAAAGTATATTCTCATTTAAGTTTATGCATTTATTATTGGTAATTAATATTAGTTTTATTAGTAATAATATATTAATAGTAATAGTATAAGTATTATTTTTAGATACTAGAGTTATTATTATGGGCATGTATTGAATAGCCTAGCCTTAATTAGGCATGGACATGCCACCTATGCTTAAACAAGGCAGCACTAATCAATATCTGACCATGATAATGACTAGTTAATAAACTAAGTCATCATACTTAATTAATAAATTTCAATTATATGTAAAAACATTTTTATATTATATATAGAAACATATATACTTCATACTGTAAAGAGAAAACATATTTTCATAAAACAATTAAAATGGACGAATAGAATTATCTAAATAATCATAAAACAAGACATATTTATCTTGATTAATATTTCACAACCATTAAATACTTATAGAAATATTCTTTTATATTAAAAATATCAAATGTTATTTACGCAAGTCAATATTTAAGTATGCTTGATATTAAAACAAACATTTTCTTTTATGATTTAAAATACCCTAATCTTATAGTAAACATATTTGATTTTATAAATAATAATCATGAGTTCTACGATATTGGGTAAACCTATTTATAAAACATATATCATTACGGGTTTTGGTATTTTAAACCTATCTATATTTTATTATTCTACTTTATGATAACATAAAAAGGAAAAGGTATTTAGTAAATCAAAATATCACCTATCTTTAATCAAACATTTTGATTAAAATCATCTGAATATAATTATGTATTAAGACAAAAATATACTAACTTTATTGTCTTTTCATGTATTCTTACAAATCACCCATCGCAGCACATTGATTTTCTCACATCATAATTCAATATTTGATGAATCATTTTCATGTTTTCATTTCATTTTGAACCGGTCAATCTTAAGTCCTCCTTAGGTACCAATCAAGGTAAGTCTTATTCTGACAAAGAATTTTACCAATTCCAAAAAGTTCTTCACATTCATTTTAAATCTATAGATCATATATCTTTTGGCTTGAACCCAATCACCTTGAAAAACTATACCATTTCATCTCATTCGTTTGAACATCTCATCTTTTGAAATATCCAAATTCGCTTCCTTGAAACTCTCAGTTAATTTCGAAAATGGTAAATTTATCATAAATACCTTGTAGTATCCATATACATTTGTAGCTTGTGCTAATAATGAACCCTATTCATACGCCATTCGTTTGATTTGTCATATTCTTGATACAAATATATACTCAAAATACGATACACTAAATTCTATTGTCCAGTACCATTTAAGTAAACAATACTGATTTTCAGATAATCATTAACAAATCATTTTCCATACTCCCATTCACAAATAAATATTTATCAATTCAGAATCTCCCCTAATTGATTAAAGTAAGTTCATTTTGAATATTAAATCCAATTGTTTCTATCAATCATTTTTATTTTAAATGTTCATACCCCTCAAAATATCTTTTGATTCCATTCCACGATACATTATTTTTCTTAATTAAAAGAAGAAACCTAAAGAAAATATCATAGTCCAAATCTCGAGGACGAGATTTTTTTTAAGGTGGGGAGGATGTAACAACTATCACTAAAATCCGTAATTAGGACGATAATTAATCAATAAGGAAACCCTAATTAAGACACCCAAGCACGTCAATCAAGCAGGTAGGTAGGCATGTCAAGCAGGTAGGTAGGCATGTCAATCAAGCAGGTAGGTAGGCACGTCAATCAAGCAGGTAGGTAGGCACGTCAATCAAGCAGGTAGGTAGGCATGTCAAGCAGGTAGGTAGGCATGTCAAGCAGGTAGGTAAGCATGTCAAATTTCTGGCTATAAATAGCCGACTTTGGCACTTGATTTCTGGTGTCAAAGCGACGGAAATTCTCTGAACATACGTCGAATTAGAGTGGTTACAATCCAATTAAACACACACGAATCACGAAGTGCTGCCGCAATCAGGGTAATTACTCGATCGCTATTACGATGTAAGACCCTAATACGTATTTGACTAAAAGTCGCAGCGGAAGTTCAAGTCATAAACTTTCTTTCATTATAAACACCTTAACTTATTAAAAATTAACTTTAACATAACTCTTTCACATAAATCCATCAATCGACTTATTTACTAAGTAAAAACATAGCTTATGTTTACTACATTATATACATCAACGTTCCCGTACAATCTCACTAGTGACTCGATCCTCGATCTCTGTTCCTTGATGATCCTCATGACTCGTACTACCTGCGCTCACCACATTAAATTCATGACATTAGTACGCATTATAAACATACAAGATTTATTCACGTTTACTTTTGTTCCGTTAATTCTTTACATCCCAGCTTTCCATCTGATCGTACATTCCGTGGTGAGACTTTCTCATTTTACCTGCGTTACACTTCGTTCACAAGGCACATTATTATTATTATCGTCAATACTCAATTTCATTGAATACATGCGTATATACTTTCATACATACTTACATATGTGCATCCGTTCACACATAACTACTTACAAACCCACGTACCTACATTCATACGTACGTTCCTACATACGTGCATACCTACATACATACATGCATACATGTCTACATACATACCTATTACATGCCTTCTCACAACCCTACATACGTGCACACACTTTCGTACATACTCACTTGGATATATATATACACATACACATACTACCTACATACACACCTACATACATACATACATACATTCATTCATACATACCACTTATATTCACATATACATACTGTTTTGGTCAAAAAATCACACAAGGATAATGTAACCAAACTTTATGTAAACGGGGTATGATGCTTGGTTAATTATGAAAATAAAGGATCACTTCTGTGATAAAGATGCAAAGACACAATAATTTATACGAGGAAAAAGCCCTTGATCAATGTATGATCTCCGGCATAAAAAACCTCGGGTGATGGCAACTACCGATCACCAAACTTCAATATAAGAACAAAATGATTACAACTTTGGATGATAATGAGCTGAGTACAAGGATCACTATTGTTTCGAGTGTCTAAGTGTGTGAGAGTTGCGTTGTAAGTTGTGTGTGTTCTTCCGAATGAGGAAGATGGGTATTTATACATGTGTAGGTGACCTATTTTAGGTAAAATGACTAGATATCAGCTCATTACCCCTTTAGAAATAAAGATAATCTAGCCTAAATTGCTGCCCATGAATCAAGCCATGTTTCCATATCCTGTGCAACGTCTATCTCTGATTTAGCTCTTGCCATATTTGTGAAGACGCGTCCCTGGATCATGGTCTTTAGAGCATATCCTGCTAGATGTTCCTGCAAAACAATATTGTATTAAGCGGAAGTGGCCGTTAGTATGAGGATCACCATAATGTCCCATGATCCTGATCCTGAAGTTCTGCTGAGGATCACTATCTGCCAAAGAAACAAGGATCACTGGTTAGGATCATGTGTAAGGATCACCTATAAAAATCCAGCCCTAACAATTGCCCCCAAAATATAAGGAGTTAATTGTAAATAGACGAGTTATATTTTGTTTTGATCTTATCTCTAACGGGCGATTCCGGATAACTAGCCGTTACACATGGACTAGCCGTTGTGATAATTACGTCACAGATGTGACAATCCCTGCAAATCATCATTATAAATAGGAGATAGGGTTAGGATCATTCGGTATTTAAATGAGAGGTATCTTCCCTTTATAATCACAACCGAAGACTTGATCAGGTATTCTCTTCTTCTCTATTTCCCTTCTTCCTTCCCTTTGCTCTGTTTTTTGCTTCTACTCTGTTTCCGTCTTGTCGTAAACATGTTACTCCGGAATTCTCCACACAAGGATTCTAAGAAGGATAGTCCGTTAAAAAGCCAGGGGATTATCAAGGATTCTCCTACGGAGAGGTGCTGCTTCACTGATGTCCATATAGACAAGATTCGCCATTGCTTTCCGGCGAATGTTGTTTTTAAATCCTTTGATCCTACTGCTTTGAGAGACTTTGTCTCAGATGTCTGGGTGGCTTTTCCTGCTACTCCGTTTGCTGTAGGTTACTCATATCCTTTTCCAGACTTTACCCAGTCTTTCTTTTCCTTAACCGGCATCTCTTACATCCAAGCTATGCCGATGATCTGGAGGGTTCTTTATACCTTCGAGAGGATCATTGAGCAGGAAGGAATTGACCTGGGGATGGCGGAGCTAGCTGAGCTCTATGATCTTACTACGTTTGGATCACATCGGTATCTGCTGAAACGGAAAGCTGGGGAGGATCACCCTATCTTCAAAGTTACCAAGAATGATACAAACTGGAAACGTCGGTTTTTCTTTGTTAAGAGGGATTCCATCCCGGATGGGAAGGATCTGCCCAAGGAATGGGCCACTCATGGTAGGGTAGAGGATCCTCGAAGGATCACTGTCAGTCCTGTCTCATATGATGAGGATCACTAATATCTCTTTTTATTTTTTGTGCAGCTATATCCATTACTCATCTGAAGTTAAGCCCTGCTGCAAAAGAGAGAGTCCTAGCTTTTAAAAAGCTTGATCCTGAAGTTAGAAGCTTCCAAGTCACTATTCAAGATTCTCAAGAGATATCCTCTGCATCTGCCACTATGTCAAGTAAGTATCCTTATAGAAAATAAGTTATATGTAAGATTGTTTGATTAATAAGGCAACTTATCTCGATTTTTTGATTGTGTAGGTGCCGGAAAGTCTGCCAGGTCTGTCAAATCAACTTCCAAATTTGGGTTAAGTGATCTTGCCAATGTTACGTCTTCAAAGAAGAAGGCTCCTGCTGTCAGTCCTTCAGCATCAGCTCCCAAAGCATCTATCCGGGGCAAGGGAAAAAAGAGGAAAACCTCTGAAGATCTCCAAGGATTTCCCCTCCTCCGTCAGCAATTCCTCGACTACGTGAATGAGGTAAGGATCACTGCCCCTGTTGGTTATCCGTCTCACATATCCTGTTTGTATATTCTGCTTTTCTTGAGGATCGTTTGATCCTATGCTTATCTTTTTCTTCTCCTGTTGCAGAAACTTGCCGAGATTGAGACCTATCTTGGCCATGTTGAGGACCAAGAGAGCCAAATTGCTGACCTTCAACAAATGGGCGTGCTTAAGGATCTTAAGATAGGAGATCTTGAGAAGGAACTCCGGGTCATGAAGGCTGAGGCTGCTCAGAGGTTGATTGATATGGATAACGAGAAGCAGGAGATCACCCAAGATGCTAAGGTCTCCGTGGCAATTGCTATGTATAAGATACAACTTCAGATGGCCGAGGAGGCTCAGGATCCTACCTTTGACAAAAGCTCATGGGATGTTGAAGGTTGGAAGGCAAGGCTGGCAGACCTGGAGGACGAGGATGAGGCTGAGGAGATCCCCATGCTGGAAGGTGGTGATGCTGAGAAGGATCAAGGTGGAGATGCTGGTGGTGATGAAGCAGCGAAGGTGTAGGCTGCATGATTGGGCGATGATGGATATTTCGAGACTAGGCCGGAGCCCAATTTTTTAGGATTGGTAGTGGTTTTTTGTGGTTGTTGATGTTTGAAACAATTATGGTCTGTAATCTCTGAACAATAGTTTCTTAGGGTTAAGGATCCTGGATCCTTTGAACAATAGGTAGGATTACAAAAGGTGGAGGGATCCTTTGTTTGGGGGATGAAGCCTTTGTGATCCTGCCGCCTTTATTTCCTGCAAAATGCTAAGACCGCATAGACAATGGACACCCTTTGCCAACCCATGTGGACGGGCCACGTTTTGCTGGTAGAAATGTGGGTTGGCAATTTCGACAACTTTTTTGAAAGGGTTAATGATCCTTTTGTTTAATAATATAACTTAACTTTTTCTGGCTTATCTTGTGTTGTTATCCTTCAATAATCCTCTTATTTCTCAATTGCTATATTTGTTAAAATAACAAGAGTTGACGAAGTGTTTAATAAACTTAGGATATGATCCTGGATCAAATATCCTTATATTGAAAATTCTCAAAGTGTTTTAGTTCAAGGATCATAGGTTCGGTTGTCAAAGTATAAGGGTTGGTTAGGATAAAGAGTATAATCAAAAATAGTCAAGGATCATACCTGAGGATCCACGTTAGGATCCTAACCTTCAATCAAGACAATCATAGATAAGACTTTGATAGTTAATAAGGATTAAGGACCCTTATATGTTTAGACTTCCAAAACCTGAAAAGTGAGATATAACTTGGGACTAAGCCAATGTAAAAGATAAATTAGTAACTGGGGACATGCCCAAAGTATAACTGAGAATGATCCCAGAGGATCACTGGGGACAAGCCCATAGGATAACTGGGGACAAGCCCAAAGGATAACTGGGGACAAGCCCAAAGGATCGTATGTAAACTGGAGTATGGCCCTTTCTGGCAACTATCCAAACTTAGTGACATGAAAATGTCAAAACCTTAGCTAACGTGAAAACATTAGAAACCTTAGGAACGGATGTATGGTGCGTCCACCATTATACGTAGGATCCTAAATATAGCCAGTACAATGAGGTTGTCAGCCCCGAAAGTGGGTACTGGTCCCAAAGACGTGAACTATACCAGGATCATCGTGCGCTGCTGGCGGAAACTGGGGATAATCCCAAGGATAACTGGGGTTGGACCCAAGGATCTGTGGTGCTTTTGGAGATCTTTGACGACTTGCTGAAGATACCTGAACTATCATAACTCAAATGGTTTGTGAGTAGAGGATGAAGGATACATGATCCTTATCCTTAGGTAAAAAGTAAGAAAATGCAATAGTTTTAGGATAAGCATATTACCAGAGTAAGGATCACCGATATCTCCAGGATCCTTCAAGGATACTTCAATGTAAGGATCACATGCAGGAAGGATCATGTTCACATGAAATATTTCTTTAGGTGAACAGCATTCCAGGCTCTTGGTAACAAGTTTCCTTCCATGGTTAGCAACCTGTATGCCCCCTTTCCTGCTTCAGCTTCAATTAAGTAAGGACCTTCCCATTTCGGTGCTAGCTTCCCGTCAGCAGGATTGATAGTATTTTGAAATGCTTTTCTCAACACCATATCTCCGACTTGGAACTTCCTTATCCTGACATTCTTGTTGTAGGCACCAGCCATCCTTTGTTGGTAGCTTACCATCCTTATCCTAGCTAGATCCCTGTTTTCCTCAATAGTATCCAAATCCTGAGTTAGGATTGTAGTATTTTCTTCAGGATCACGAGCACTTGTTCTAGCAGTTGGGATCACCATCTCTGTTGGGATCACTGCTTCTGCCCCAAATACTAAAGAGAAGGGTGTTTGACCGGTGGCATTCTTGGGAGTTGTCCTATCAGCCCATAGCACATAAGGTAACTCTTCTGCCCATTTCCCTTTCTTGGATCCTAGCCTCTTCTTCAGATTGTTGATGATGATCTTGTTGGATGATTCTGCTTGACCATTGGCTTGTGGGTGAACTGGTGTTGATGTGATCATCTTGATTCCCCAACTGTCACAAAAGTTAGTGGTTCTGCTTCCAATGAATTGGGAGCCATTATCACATACAATTTCAGAGGGAATGCCAAATCTAGTTATAATGTTTCTTTTAATGAAGGATATGACTTCCTTTTCTCTGACTTGAGCGAAGGCTTCAGCTTCTATCCACTTGGAAAAATAGTCAGTCATGGCAAGCATAAATACTTTTCCACCAGGTGCTTTAGGGAGCTTGCCAACTATATCCATCCCCCATCTCATGAATGGCCAAGAGGATGGTATGGGGTGTAGTAGTTCAGCTGGTTGGTGAAGGATATTGCTATGTCTTTGGCAAGGATCACATTTCTTAGCATACTCTATAGCATCCCTTTTCATGGTTGGCCAGTAGTATCCTGTTCTAAGGATCCTTGAGAATAATGCCCTGCCCCCAGTGTGGTTTCCACAATCTCCTTCATGGAAGTCTCTCAACACTTCCTCAATTTCAGGATCTTCAATACATCTTAAATATGGTCCTGCAAGGGATCGTTTATATAGCACATTATTTAAGATTGCAAATTGAGATACCTTAATCCTGAAAGCTCTAGGATTTTCTCCCGTTGGAATCTCCCCATGTTGCAAGTATCTCATGATTGGTGAGATCCATGATCCTGAATAAGATTGGGCTTCTTCATTAGGGATCATTGCAGTATCCCCTTCTATTTCCATGGCCACCTGATTTTCAATAGCAGGAGCCAGGATATGGATGATAGGGATACTTATATCTTCTGGAATCTTCAAGGATGATCCTAGGTTGGCCAATGCATCAGCTTCCGTGTTACCCTCCCTTGGTACCTGTGTTAAGCTAAAAGAAACAAAAGAGAGTGCCAATTCTTTGACTATCTCTAAATATTTTGTTAGTTTTTCACCTTTAACAGCATAGGATCCGTTAAAGTGATTAGTGATCAATAATGAGTCTACATATACTTCGAGATATCTTACCCCCATATCCTTAGCAATCTGTAAGCCAGCAATTAAGGCTTCATATTCAGCCTCATTGTTAGTTGCTTGGAATTCACAGGCTATGGAGTGGGGTATTATGTCCCCCTGTGGCGATTTTAGTAGGATCCCTAGCCCTGTGCCTTTGATATTTGAGGATCCATCAGTGTGTAGTATCCAAGGATCCTTGGTCTCATCCAGCTGCTGGACCTCCAATTCTGCTTCTTTTTGTAGATCACTACTGAAATCTGCCACAAAGTCAGCTAGTGCCTGAGATTTAATAGCTGTTCTTGGTTCGTATCTTATATCATGGGCACTAAGCTTTACTGCCCACTTAGCCATTCTCCCTGACATATCTGGTTTCCTGAGGACATTCTTAATTGGAAAATTAGTTTTAACAATAATAGTATGGGTTTCAAAATAATGCCTTAACTTAGTGGATGCCATGATTAATGCAAGGATAAGTTTTTCGAGGTGTGAGTACCTGGATTCGGCATCAAGTAGACTTTTACTTACATAGTAGATAGGATATTGTGTACCTTCGTGATCCTTAACAAGGACAGCACTTACAGCGGTTGAGGATACCGCCAGATATAAGGATAACACGTCTCCTTTTTCCGGTTTTGCTAATGCTGGTGCTGAGGACATATATTCTTTTAGGGCTTGTAAAGCATTCTCATGCTTCTCAGTCCATTCGAACTTCTTATTCTTCCTTAGGATATCGTAAAATTCTCTGCATTTCTCTGAGGATTTCGATATGAACCTGTTCAAAGCTGCTATCCTGCCTGTGAGTCTTTGAACATCCTTGGCATTGGCAGGAGATTTGATATTTATTAATGCTTTGATTTGTTCCGGGCTTGCTTCGATGCCCCTCTGGGTTACCATGTATCCTAAGAACTTTCCTGACTTTACACCAAAATGGCATTTTGAAGGATTAAGTTTCATGTTGTAACTATCAAGGATATCGAATGCTTCTTCCAAGTCCCTTAGGTGATCCTCAGCTTTCTTTGACTTGACCACCATATCATCTATGTACACCTCCATAGTTTTTCCAATTTGATCCTTGAACATCATATTTACCAGCCTTTGATATGTTGCACCTGCATTTCTTAGTCCAAAAGGCATGGCAATATAACAATATAAACCGGTTGGGGTCATAAAGGCTGTATCCTCTTGGTCAGATGGTTCCATCTGGATTTGTTGGAATCCAGATGATGCATCCATAAAGGTTAACAGTTCATGCCCCGCTGTTGCATCCACCATAGAGTCAATATGGGGTAATGGGAAAGGATCCTTGGGACATGCCTTATTCAAATCAGTGAAATCGACACATACCCTCCACTTTCCGTTTTTCTTTTGGACAACAACCACATTGGCTAACCATTTTGGATATTTTACCTCTCTGATCATACCTGCTCGGAGTAGTCTCTCTACTTCTTCTTGGATAATGGCATTCCTTTCTGGTGCAAACTTCCTCCTTTTTTGATGGATTGGCTTGATAGACCTGTCAATGCCAAGTTTGTGAGTAATAATATCCTTAGATATACCTGTCATATCTTCATGTTTCCAAGCAAAGGTAGATTTTCTTCTTTTGAGGAAGGATATCATGTCTTCTTTCATCTTGTCAAGGATCCCTGATCCGATATAGATTTTTGATTCAGGATCACTAGGATCCAAGAGGATTTCATCTACATCTTGTTCCCTTGCCTCCAAGACATTCCTTGGAGGATACTGTAATTGCTATTGCTCCCTTGGCTTCGAGGTTGGCTTCATAGATGAGGTATAACAATCCTTAGCCTCCCGCTGGTCACTATCGATCTTGATTATTCCCCATGGGTTAGGGAGCTTCACACATTGATGGTAGGTAGATGGGACTGCTTTCATATCATGTATCCAAGGCCTGCCAAGGATAACGTTGCAACAAGATAAACAGTCAATAACACAAAATTTCTGATAATTATGTAATCCTTCCACGTAGATTGGGAGTTTGATGTCCCCCAGAGTTTTCTTTGTTTCCCCACTGAATCCTACAAGCACGGAGGATCTTGGTGTGATGTCTGATTCTGGGATTCCCATCTTCTTCAAGACATCAAGCTGGATAATGTTCACTGAGCTCCCTCCGTCAATAAGGATCCTGCGGACAAAATGGTTAGAGATAAAGAGAGTGATAACTAAACTATCATGGTGAGGATCCTGAATGTTAATGCGATCATCCTCATCAAATGTTATCATTTTCCCTTCTGAGACACTTGAGGTTCTAATAGGCCTTTCTCCATTATCCATCTTTGATTCTTTTGCATGTCTTTTGGCCGCTGAAAAGGATGTACCACAAATGTCTGATCCTCCGGATATAAAGTTAATCACTTGTGCGTTTGCTGGAGGTGCCGGAGCTTTTTCAGGGATCCTTTCAGGATCCTGGGTTCTTTGCTTTTTTCTCCCCAACAATTCTTTTAGATACCCCTTGCTTAGCAGGTATCCAATTTCTTTTCTTAAGGCTATGCAATCTTCAGTTAGATGCCCGAAATCCTCATGGTATGCACACCATTTGGACTTGTCTTTAGTCCCGGATGGTTTTTCATTCTTCCTGGGCCACCTAGCTTTCTCACCTAGATTCTGCATTGCAAGGATTAGTTCATGATTATCAACGGAAAAACAATATTCTGAGATTGGAGGATATTCTTCATCATCCTCTTCTTGGTCGACAGCATGCACATTCTTGTTCTCGTTTCTATGGTAGGATTTGAACTTGTTGCTTCTGAAGGAGGATCCTTGCTTATCTTGTTTCGAGGATCCTACTTGTCTTTCCTGGATCCTCTTGTCATCCTCTAGCCGGATAAACCTGAGTGCTCGAGTTCTTACTTCATCTAAATTCCTGCATGGTGTCATAACAAGATCATCATAGAATAATGAATCCTTAAGCAGTCCCATTTTGAAGGCTTCAACAGCCGTAGCCATATCCAAGTTGGGAATGTCCAAGGATTCTTTACTAAATTTAGTTATATAATCCCTTAATGATTCGTTACGATTTTGAGTTATCCTGTATAAATCGCTAGTTAATTTTTCAAATTTTCTACTACAAGAGAATTGGTTATTGAATAAATTAACTAAATTGGCAAATGAAGTAATAGAGTAAGGGGGAAGACTTAGCAGCCATTTAAGGGCTGATCCAGTAAGAGTAGATCCAAATCCTTTACATAGGCATGCTTCCTTCAATTTTTCTGGGATAGGATTGATCTCCATCCTCTCCCTGTATTGTGCTATATGCTCCTCTGGATCCGTTGTGCCATCATACAGCTTCATGGTAGGGATATGGAACCTTTTGGGTACCTCTGCATCACAAATTGGTGGTGCAAAGCGAGATACCTTGTGGCTTCCATCTGCAATCTCTGGGATAGGCTTGACTACCCCTGGAACACTTGAGATCATGTCCTTTAGTTTCTGTAATTCCCTGGCCATAGCATGATTGGTACCTGTATCCTGCATGAATCCAAGGTTAGTAGTAGGATAATTATTTAAAGTGTTACCTGCCACTGGGTTCAAGTTAGGGAATCCATATTGCTGGGATTCTGGAACAACCGAGGGACCAGTGGAAGCAATGGTCTGCATTGGAATGAAGTCCCCTTGATGGACATCTAGACTCCCTGTTTGCAAACTTTTTAGGGATCCTGGCATCTGTAAGGATCCTGGTATCTGGGATGATCCTGGAACAAAGGAGGATCCTTGAACCTGGGATGATCCTGGAACAAAGGAGGATCCTTGAACCTGGGATGATCCTGGAACAAAGTAGGATCCTGGAAACTGCTGTGTCTCCGGATAGGCTCCCAAATTCCTGAAGGATCCCATGTACTGAGGATAGGATCCTACGGGCTGAAAATGTGAGCCTGATGTCTGAGTCATTGCTGCCGAATTGAGATGTGATCCTCTTGACTCCCCTATAATTTGCACGTCCGGGATCCCTGATGGCTGGGAAGTGATCATTGGAGTATCAAAGCTCAAGGATTTGGGCATCAGTGGAGAATGATCCTCTGCCGCTTTCTTTTGTCTTTTGAGATCTCCAATTTCCCTGAGGATCCTTTCGTTAGTTTCATCTTGCCGCTGCATACGATCCTTCATCTGCAAAATTAAAGCAAATACATCACTAGTACTGGGAATAGAAGAATTCATAGCAGAAGAAGATAGAGGTTTAGAGGAAGTGGGAGTTGATCTCTTCTCAGTATTTCTCTGAGATCCTGCCGGTGGAGGAGGCAAGGTGATCTGTGATGAAGTGACCGCAGACATCGCTGTGGACGTGTTCTTCAATGATGAAGCCATGTTACTCTCTGAGATGATTTCGAACAAAAGATTTTCTTATGAATGAAGCACCAATTGCCCCACGGTGGGCGCCAAACTGTTTTGGTCAAAAAATCACACAAGGATAATGTTTTGGTCAAAAATCACACAAGGATAATGTAACCAAACTTTATGAAAACGGGGTATGATGCTTGGTTAATTATGAAAGTAAAGGATCACTTCTGTGATAAAAGATGCAAAGACACAATGATTTATACGAGGAAAAAGCCCTTGATCAATGTATGATCTCCGGCATAAAAAACCTCGGGTGATGGCAACTACCGATCACCAACTTCAATATAGTAAAAATGTAGTTACAACTTCGGATAGTAATGAGCTGAGTACAAGGATCACTGAGTGTCTAAGTGTTTGAGAGTTGTGTCGTATGTCGTGTGTGTTCTTCCGAATGAGGAAGATGGGTATTTATACATGTGTGGGTGACTTATTTTAGGTAAAATGACTAAATATCAGCTCATTACCCCTTTAGAAATAAAGACAATCTAGCCTAAATTGCTGCCCATGAATCAAGCCATGTTTCCATATCCTGTGCAACGTCTATCTCTAATTTAGCTCTTGCCATATTTGTGAAGACGCGTCCCTGGATCATGGTCTTTAGAGTATATCCTGCTAGATGTTCCTGCAAAACAATATTGTATTAAGCGGAAGTGGCCGTTAGTATGAGGATCACCATAATGTCCCATGATCCTGATCCTGAAGTTCTGCTGAGGATCACTGTCTGCCAAAGAAACGAGGATCACTGGTTAGGATCATGTGTAAGGATCACCTATAAAAATCCAGCCCTAACAATTGCCCCCAAAATATAAGGAGTTAATTGTAAATAGACGAGTTATATTTTGTTTTGATCTTATCTCTAACGGGCGATTCCGAATAACTAGCCGTTACACATGGACTAGCCGTTGTGATCATTACGTCATAGATGTGATAATCCCTGCAAATCATCATTATAAATAGGAGATAGGGTTAGGATCATTCTGCATTTAAATTCGAGATATCTTCCCTTTATAATCGCTACCGAAGACTGATCAGGTATCCTCTTTTCTTCTCTTTCCCTTTGCAGCTATTTCCATTGCTCATCTCAAGTTAACCCCTGCTGCAAGAGAAAGAATTTTAGCTTTTAAAAGGCTAAACCCTGAGGCCAGAAGTTTTCAAGTCACCATCCGAGATTCACAAGAAGTATCTTCCGCGTCTGTCACAATGTCAAGTAAGTATCCTTACCAAAAAGTAAAATATTAAATTAGTTAGGAGACTTATCTTGTTTTGATTGTGTAGGTGCTGGGAAATCCGCTAAGTCTGCCAAATCTGCCTCCTTGTTTGGAATTGATGATCTTGCCAAGGTCACGTCTTCGAAGAAGAAGACTTCGGTTGCTAGTCCTTCTGCTTCAGCCCCCAAATTACCCATTAGGAGTAAGGGAAAGAAGAGGAAAGTTTCTGAGGACCTTCAAGGATTCCCCCTTCTCCGTCAGCAATTTCTTGATTCTGTCAACGAGGTCAGGATCACTGCCCCTGTTGGTTATCCTGATGGTTTTTGAGGATCACCCATGTCTGACATTATATCCTGTTGTTTTTGCAGAAACTTACTGAAATAGAATCTTATGTCAGCCACGTTGAAGATCAAGATCGCCGGATTGCCGACCTTCATCAAATGGGTGTGCTGAAGGATCTCAAGATCACTGATCTTGAGAAGAAGATCCGGGCTGTTAAGGATGAGGCTGTCAAAGCATTGATCAAGTTTGATTATGAGAAGCATGACATTACTCAGGACGCTAAAGTCTCTGCCGCGATAGCTATGTACAAGATACAACTGCAGATGGCCACGGAGGCTCAGGATCCTTCCTTTGATAAGAGCACATGGGATATTGAAGGCTGGAAGGCAAGGCTAGCAGAGTTGGAGGACGACGATGATGTTGAGGATATCCCTATGCTTGAATGTGGAGATGCTGGTAAGGATCAGGGTGAAGCGAGTGGAGCTGGTGGTGATGGTGCAGCGAAGGTTTGAGCTGCAAGATTGGGCAATGATGGAAACTTCTAGACATAGCCGGAGCCCAATTTTTTTAAATTTTGATAGTAGTTTGTGGTGTTTGAAACAATTATGGTCTGTAATCTTCGAACAATAGTTTCTTAGGGTTAAGGATCCTGGATCCTTTGAACAATAGGTAGGATTACAAAAGGTGGAGGGATCCTCTGTTTGGGGGATGAAGCCTTTGTGATCCTGCCGCCTTTATTTCCTGCAAAATGCTAAGACCGCATAGACAATGGACACCCTTTGCCAACCCATGTGGACGGGCCACGTTTTGCTGGTAGAAATGTGGGTTGGCAATTTTGACAACTTTTTGAAAGGGTTAATGATCCTTTTGTTTAATAATATAACTTAACTTTTCTGGCTTATCTTGTGTTGTTATCCTTCAATAATCCTCTTATTTCTCAATTGCTATATTTGTTAAAATAACAAGAGTTGACAAAGTGTTTAATAAACTTAGGATATGATCCTGGATCAAATATCCTTATATTGAAAATTCTCAAAGTGTTTTAGTTCAAGGATCATAGGTTCGGTTGTCAAAGTATAAGGGTTGGTTAGGATAAAGAGTATAATCAAAAATAGTCAAGGATCATACCTGAGGATCCACGTTAGGATCCTAACTTTCAATCAAGACAATCATAGATAAGACTTTGATAGTTAATAAGGATTAAGGACCCTTATATGTTTAGACTTCCAAAACCTGAAAAGTGAGATATAACTTGGGACTAAGCCAATGTAAAAGATAAATTAGTAACTGGGGACATGCCCAAAGTATAACTGAGAATGATCCCAAAGGATCACTGGGGACAAGCCCATAGGATAACTGGGGACAAGCCCAAAGGATAACTGGGGACAAGCCCAAAGGATAACTGGGGACAAGCCCAAAGGATCGTATGTAAACTGGAGTATGGCCCTTTCTGGCAACTATCCAAACTTAGTGACATGAAAATGTCAAAACCTTAGCTAACGTGAAAACGTTAGAAACCTTAGGAACGGATGTATGGTGCGTCCACCATTATACGTAGGATCCTAAATATAGCCAGTACAATGAGGTTGTCAGCCCCGAAAGTGGGTACTGGTCCCAAAGACGTGAACTATACCAGGATCATCGTGCGCTGCTGGCGGAAACTGGGGATAATCCCAAGGATAACTGGGGTTGGACCCAAGGATCTGTGGTGCTCTTGGAGATCTTTGACGATTTGCTGAAGATACCTGAACTATCATAGCTCAAATGGTTTGTGAGTAGAGGATGAAGGATGCATGATCCTTATCCTTAGGCAACAAGTAAGAAAATGCAATAGTTTTAGGATAAGCATATTACCAGAGTAAGGATCACTGATATCTCCGGGATCCTTCAAGGATACTTCAATGTAAGGATCGCATGCATGAAGGATCATGTTCACATGAAATATTTCTTTAAGTGAACAGCATTCCAGGCTCTTGGTAACAAGTTTCCTTCCATGGTTAGCAACCTATATGCCCCCTTTCCTGCTTCAGCTTCGATCAAGTAGGGACCTTCCCATTTTGGTGCTAGCTTCCCGTCAGCAGGATTGATAGTATTTTGAAATGCGTTTCTCAACACCATATCTCCAACTTGGAACTTCCTTATCCTGACATTCTTGTTGTAGGCACCAGCCATCCTTTGTTGGTAGCTTGCCATCCTTATCCTAGCTAGATCCCTGTTTTCCTCAATAGTATCCAAATCCTGAGCTCGGATTGTAGCATTTTCTTCAGGATCACGAGCACTTGTTCTAGCAGTTGGGATCACCATCTCTGTTGGGATCACTGCTTCTGCCCCAAATACTAAAGAGAAGGGTGTTTGACCGGTGGCATTCTTGGGAGTTGTCCTATCAGCCCATAGGACATAAGGTAACTCTTCTGCCCATTTCCCTTTCTTGGATCCTAGCTTCTTCTTCAGATTGTTGATGATGATCTTGTTGGATGATTCTGCTTGACCATTGGCTTGTGGGTGAACTGGTGTTGATGTGATCATCTTGATTCCCCAACTGTCACAAAAATTAGTGGTTCTGCTTCCAATGAATTGGGAGCCATTATCACATACAATTTCAGAGGGAATGCCAAATCTAGTTATAATGTTTCTTTTAATGAAGGATATGACTTCCTTTTCTCTGACTTGAGCGAAGGCTTCAGCTTCTATCCACTTGGAAAAATAGTCAGTCATGGCAAGCATAAATACTTTTCCACCAGGTGCTTTAGGGAGCTTGCCAACTATATCCATTCCCCATCTCATGAATGGCCAAGAGGATGGTATGGGGTGTAGTAATTCAGCTGGTTGGTGAAGGATATTGCTATGTCTTTGGCAAGGATCACATCTCTTAGCATACTCTACAGCATCCCTTTTCATGGTTGGCCAGTAGTATCCTGTTCTAAGGATCCTTGAGAATAATGCCCTGCCCCCAGTGTGGTTTCCACAATCTCCTTCATGGAAGTCTCTCAACACTTCTTCAATTTCAGGATCCTCAATACATCTTAAATATGGTCCTGCAAGGGATCGTTTATATAGCATATTATTTAAGATTGTAAATTGAGATACCTTGATCCTGAAAGCTCTAGGATTTTCTCCCATTGGGATCTCTCCGTTTTGCAAGTATTTCATGATTGGTGGGATCCATGATCCTGAATAAGATTGAGCTTCTTCACTAGGGATTACTGCAGTATCCTCTTCTATTTCCATGGCTACTTGATTTTCAATAGCAGGAGCCAAGATATGGATGATAGGGATACTTATGTCTTCTGGAATTTTTAAGGATGATCCTAGGTTGGCCAATGCATCAGCTTCCGTGTTATCCTCCCTTGGTACCTGTGTTAAGCTAAAAGAAACAAAAGAGAGTGCCAATTCTTTGACTATCTCTAAATATTTGGTTAGTTTTTCACCTTTAACAGCATAGGATCCATTAAAGTGATTGGTGATCAATAATGAATCTACATATACTTCGAGATATCTTACCCCCATATCCTTAGCAATTTGTAAGCCAGCAATTAAGGCTTCATACTCAGCCTCATTGTTAGTTGCTTGGAACTCACAGGCTATGGAGTGGGGTATTATGTCCCCCTGTGGCGATTTTAGTAGGATCCCTAGCCCTGTACCTTTGATATTTGAGGATCCGTCAGTGTGTAGTATCCAAGGATCCTTGGTTTCATCCAGCTGCTGGACCTCCAGTTCTGCTTCTTTTTGTAGATCACTACTGAAATCAGCCACAAAGTCAGCTAATGCTTGAGATTTGATGGCTGTTCTTGGTTCGTATCTTATATCATGGGCACTAAGCTTTACTGCCCACTTAGCCATTCTCCCTGACATATCTGGTTTCCTGAGGACATTCTTAATTGGAAAATTAGTTCTAACAACAATAGTATGGGTTTCAAAATAATGTCTTAACTTAGTCGATGCCATGATTAATGCAAGGATAAGTTTTTCGAGGTGTGAGTACCTGGATTCGGCATCAAGTAGACTTTTACTTACATAGTAGATAGGATATTGTGTACCTTCGTGATCCTTAACAAGGACAGCACTTACCGCGGTTGAGGATACCGCCAGATATAAGGATAACACATCTCCTTTTTCCGGTTTTGCTAATGCTGGTGCTGAGGACATATACTCTTTTAGGGCTTGTAAAGCATTCTCATGTTTCTCAGTCCATTCAAACTTCTTGTTCTTCCTTAGGATATCGTAGAATTCTTTGCATTTTTCTGAGGATTTCGATATGAACCTGTTCAATGCTGCTATCCTGCCTGTCAATCTTTGAACATCCTTGGCATTGGCAGGAGATTTGATATTTATTAATGCTTTGATTTGTTCCGGGCTTGCTTCAATGCCCCTCTGGGTTACCATGTATCCTAAGAATTTTCCTGCCTTAACACAAAAATGGCATTTTGAAGGATTTAGTTTCATGTTGTAATCATCAAGGATATCGAATGCTTCTTCTAAGTCCCTTAGGTGATCCTCAGCTTTCTTTGACTTGACCACCATATCATCTATGTACACCTCCATAGTTTTTCCAATTTGATCTTTGAACATCATATTTACCAGCCTTTGATATGTTGCACCTGCATTTCTTAGTCCAAAAGGCATGGCAATATAACAATATAAACCGGTTGGGGTCATAAAGGCTGTATCCTCTTGGTCAGATGGTTCCATCTGGATTTGTTGGAACCCAGATGATGCATCCATAAAGGTTAACAGTTCATGCCCCGCTGTTGCATCCACCATGGAGTCAATGTGGGGCAATGGGAAATGATCCTTGGGACATGCCTTATTTAAATCAGTGAAATCGACACATACCCTCCACTTTCCGTTTTTCTTTTGGACAACAACCACATTGGCTAACCATTTTGGATACTTTACCTCTCTGATCATACCTGCTCGAAGTAGTCTCTCCACTTCTTCTTGGATAATGGCATTCCTTTCTGGTGCAAACTTCCTCCTTTTTTGATGGATTGGTTTGATAGACCTGTCAATGCCAAGTTTGTGAGTAATAATACCCTTAGATATACCTGTCATATCTTCATGTTTCCAAGCAAAGGTAGATTTTCTTCTTTTGAGGAAGGATATCATGTCTTCTTTCATCTTGCCAAGGATCCCTGATCCGATATAGATTTTTGATTCAGGATCACTAGGATCCAAGAGGATTTCATCTACATCTTGTTCCCTTGCCTCCAAGACATTCCTTGGAGGATACTGTAATTGCTATTGCTCCCTTGGCTTCGAGGTTGGCTTCATAGATGAGGTATAACAATCCTTAGCCTCCTGCTGGTCACTATCGATCTTGATTATTCCCCATGGGCTAGGGAGCTTCACACATTGATGGTAGGTAGATGGAACTGCTTTCATATCATGTATCCAAGGCCTGCCAAGGATAACGTTGCAACAAGATAAACAGTCAATAACACAAAATTTTTGGTAATTATGTAATCCTTCCACGTAGATTGGGAGTTTGATGTCCCCCAGAGTTTTCTTCGTTTCCCCACTGAATCCTACAAGCACGGAGGATCTTGGTGTGATGTCTGATTCTGGGATTCCCATCTTCTTCAAGACATCAAGCTGGATAATGTTCACTGAGCTCCCTCCGTCAATAAGGATCCTGCGGACAAAATGGTTAGAGATAAAGAGAGTGATCACTAAACTATCATGGTGAGGATCCTGAATGTTAATGCGATCATTCTCATCAAATGTTATCATCTTCCCTTCTGAGACACTTGAGGTTCTAATAGGCCTTTCTCCATTATCCATTTTTGATTCTTTTGCATGTCTTTTGGCCGCTGAAAAGGATGTACCACAAATGTCCGATCCTCCGGATATAAAGTTAATCACTTGTGCGTCTGCCGGAGGTGCTGGAGCCTTTTCAGGGATCCTTTCAGGATCCTGGGTCCTTTGCTTTTTTCTCCCCAATAATTCTTTTAGATGCCCCTTGCTTAGTAGGTATCCAATTTCTTTTCTTAAGGCTATGCAATCTTCAGTTAGATGCCCGAAATCCTCATGGTATGCACACCATTTGGACTTATCCTTAGTCCCGGATGGTTTATCATTCTTCCTGGGCCATCTGGCTTTTTCACCTAGGTTCTGCATTGCAAGGATCAGTTCATGATTATCAACGGAAAAACAATATTCTGAGATTGGAGGATATTCTTCATCATCCTCTTCTTGGTCAACAGCATGCACATTCTTGTTCTCGTTTCTATGGTAGGATTTGAACTTGTTGCTTTTGAAGGAGGATCCTTGCTTGTCTTGTTTTGAGGATCCTACTTGTCTTTCCTGGATCCTCTTGTCGTCCTCTAACCGGATAAACCTGAGTGCTCGAGTTCTTACTTCATCTAAATTCCTGCATGGTGTCATAACAAGATCATCATAGAATAATGAATCCTTAAGCAGTCCCATTTTGAAGGCTTCAACAGCCGTAGCCATATCCAAGTTGGGAATGTCCAAGGATTCTTTACTAAATTTAGTTATATAATCCCTTAATGATTCGTTATGATTTTGAGTTATCCTGTACAGATCACTAGTTAATTTTTCAAATTTTCTACTACAAGAGAATTGGTTATTGAATAAATTAACTAAATTGGCAAATGAAGTAATAGAGTAAGGGGGAAGACTTAGCAGCCACTTAAGAGCTGATCCAGTAAGAGTGGATCCAAATCCTTTACATAGGCATGCTTCCTTCAATTTTTCTGGGATAGGATTGATCTCCATCCTCTCCCTGTATTGTGCTATATGCTCCTCTGGATCCGTTGTGCCATCATACAGCTTCATGGTAGGGATATGGAACCTTTTGGGTACCTCTGCATCACAAATTGGTGGTGCAAAACGGGATACCTTGTGGCTTCC
This sequence comes from Helianthus annuus, assembly GCF_002127325.2. Taxonomy (NCBI): domain Eukaryota; kingdom Viridiplantae; phylum Streptophyta; class Magnoliopsida; order Asterales; family Asteraceae; genus Helianthus; species Helianthus annuus. The sequence continues at coordinate 163,526,888 of NC_035446.2, forward strand.
ATCCGCAATCTCTGGGATAGGCTTGACTACCCCTGGAACACTTGAGATCATGTCCTTTAGTTTCTGTAATTCCCTGGCCATAGCATGATTGGTACCTGTATCTTGCATGAATCCAAGGTTAGTAGTAGGATAATTATTTAAAGTTTTACCTCCCATTGGGTTCAAGTTAGGGAATCCATATTGCTGGGATTCTGGAATAACGGAGGGACCAGCGGAAGCAATGGTCTGCATTGGAATGAAGTCCCCCTGATGGACATCTAGATTTCCTATTTGCAAACTTTTTAGGGATCCTGGCATCTGTAAGGCTCCTGGTATCTGGGATGATCCTGGAACGAAGGAGGATCCTTGAACCTGGGATGATCCTGGAACAAAGGAGGATCCTTGAACCTGGGATGATCCTGGAACAAAGTAGGATCCTGGAAACAGCTGTGTCTCCGGATAGGCTCCCGAATTCCTGAAGGATCCCATGTACTGAGGATAGGATCCTATGGGCTGAAAATGTGAGCCTGATGTCTGAGTCATTGCTGCCGAGTTGAGATGTGATCCTCTTGACTCCCCTATAATTTGCACGTCCGGGATCCCTGATGGCTGGGAAGTGATCATTGGAGTATCAAAGCTCAAGGATTTGGGCATCAGTGGAGAATGATCCTCTGCCGCTTTCTTTTGTCTTTTGAGATCTTCAATTTCCCTGAGGATCCTTTCGTTAGTTTCATCTTGCCGCTGCATACGATCCTTCATCTGCAAAATTAAAGCAAATACATCACTAGTACTGGGAATAGAAGAATTCATAGCAGAAGAAGATAGAGGTTTAGAGGAAGTGGGAGTTGATCTCTTCTCAGTATTTCTCTGAGATCCTGCCGGTGGAGGAGGCAAGGTGATCTGTGATGAAGTGACCGCAGACATCGCTGTGGACGTGTTCTTCAATGATGAAGCCATGTTACTCTCTGAGATGATTTCGAACAAAAGTTTTTCTTATGAATGAAGCACCAATTGCCCCACGGTGGGCGCCAAACTGTTTTGGTCAAAAATCACACAAGGATAATGTAACCAAACTTTATGAAAACGGGGTATGATGCTTGGTTAATTATGAAAGTAAAGGATCACTTCTGTGATAAAAGATGCAAAGACACAATGATTTATACGAGGAAAAAGCCCTTGATCAATGTATGATCTCCGGCATAAAAAACCTCGGGTGATGGCAACTACCGATCACCAACTTCAATATAGTAAAAATGTAGTTACAACTTCGGATAGTAATGAGCTGAGTACAAGGATCACTGAGTGTCTAAGTGTTTGAGAGTTGTGTCGTATGTCGTGTGTGTTCTTCCGAATGAGGAAGATGGGTATTTATACATGTGTGGGTGACTTATTTTAGGTAAAATGACTAAATATCAGCTCATTACCCCTTTAGAAATAAAGACAATCTAGCCTAAATTGCTGCCCATGAATCAAGCCATGTTTCCATATCCTGTGCAACGTCTATCTCTAATTTAGCTCTTGCCATATTTGTGAAGACGCGTCCCTGGATCATGGTCTTTAGAGTATATCCTGCTAGATGTTCCTGCAAAATAATATTGTATTAAGCGGAAGTGGCCGTTAGTATGAGGATCACCATAATGTCCCATGATCCTGATCCTGAAGTTCTGCTGAGGATCACTGTCTGCCAAAGAAACGAGGATCACTGGTTAGGATCATGTGTAAGGATCACCTATAAAAATCCAGCCCTAACAGATAATGTAACCAAACTTTATGTAAACGGGGTATGATGCTTGGTTAATTATGAAAATAAAGGATCACTTCTGTGATAAAGATGCAAAGACACAATAATTTATACGAGGAAAAAGCCCTTGATCAATGTATGATCTCCGGCATAAAAAACCTCGGGTGATGGCAACTACCGATCACCAAACTTCAATATAAGAACAAAATGATTACAACTTTGGATGATAATGAGCTGAGTACAAGGATCACTATTGTTTCGAGTGTCTAAGTGTGTGAGAGTTGCGTTGTAAGTTGTGTGTGTTCTTCCGAATGAGGAAGATGGGTATTTATACATGTGTAGGTGACCTATTTTAGGTAAAATGACTAGATATCAGCTCATTACCCCTTTAGAAATAAAGATAATCTAGCCTAAATTGCTGCCCATGAATCAAGCCATGTTTCCATATCCTGTGCAACGTCTATCTCTGATTTAGCTCTTGCCATATTTGTGAAGACGCGTCCCTGGATCATGGTCTTTAGAGCATATCCTGCTAGATGTTCCTGCAAAACAATATTGTATTAAGCGGAAGTGGCCGTTAGTATGAGGATCACCATAATGTCCCATGATCCTGATCCTGAAGTTCTGCTGAGGATCACTATCTGCCAAAGAAACAAGGATCACTGGTTAGGATCATGTGTAAGGATCACCTATAAAAATCCAGCCCTAACACATACATACATACCTTCATACGTCTCTACTTAAGGAAATTCTTAATTTAGGATCCCACCTTTGGGTACCATATTACTACATATTCTTTAGGATCCCACCTTTGGGTACCATATTACTACATATTCTTTAGGATCCCACCTTTGGGTACCATATTACTACATATTCTTTAGGATCCCACCTTTGGGTACCATATTACTACATATTCTTTAGGATCCCACCTTTGGGTACCATATTACTACATATTCTTTAGGATCCCACCTTTGGGTACCATATTACTACATATTCTTTAGGATCCCACCTTTGGGTACCATATTACTACATATTCTTTAGGATCCCACCTTTGGGTACCATATTACTACATATTCTTTAGGATCCCACCTTTGGGTACCATATTACTACATATACTTTAGGATCCCACCTTTGGGTACCATATTACTACATATTCTTTAGGATCCCACCTTTGGGTACCATATTACTACATATTCTTTAGGATCCCACCTTTGGGTACCATATTACTACATATTCTTTAGGATCCCACCTTTGGGTACCATATTACTACATATTCTTTAGGATCCCACCTTTGGGTACCATATTACTACATATTCTTTAGGATCCCACCTTTGGGTACCATATTACTACATATACTTTAGGATCCCACCTTTGGGTACCATACCCGCCGGCGACGCCCTCTAGTTTTTGCAGTTTTCTGCAGGTTCGTTTCGTCGTCCGTACGCACTAAAACGCACGTAACTTTTGAACCGTTTACCCGTTTGACCTCCCGTTTCTTCCTACATGCTTGTAAATTCACATTCTATCATATGAACATAAAATCTTACCTCCGGATTACGGAAATCCTTAACTTACATACATTCGACTTAACTATTATCTAACTATTTGACCCGTTAAGGGTATTCGCGCATTAATTGGTCTACGACTGACCAAACCATCATCCCCACTTCCATACCTGTCCAAAACATTACTCTAATCGAATAACTTGCTTCTAAACCACTTTTAAGTTCGTTTACCCCAAAATACCCATCATGGGCATTTTGGTCAACATTAAACCCATCATTTACGACGAAAGACTTTAACACATATTTGACCTCAAACATCATATTTAATTCATTACAACACTTTATTACTTACTTGTACTACGAAGTGATTACGGAAATCACTTACCTCGTGCATCCATGTTCGTAACCGCTTCCTTGCCCCATTTCGACCCGTTAGCCTTTCATGCTTGGTCCATGCTAGTGTGGTTCCTATCCTTTCATGTCGTCATGCCATAATAATGTTAGTACTCGTGCTTATTCATATTAATACACATTTTCCAGCTCTTATCTACATTGACTTTCACTAACACGCATACAACATAAATTGTCAACCACATTGTTCAGTTAGACAACCTAACGTAATTCATAACATCATCCTTTACTAGCATGGTCATATATTATATATTTAGTACACATTCACTTCTTGATTGAAATTAAGTGTTTAATAAAAACACATGGGGAGCATCGCCCGTTCAAGCACAATGTACAAGCTTCTAATGCATAGTCTTGACCAACACATACATTCAACCCGAATTCTTGTATGAGTTCCATCTAAGGCACATTCCTCAAGTTAGTATACTACTAATTACATCATTATCATGTTTCATTCATATATGTCGAGCCATTTCATACAATCTCACATCCTAACTTCACCTAGACATTTCATCAAACACTTGGCGTGCGTACAAGTTTCTAAACATGATGTACAAGTAACCTTCATTCTTTTCTTTCTAATTCTTGTTTTCAATCATCCAAACTACCAATAACAATTCAATCTCATACCATATTCAATATAACTAACAATTTGGTCACATGCAACATATCATATCAAGAATTAAACAAAGATTGGACATGGGTGACATACCCATGTCGCCTTTTCTACTAACCCAAGTGGGTTTCATCTCCAAATCTCAATTAACATCAAATCTTGCATAATTCACATTCCAATGATAATTCTAACATATGTTCATGCTTAATTTCATCCCAATTCATGGATTAAGACCTAACCCATTTCGTACAAGATCACAAATCTTAGTTTTTGAGACATACCTTTTGATCCTCTTGTGATGGTGAGCATTAATTCGTGTTTATTCATGATTTTGAGCTTGGATTCAACCTTCAATTTGGACTTCTTTAAGAACTAGGGTTTGCACCCCTTTGTTCTTCTCCAGAGCATTCCACGCACACACACATGATGTATGTGTGTTGTGTGTTGTGATTTTATTTAATAAAACATAACTTTCCCCCTTGTTCATATATGGTCCCTCAAGTTTGTTCACTTGTTTGCTTTGCTAAACTTTTGACTAGGTATAATAACCTAGTTACTACATTCTATATTATTAAACATGGGGTCTCATTAGCAAATTTAGTAATTCGAGTTTTTGGAGCGTTACTTAACTAGGTTAAATAACCTAGTCGTTTATTTCATGCTAAGTCATATAAGAACACATGGCAATTATAAACATTCGGGTTTTGGGATGTTACATACGATTCATTTCCGGGATCAATATGTCCAAAGAATGTCTAAGTGCCGCCCACATTGGGTTATGCTTTGTCGTTTGTCGATAATTCGATAAATGAGTTGAAGCATTATACTTTGTCGTTTGTCGATAATTCGATAAATGAGTTGAAGTATTATACTTTGTCGTTTGTCGTTAATACGATAAATGAGTTGAAGTATTGCACTTGGTCATTCATTGGGAGAATTTGATCTCGTAAATTATCGTAACTGCTGTATTGATCATTAACCCGGTTTTGTGTGCATCATTTCCTAAATTAGGATTATTAGTCTCAATACACTTACAATCAAAGTAGATGCTAATTCTCAGAAGAATCTGAACCATAAAGCTTGTTAATTCAAATACTGCATGCTTATATTGTGAGTTATTCTCTTTTTGTCAACTTTTTTACAATACTCCAAATTTTTAGAATTATAATTACAGTGATTAAGTTTATGTAATCACCAAATTACAGCCGGTATGTGGGGTATTGTGCACACTACTTGATAATCGTCACCATTGGGGCAGCCATTGGGTGATATGACCATAATCACAGACACCATTGGACGTATGGGCCAATGGGTCGAGTGGTAAAGTACTGTGGGTAGATTGGTTGATATCAGAAACATTGTAAAAGATCTTACCATTGTGAATTATAATAAATGTGTCATTTTCAGTAATTAGAATAATTCACTCAGTATTTCCCGCTGACAAAATCTTTTTAAAACGCGTTTCAGGTAATTACAATAGATTGGAGTAAGGATTGGATCCGACACTGGAGGACTTCAAGAAGTGGCTTATTTTATTAATTAAATCAACTTAAGAAATATTGTTTTCATTAAAAGCTACCTTTGTAAAACTTGGAATTTATTCCATCCATTTAAATAAAATCCGGTGTTTCTAAACTCTGATATTTTTCCTAACTCACGGTCCTGATGAAATTTCCGCTGCAATGTTTTTCAAAATAATCACCGGTACCACTGGACTGCTCACGACACCGATTCCGGCTAGATGGGGTCGGGGGCCGTGACAGCAGGAAAACCTCATGTGCACCAGGAACACCTACAATCTCACCAACAACACATACCACCGGGTCGGAGCTATTGAGCGCAACATCAACGATATACAAGATGATATCGGTAGCATCCGGGAGTATATGGCGGGGCATGGGGGTGGAGGTGAGGATAGCGATGAAGACATGGAGTATGAGGCTTTGAAGGAACAAGGAGCGGGTTGGTGGTGAGCCCACAGGTTTAAGTACCCTTTTCTATCGAACAATTTATGGCCTGCGTGCCACTTGTTGAACAATTTACTTTCCTGAACTAGTTTTTATTTCCGTTTTATTTTTCTACTTTATGCTTGGAGACAATTAACTGTGGTAATGTAGGATGTTTTATGTTTGCTTGGTGTGGTATTGAGTGATGAAACAGGTACAATGCAAGGGTTAGAGTGCTAAACCTTAGCACTTACAGGCCCAAAATGGAGAAACCGGGAGACGAAACCTGTTTTTCAGGCTCACAGACTGTCCACACGGGGACGTGTCCAGCCGACACGCCCCCGTGTTCATCTCCCAGACCTGCTGTTTGGTTACTGATCTGCAATTATTTGCCAGACACGGGGTCGTGTCTAACCAACACGCCCCCGTGTTCACCTTATGTAAGTTTTCGATACTGGCAGTTCACCACGGGGTCGTGTCCAGCGAACACGGGGCCGTGTGCAGACTGCCAGTAACATAAATCTTTGCTTTTTAACACCTTATTACACATCCAGTTAACCTAAAAATTTATTTTTGGGACACATTGAGGACAATGTGTAATTTAAGTGTGTGTGTGTGGGGGGGGGGGGGGGAAGCTAACACTTTGAAATTTTGCAAGTCCTAACAACAAGCCTTACACAAAACTCTATTGGAACCACTAAACACCCCAAATTTTTTTACTTGTCTAAAGTTTAAGTTAGGAATCCCAAGATTAATAAGGTTATATTTTTATAAAATTTACAACCGAGAGCGTCGTGATAACAAGAACCAACATAAGAAAATTATGAAACGGCATACAAAGTCTAGTTAAAATTTGATTATATATACTTGATCACATTAAAAACCCATTCCCACAAAAGTGAGTTTTGAACCTTTATAGAGCATACAAATTTACATCTTTAGACTAAATGCTCATTTTTCGTTTCTTGTGTGAATAGCCGCTTGGTTCTTACAACTCTAGAACTTGCCACGACGATTCATTCCCGGTCCTTACCAACTTAAACCCAAGTAAGTAAATGATGGAGGCATTAGGACTAACCATTTTTCTTTCTACACCATTATTTTTCAATTTTTTTTACCACCTACCCAAAATCCCCCTAGTTAACCCCTTTGAGCCTAAACCTTTCGTTTCTTTACCCTAAACCCTTTTTACCCACCAAAAACCCTTTTTATTTTTTTCACCCTTTATTTTAGTAACAAGCTCGGTTTTTCGCAAGCTCGTTCTTTTATGTGACTAAAAAAATGATGATGAAGTTAAAAACAAACAAAGCTATGTAAACAACAGCTTGTTTGGAGAAATACTTCAAAATAAAAAGTCACTAAAAACAAAATGTGTTACGAAAACCGACGCTTTTTACGCTTTTCGCCCTTTTACTAACCACTAACCCAACCACCCACCTTTAGCCCAGGCCTAACCCTTCACCCAAAAAGTCCTCTTGATATTTACAAAGGTATAAAGTTAAAAAGGAGGAGGTTTGATTGCTTGGCAAGCCTATGGAAGGCGTAAGTTCCATGCCGCTCTCGAGTGATTCACAAAAAATTACACCTTCGGCCGAGTGTTGAGTGATTTCTCCCGTGAGGTATGTGAACTTGTATATAAATGAAACTTTAAAAAGGCATGTTATGCCCAAATAAGTAATTTATCCTATGAAACATTCTAAATAAATCATAACGAATAGGATTGTAAATAAATAAAAATAAAACCCAAAAAGATCTTGGATTCCCGACACTCTATGACAAGCCAAAAAAAAAACCTTCTCTTCTACCCATTCCATTTGGGAGGGTAAGCCACATTTAAAGAGTTTTGCTTGAGGACAAGCAAAAGTTCAAGTGTGGGGGTATTTGATGTGTGTAAAATGCAACATATAAATTACATCAAATAAGGCATAAAACTAACTCTTTTTAAGTACTAATGTTGGAAAAAGAGTGTTTTTGTCTTCCTTTTGTATTTTCAGGATGAAATGAGCTCAAATTCACAAAAGAAGCAAAAAGACAGCTAATTCTAACATAAATACAAGAAAAGGAGTAAAAGTAGACTGCCCGAACCCTCAACGACATCCTCCCAAGCAAAGAAAAGAAAACAGAAGCCTGAACACGCCCCGTGCTCAGCCAGCACGGGGCCGTGCCCAAGAAGCAGCAGAAAAGACAAACCTGTAGAAGCTTCTATTGCCCACCACGGGGCCGTGTCCAGTGAGCACGGGGGCGTGGCGAAAGTACAGCAGGCGCATTAATTGTAATTGCGAATTACAATTAATGAAGAAGAGAGTGTCAGACGGGCACGGGGGCGTGTCCAGCAGACACGGGGCCGTGTCCAGCCTTCTGTTCAGCCTATAAATAGGAGTGCTTGGTTTCATTCCAACTCATCCCTTGGCACACCACTTCTCTCACACTTCATCCACCACCCACCACCACCATAACACCATCATCCACCACCATCATCCATTGTCCATCGTAGAGTGTGTGAGTCGTCTCGGGATCCAAGATTGATAGTAAGAGTTCTTGACAATCAAGGCCATGTTTGCCTAAGTCTCTTACATCACTTGGTGAAGACAAGTGTTTAGTATAATACTTTTTATTTTTAATCTTTTGCACTTTTTATTTGGTTTTGTATTAATGACTTTAATAAGTAGTTGCTTTTGTTGAAGGTGATCTTTCCTTATCGTTTGTCCGTGGTGTCTTGGCATTATTTTACTGTCTATATAAAATAAAAGATTTTCACCATTCATATCTCCACGGTCTATATGGAGGTATGTTGGCTACCTGGTCGGGGGTTAAGGGAACGGTTTGGTAAGGGTCTTGCCCTTGTTCAGCGTTTAGAGGTCCTGCAAGGGACCTGGGTCAAATTTAGTAGGATCTCCTTCAATGCCCATAGGTATTGGATGGCGGGGATCCAAACTCTTTGACCCCCTCATAAGTTAACTACTATTAATACTATAACCCGGCTATTTAGGACTGTATCCCTGCTGACTCAGACTACTTAGCCGAGGGTAACGTCACCGCCAAAAGCGGGGCCTACCATAATTTGCATTAATAACTTAATTCATTATCTTCCAATAATCCAACCCTTTAGGATTGTATCCTTGCTGACTCAAACTACTGTGTTGAGGGTAACGTCGCCTTCAAAAGAGGGGCCTACTACAATAACTAAGATAATCTCTTAAACAAGTTCAAAAGTGCGAAAATAATCAAAGGTTATACTAATACACGAGTCGGATCCAAGTGATTCATCTTGTCTACCTGTTTTTATTTTATTTTTATTTTTCAGCATTTAGTTAGTTTTTACTTTCTTAGTTTATAACATTTTTCTAACTTTTTGATTTGATTAGACGTTGAGGATAAACCGGTACTAAAAGCTCTTGTGTCCTTGGACGACCTCGGTATCTTACCAACACTATACTACGTCCACGATGGGTGCACTTGCCCATATGTGTGTTTAGTGTTAGTGAATATCGTGTTTTATAAATTTAAAACTTGGCTAAAGGTGTAAAAAAGGGCTTAATTATATATCTAAATTATATACACACCAACACACATCAGATACTAATAAATCCTATCAAATAAATTAGCAGATGGAAAACGCTAGTAACGAACCAGTAAATGAGGTTAATCAGTCGGAGCAACATTCAGGAGATCAATACATGACTAGACAAGATATTGAAAATATTGTTGCTCAAGGGATAGCCAATGCTATTCCAGCATTCGTTGCTGCTGTAAAAAGTCCAATCGAACCGCAGCAAATCATTCCTAGTAAACGTACTCAGGAAGATAATTTTAGCCATAGTGTAAATGGAGGCGGCAATCATGATAATCATGATAACAATCCGCAACAGGCTCCACTCCCCAAGAAAATGAAAGCTGCAACGCCTGGTTGCACTTACAAAGAATTTCTTGCCTGTAAACAAGTAGAATTTGCAGGTAATGAAGGGGCAACTGCAACACTGCGATGGTTAGAGAAAACCGAAGCAGTAATTGCAATAAGTAAATGTGCTGAAGAAGATCAAGTGATGTATGCGTCAAATCTGTTCAAAGAAGGGGCGCTAGAATGGTGGAACACAGTGCTACAAGCCAAAGGACGAAGGGTGGCTTATGCGATGAATTGGGACGAATTTAAGAGTCTTGTTGAAAGAAAATTCTATCCCGAATACGAAAAGGAACAAAGCAAACAAGTTCCTGAGTCATCGTATGATAGGCGTCGACTGTCGAGGATATACTTCGACATTCTTCGAATATGCGAGGGTGGTACCTAACCTGGCTTCGGCAGAACCGGTACTCATTTCCCGATATATTTGGGGATTAATCGGAGAAATCCGTAACATCGTTAAAGCTGCAAGACCACGCACTATTGACGATGCTGTAGAATTAACTAATACTTTAACCGATGAACTGGTACGCACAGGAGAAGAAGATCGAAGGAAGGAATTGGCTCAGAAGATTACCCAGGGAATTCGTACGGTTAATAATAATAATCGTTTTAAAAGAAGAGGAACGGGGCAATCCTCAACCCCGCCATTCTGCAGAAATTGCAAGAGAAAGCATTTTGGAAGATGCAATATCACCTGCAATTTTTGCAAATCAATAGGGCATAATGAAGATAACTGCAAAAAGAAAGTCATAGTCTGTTATAATTGTGGAGAAACCGGACATTACAAAACAGAATGTCCTAAATTGGTTAAAGCCGCAGATAATAAAGGCAAGCAAGCTGAAGGAGCAACTAAGAAAAATGTGCGTGCATTCCAACTGACCACTCAAGAAGCCGAACTCATTCCAGACGTGATAGCGGTTACGTTCTTAGTATATAACGTCTATGCAAAAGTATTATTTGACTCTGGTGCAAACCAAAGTTTCATCAATACTTGATTCTGCCAAGCTCTTAACTTACCATTAACTACCCTTAGGCAGATTTTTACAGTCGAAACAGCAAATGGAAATTCTGTCAACATAGACAAAGTACTGCAAGAAGGAAAAATAGAATTATTAGGCCATAAGTTTTCTGCAAACCTATTACCCATGAATCTAGCCGGATTTGATGTAGTATTAGGAATGGATTGGTTAGTCGCCAACCATGCTCGAATCCTGTGTGATCAGAATTCTGTAGAAATCCGTACCGCCACAGGAGAAGTAATCTTAATTACCGGAGATAGACCTCGAAAGCCACTGAAATCCATTTCAATAATGAAATTGGCTAGTTACTAAAGGAAACAAGAAATGGTGTATATGATTTCTGTAATCATTAACACTACAAGTAAGGAACTCCAGGACATCCCTATAGTTTCAGAATACCCAGATGTCTTCCCAGAAGAATTACCTGGGTTACCACCAGATAGGGAAGTAGAGTTTAGAATTCATCTAATTCCAGGTACTACACCAATAGCTAAGGCACCTTATCGATTAGCACCTACTGAAATGCTAGAACTGAAAAAGCAGTTAGATGAATTACCAAGCAAAGGATTTATACAACCTAGTTCATCCCCTTGGGGTGCACCAGTATTGTTTGTGAAAAAGAAAGACGGGTCAATGAGAATGTGTATCGATTATAGGGAATTGAATAAGGCTACAATTAAGAATCGATACCCATTACCTAGGATTGATGATCTTTTTTATCAACTACAAGGAGCTAGGTATTTCTCTAAAATAGACTTAAGATCCGGATACCATCAGTTAAAAGTACAAGAGGAGGACATACGTAAAACTGCTTTCAGAACTCGGTATGGTCATTATGAGTTTACAGTCATGCCATTCGGATTAACGAATGCTCCAGCTGCATTTATGGACATGATGAATAGGATCTGTAAACCGTACTTGGATAAATTTGTAATCGTGTTTATTGACGATATACTCATTTATGCCAAAAGTCAAGAAGACCATTGTAGGCACCTGCATACACTCTTAACTTCGTTAAGAAGGGAAAAGCTTTATGCCAAATTCTCAAAATGTGAATTCTGGCTGCAGGAAGTGCAATTTTTAGGACATATGGTAAATCATGAAGGAATCCATGTAGATCCTGCTAAGATAGAAGCAATCACAAAATGGAAAGTCCCACAGACAGCAATGGAAGTTAGAAGTTTTCTAGGCTTAGCTGGGTACTATAGACGGTTTATTAAAGATTTCTATAATATAGCTGTACCTTTAACTAAGTTAACTTGTAAAGCCACTAAGTTTGAGTGGGGACCTAGACAAGAAGAAGCTTTTAAGATTCTAAAGCACAAATTGACGAATGCTCCAATCTTAGCTTTACATGAAGGAACAGAAAACTTTGAAGTATATTGTGATGCTTCAAAATTAGGATACGGATGTGTGTTAATGCAATGCAAAAAAGTAATTGCGTATGCTTCTAGGCAATTGAAAAAGCACGAAGAAAATTACACGACTCATGATTTAGAATTAGGAGCCATAATTTTTGCCCTTAAAATTTGGAGACATTATCTGTACGGAAGTAAGTTTACTATCTATACAGATCATAAGAGTTTAAGGTACATATTTGTGCAAAAAGAGCTAAACATGAGGCAAAGAAGGTGGATGGAAATCCTAAGTGATTACGACTGTGATATTCAATATCACGAAGGAAAAGCGAACGTAGTAGCAGATGCTTTAAGTCGTAAGTATCATTAAAAGCAAAAACGAGTCCGTGCTCTTAGATTAAATCTACAAGTAGATTTAATGGAACAATTGAAGAAAGTTCAGGGAACGGCAATCGAGGACGATGCCGAAGGAATGAAAGGTTACCTAAAGGAACTAGAGCAAGGAAAGGATGGAATTTGGAGATTCCACAAGAAACGAATTTGGGTACCTAAGCAGGGAGAACTAAGAAATAAAATTTTAGAGGAAGCGCATAAGTCTAGGTATTGTAACACCTCGAAATTTTGTGTCCAATAATGTGTTAACACGTGTCATTAACTTACACGTGGCATTTGATATTGAATAAAGGACTAATGTTGACGAACCTTGAAAGTATATAAATTCGAGGGTTATATATGTCAAACAAGGGTAAGTATACTGTATAGTAACCCTAATCGATGCTCATACCTTCAAACGAATAAATCATGGATCGTAAAGAAGCGAAACGCGGAAGAAAGTGAGAGATTACAAGCTACAGGGGGTTAACTGTGTCAACATGTTTAATTATACCTCTGAGTGACCCTTTGACGTACCCGAGGCTTTGTAACAGTAAAATACGCTCACTAGAATGTACTGTATAAATTCCGCGAAGTTCCGTTTTAAAACGAGAAAGTTATGACCAAATTCGTATGAGAAGGGTTAAAAGCGTCAACAATGAAAGTTAAAACTTTCCAAATAATTAACAAATTAACCAGGGACTTGACAATGCGGGTAAATAACACGAGGCCCTTAGTTGTAAATAATCGAGGGCCAAATCGCAAAGTTACCCCTTCAAACCCGAAAGGTCAGGTTAATAATTACGAAAGATTTCGTTATTAATTACCAGATTCTGATCATGATTACAAAAGATTTAAAAATTATGAAAATCCAACCACTCGCGGGCCGCGTAAGGTTTTGGGATAAGTTGAGGCGGGCCGCGAGCCTCCTAATGAACGCGTCTGATTTTTAAACTTCAGGCGGCCCGTGTAAAAGGTGCATGGTTCTTCCATGCGGGCCGCGTGGGACGCCCAGATGCAGAAAGTTTGGACTTGCATGCCTTTTGAGCTTGTGAACGATCATTTAGCCAATAAGTGAGGCATGGGCGCCCCCTACTCGACCTATAGCACCTTGGGACACCTGCCCATCATCCATACTCAGTTGTAGGGTGTGTTGTGATGATCTAAGAGCATTTCTTGCACTATAAATAGACCTTCAATGTTCACAACTTAAACACACCTCAAACACACTCTTCTGATCATACTTGGAGCTCTCAAAGCTTTCTCTTATCATTCTAAGTTGTGCACAAGTCTCTGTAAGTATGCCAAACCTTTTATGGTTTTGTTTTTGCTTAGTTTAGCCTAAAAGTCAATCCGTCGTAACTAACGATTGACTATGCGATAAATCACAAATGGTCCAGTGAATTGTCGGATCAAAAGTAGTTATGTGTTGGTATTTATGTGGGTAATAAACCCCTAAAAGGGTTCCCTCTGATCACCACTCTAACTAGTTCAAATGTCGAGTCAAACGTATATTTAAAAAGTCAACAGAAAGACATTTTGCGATTTCTTGCATAATCTGTAATGTAGTTGATATGTAACTAGTTTTGATGTTCATAAAACATGGTATTAAGTATATAAACTTGTCTAAATTCGTTTGATTCGGCCATTTGCTATATTGACCCGGTTCGGAGCCGAAAGTCGCAAAAGTTTAACTTTTGCTTTGACTTCAGTTCTGACCCGTTTTAGTACAATGTAGATATGCCTTAGGACTCTCTTAGGACCAGGTTACGTGATGGTATAAGCCTCTGTGACCGGTTCATTGTTTGTCCAAGTCTTTTACGCATTTCCGTTAATTGTCTAAAAGTTGACCGTAATGCCTTTTATAAATTAAAACGAGAATTTCGGACACCTGAAAGGGTCGTGACCTTGAATACTGATTTCTAAGCATGTCGCTAAAGTTTCACGTCAATCCGAGGTCTAGAATAGGAGTTATGCTAAAAAGCGCAACTAAAGAAAACTTTTGTAATAAACGGCACAATTAGCATAACGCCCATCTAAACCAAGATTTCGTCACCAAAACTTTTACCCACTGTTGTAAAGTAATATTTTGGGAATTTTAAAGATTTTTAATTATTTTTGACCTGCTCATAACCTACGGTTATGGCATCGGTTCTGTAAATACCGAATACGCCCTTTTTGGCCAGAAAATGAGTTCTACAAGGTCTTTTGACCCGATTCCAGTTACTACTGATTTTAATTAATAAATAAAGTGTTTTAGACTTTATAAACTGGTCGGAAAACTCAGATTCCCTGTAGAACTCGAAAAGCTCTTTAAAAGTCTTTAAAATGACCGAAAAACCCCTACGGGGCGTATAACGAACTTAAACTCGTTACGGGCATCACGGAAGGTATCCTACTGATACCACAACCTCTTTAAGGCATATTGAATTAGGAAACAAGTGTAGGACTCTCACGGTTACCCGTTGCGCCTATTGCGCGCACGGTTCGGCTTATGTAACTAGTTTACATAAATTAGCCGATACGGGTCAAACTATATTATTTTGACCCCAAAATCTAGAGTGTGAATATTTAACCCATATAAAACAAGTCTCTGAACTTGTTGGGGCAGAATCGCATTCCATTCCCGGTTTTTGCCTTTTCGCGCGATTAAACCATATCTATATTTTGAAACCAACCGGTCTAGGCAACGGCTAATATAAAGACCCGTTAGGATTCTAATAGGTTATTTAAAACCTTCGTTCCAGAATAGTAGCCCCACTAAAAGATATCTGTGATTTAATCAAATAAGGACAATACTTGCAAAGGTAAATACTTTTAACTTATTTTCCCTTATACGGGCTTGGGATACGGTATAATATTTACCGCTTGATTGAGCATCAAATCTTCCATCGCTTAGGTGGTTAATTGAATAATTTGATCGGCTCATTTAAACAGTCTTGTTACTTAAAAGCCTTTGGGGGGTTAATGACCATGTCCCGGATATCCTTGGCATCATTCGAAGAAATGGCCACGACCTCGACATCCCGGTGTAGGCGTACACCCGGAATTATGTCGATATTATTATTAAAAGACGTAGCCGTTGGTTTACCCACCACGGTTTTACGCAATGTGGTGTGTCTATTAATCTTTAACCCGGACAGGATCCGGGCTACTGAACGCAAAGAAGGAACATGTAATTCGTTCACAAGATTATAATTTTAAATAATTTTCCCAAGTTATAAAAGAGTTTGTGCCTTGTGCATTCAAATCAATTTTTAATAAACATTTTTCAAAATGTGTCGGTTGAATGTATTTACCAGTGTAAACTGACGTATTTTCCCCAAAAAGGTTAAGTGCAGGTACTATACGTAATCGGCTGGTAATAGCTTCCTAGCATCACGAAAAGTCTCGCAAGCTTGATGCTGTATCTGTTGAACAAATACTTTATTGTTATTTTGATCCCCTGTGGATACATTCGACTTTTGTAATACACTCGATATTACAATCAAAGGTTGAAGTATATATTTATCTTAAGCTTCCGCTGTGCATTCATATAATTGTGTGGTTTAACTATATTGTTGCCAACTACGTCACGGAAATCCCCCACCGGGCCCACCGGTGATACACGTGGAAATCGGGGTGTGACAGGTTGGTATCAGAGCCAACATTGAGTGAATTAAACACTATCTTAATGTGTTTAATCTCAATGACACAATTGCACATACTTGAGTCTAGACATGAACATAAGACAAAATGGAATCATATTTTTTCAGTTCATCTCTTTATTTTCATTATGATTTTTTAATAAGTTTTGAAGCAGGAAAAATGCCACCTGTAATTTTCCGAGGAAGAGGAAGGGGAAGAAGAGGCAGAGGAGAGATCGTTACTCACAACGACCACGAAGCTGGACCGTCAAACACAAGAGCTCCTTCGATGACAAGGAGTGAAGAACCACAAAGACGGAGAAACCTCTTCGAACCAGCGAGGCATTCGACCTCTCACAGTTCGACGCCATCTTACCGTCACTCTTTCGGACCAGATTCCGAAAATGATCCTAACAACCCCCAGCCATCCTATCTACCTCTACAGCGCTCGGTGTCGCACCGTGCCTTTGGCGATCCCACTCCATATTTCCGAGGTCAGTTTAATCCCGCTGACTACATACAGGAACCTGCAGGATTTGTCCCGCTAGGACCACAAGACCACTTCTCGGAAGACCACATGGACGAGGATACGGATCCAACAGAACCGGCTCGTGGTACGCCCACGCATCCAATAGAGATCTCTGACGGATCTTCATTTCATGGGACACCTTATCAGGGCCCAGATAGCTTCATGGCATTGTTTAATCAACATGAGCGGTACTATACGCCATCTCAGCAGGCATCGCAGCAACAGCAGCAGCATCCGCGAGATCCCTCCGAGGATCCACATTTCGAGGCAGTTACGCCACCGCCTCCTCCACCGACTCAGCCAGTAATGCCAGATCCGCCAAGGCGTAGAAGATCAGGCGCACGGATGTCTACCCGAGGAGGGGAATTTCACTTCAGCACCCCTCGACACTCAAGCGGTAGTCACTATCCGTCAGTACCTGAAGAAGGGCCTTCAAGCCCAGCACAAGAGGCGAACTCCGCACCAGTTGCGCCGTCTTCGCCACCATTTGGGCATGACCACCCATTACCTCCATACGCAACGGCATATAACCCGTTCGAGCCGACGTCGCAAGCACATTACAATTACAACTATGAGCGTGACCCGTATGTGGTAGCGGCAAGGTATAACGCCCGCTATCCAGACGGAAATCTAGGGATACCGGATTACTTAGCTCATGGGTATCCAGCACCACCTAGACCTCCAGTTCCGCAACCGGCGCCACAACCACGTTTCTCTCCTCCTGAGCATGAAGAGATACTCCACCGATTGGATCGTGTGGAGAGAGAGTTCGAGGAAGAGAAAAAGAGCCACTGAGGATTTCTCAAAGGCTTGGCAAACCTATTAAAGGGCAAGAAGAAGAAACGTGACCATTAGTCCTCATAGGTGTACTAATGTAATTTCTATTTTGAAATAAGTCCCTGCGTGGACATTTATCGTATTTTAGTCCCTACATGCACTTATCCGTTAGTCCCTACGAGGATACCTAACGTATACCAGTCCTTATATAGGCCTGTCTTTTATTTAACCTTTATAAAGGTATGTACTTGTTTTAAAGACCCGTTTAGGGCAGTATGTAGTTGTATTTGAAAGTTTGGAATGTTATGTTATGAATTTCATTTTTACTATATATGAAATAAATCAAAACCATTCCTTTTAAATTGATCTGCCCAATAAAGAATCTTAAGAGTGAAACCTAGCCTGGTGTCTTTTAAGATCCGGCCAAGATGGTAAGACCTAATTAAAAGATTCAGATTCCCTGTTAACCTCTGTAAGCATGTTAACAATCATGGCAGATGTGATTCGTTAAAATCGCACACGTCATTCTGTACAAAAATCCTTCTAAGGATTTCAAAAACCCAACTAAATGATTTATAAATCATGGGTCAAATCATCAATAAAGGTGATCAAATTATTAAACATCCATTAGAGATGTAGTGCCTACGGGCCAACCTTATAAAACATCCATTAGAGATGTAGTGCCTACGGGCCAACCTTATTAAACATCCATTAGAGATGTAGTGCCTATGGGCCGTAATAATTGTCTTATAAAGACAAAAGACAGTGGTGGTCTATGACTCCCTGTTAGAAAGAGATAAAAGAACTACGGTTCAAATCTCCATGCCTTGATTCTCTGAAATCACGGCTAATATTATAAAACATCCTCGTGATCAGGCTTTGTGCCGCTAATGTTATTATTGTTATAGCTAAAATAGGATATATACAAATCCTAAAACTAAGTGAGTAATAAGTTAACCATATATGGTCTCTGTTACCATGGTTAACGAATTGCCATAAAAGACAATTCTATAATAAACTCCTAAATAAAATTTTGTTATCTTCTGTAACAGATTCAAGTTACCATGGCGGATCCCAATGGAGAGAACAGCCATACAAATGAAGATGACTATGATAACGCGCAAGTGCATTTAACAGGCGCGCAGTTAAAGGCCCTAATCGACAACGCTGTTCAAGCAGCTTTAGATCGACAATATACCGAGTCTCAAAGCAGAACCGTATCAAAACCATCCTCCAAACCAAAGACACACTCCAAACCACTCTCCAAGCCCAAGAAAGACGACGATAATCACTCGTCCGATGAGAACAGTGTTCGTCGTGATCGAGAATATACTGATGCATCTGGTGCCAAGGGCTGCACCTACAAGTACTTCGTGTCTTGTAAACCCCGAGATTTCACAGGGGAAAAGGGTGCCGTCGATTGTATAACCTGGCTGGATGAGATGGACACCATTGTGGACATCAGTGGGTGTGCGGAAAAGGATGTGGTTAAGTTTGTGTCGCAGTCGTTTAAGGGCGAGGCCCTAGCTTGGTGGAGAGCGTTGGTTCAAGCATCGGGGAAGTCTGCTCTGTACAAGATGACATGGGAGGAATTTATTTCTCTCATTAAAGAAAATTACTGCCCTCAGCATGAGGTGGAGAAGATCGAGTCTGATTTTGTGTCATTGGTAATGACAAACCTGGACTGCCAGGCCTACTTGACGAGCTTCAATATGATGTCTCGCTTGGTTCCGTATCTTGTAACTCCGGAGCCAAGGAGAATCGCTCGTTTCATTGGGGGTTTAGAACTCGCTATAAAGGCGAGTGTGAAGGCCTCTCGGCCAACGACCTTTAGGTCTGTGACTGACCTCTCCTTGTCCCTCACTTTAGACGCGGTCCGTCTGAGGACGCTAAGGAACAAGGAGGCAGAAAAGAGGAAGCGTGAGGACGATACCTCACGAAGGTCGGGTAAGAAACACCGTGGGAACGGTGATGGCAAGAGAGGGGCGGAATCGAAGAAAGATGGGCAACAATCTGGAGAGAGGCCCAAATGCAAAATCTGCCAGAAATCCCACTTTGGGAAATGTAGGCAAGGGTCGAACTCACAGTCCCAGCAGAAGTCTTTTGCCTGTGGACTGTGCAAGTCCAGGGACCACAAGACTGTGGACTGCAAGAAAATAAAGGATGCAACGTGCAATGGTTGCAACGAGAAAGGGCATATCAAGAGCAACTGCCCTAAGAATGCCAGAAAGGCGGAAGAAAACAAGAAGACTAATGCGAGAGTCTTCCGTATGGATGCAAGGGAGGCAGTGCAGGACGACAATGTTATCACAGGTACTTTTCTCGTAAATAATATTTTTGCAAGAGTACTTTTCGATTCTGGCGCTGATAAATCCTTTGTAGACCAAAAATTTTGCAAACTATTGAATATGCCTATCAAAACCCTAGACGTGAAATACGAGGTAGAGTTAGCAGACAGCACAATAGAAACCGTCTCCACTGTTCTAGAGGGATGTGAAATGTCCATTAAGAACCACTCTTTTCCTCTATCTCTACTTCCCTTCAAACTGGCGGGTTTTGACATTGTTCTGGGCATGGACTGGCTATCCCATAACCAGGCCCAAATCGTTTGCAACAAAAGGCACATAGTGCTAAAGACTCCGAGTGGTGAATCGCTTACCATTCGAGGAGATACATAGTATGGATTGCCCGAGAATGTAACTATGCTCAAGGCTTCTAGATTTTTGAAAAGAGGCTGTGTCATTTACATGGCTCAGGTGATAATTGAAGAGCCCAAGCCAAAGATAGAGGACCTTCCTGTTATTTCTGAATATCCCGAAGTTTTCCCCGAAGAACTACCTGGTTTACCACCAGATAGACAAGTAGAATTCAGAATAGACATCATTCCTGGAGCAGCTCCCATTGCTAGAGCACCTTACAGGCTAGCTCCAACTGAAATGAAGGAATTAAGAACCCAGCTGGATGAACTGCTGGCAAAAGGTTTTATCAGACCTAGTTCGTCTCCCTGGGGAGCACCTGTCCTGTTTGTTAAGAAAAAGGACGGATCGATGCGTCTGTGCATCGATTACCGTGAGCTAAATAAAGTCACCATCAAGAATAGATATCCGTTGCCAAGAATCGACGATCTGTTCGATCAACTACAAGGGGCGAGTTACTTCTTAAAGATCGACTTGAGGTCGGGCTACCATCAATTAAAGGTCAGAGATGAAGACGTGCATAAAACAACATTTAGGACTCGCTACGGTCACTACGAGTTCCTAGTGATGCCTTTTGGGCTCACAAATGCACCGGCTGCGTTTATGGATCTCATGAATCGCGTCTGCAAGCCGTACCTGGACAAATTCGTCATCGTCTTCATCGACGATATCCTTATATATTCAAAGAATCAAGCTGACCACGAGAAACACCTCCGTTGTATTCTCGAGTTGCTACATCGTGAGAAACTCTATGCCAAATTCTCTAAATGCGAATTCTGGCTACGAGAAGTCCAATTCTTAGGACACGTTGTAAGCGAGCGTGGTATCCAGGTGGATCCCGCTAAGGTAGAGGCGGTCATGAATTGGCAAGAGCCAAAGACGCCTACCGAAATTCGTAGTTTCCTGGGGTTAGCAGGATACTACAGGAGATTTATTGAAAATTTTTCAAGGATTGCTGCGCCCTTAACTTCCCTAACCAAGAAGAAAGAAAAGTTCATTTGGGGCCCGAAGCAGCAAGAATCTTTCGAAATCCTGAAACAAAAGCTAAGCAACGCTCCTGTGTTGACACTACCGGAAGGTACAGATGAATTCGTAGTTTACTGCGATGCGTCGCACACAGGCATGGGATGTGTGCTTATGCAGAAAGGCAAGGTTATTGCCTATGCTTCGAGACAATTAAAGGTGCACGAAAAGAATTACACCACCCATGACTTGGAGTTGGGTGTCGTTGTATTTGCACTGAAATTGTGGAGGCATTACCTATATGGTATCAAGTTCGTGATCTATTCTGATCACAAAAGCCTTCAACATCTATTTAATCAGAAGGAGTTGAACATGAGGCAACGCCGTTGGATGGAAACCTTGAATGATTATGATTGTGAAATCAGGTACCATCCCGGCAAAGCGAATGTGGTCGCTGATGCCCTGAGCAGAAAAGAAAGGATGAAACCCATCCGAATCAATGCTAAAAGCATTGAAGTCAGGAACGATTTGATTGAAGGGATATTAGCTGCACAGCGGGAGGTTGTGTTAGAAGCTAATTATCCTAAGGATAAGTTAGGAGTAACTGAAGAGCAGTTAACTCTTAGCAAGGATGGAATCCTTAGATTGAACGGACGAATATGGGTTCCGATTTATGGAGGACTATGAGATGTTATCCTCCAGGAGGCCCACAGCTCCAAATATTCTGTCCATCCTGGAGCTGATAAAATGTATCAGGACTTAGGGCGAACTATTGGTGGATAGGCTTGAAAAAGTCTGTAGCCGCCCATGTAGCAAAGTGCTTGACTTGTGCTCAAGTCAAAGCCGAACACCAAAAGCCATCTGGCTTGCTACCACAGCCCGAACTCCCCGAGTGGAAGTAGGAGTGCGTAACTATGGATTTCATTACCAAGTTACCCAAAACAAGGAAAGGAAACGACACAATATGGGTCATAGTCGATAGGCTGACTAAATCAGCTCATTTCTTACCCATCAAGGAGACGTATAGCTCCGATATGTTAGCCCAACTTTATGTTGATAAGATTGTAGCCTTACATGGCATACCTGGGTCTATCATCTCCGACAGGGATACTAGGTACACGTCTCATTTTTGGAAGAGTTTCCAGCAATCTTTGGGCACGCGTTTGAACTTCAGTACGGCTTACCATCCACAGACGGACGGTCAGAGTGAGCGTACCATTCAGACGTTAGAAGACATGCTGCGCGCATGTGCTATAGATTTAGGTGGTAATTGGGATAAGAACCTACCCCTAATCGAATTCTCCTACAACAATAGCTACCATACTAGCATAAAGGCTGCGCCTTTCGAGGCATTATACGGTAGGAAGTGTAGATCGCCTGTTTGTTGGGCGGAAGTGGGAGAGGTCCAATTATCAGGACCGGAGATAGTTTTCGAAACAACGGACAAGATTGTCCAGATTCGAGAGCGTCTCAAGGCTGCCCGAGATAGGCAGAAAAGCTACGCTGATCCGAAGCGCAAGGACCTTCACTTCGAAGTAGGTGAAAAGGTGTTGCTTAAAGTATCGCCCTGGAAGGGGGTGATGCGTTTCGGTAAGAAGGGCAAACTGAGTCCGAGATACATAGGACCTTTTGAGGTCATCGAACGCGTCGGTCAGTTGCCTATAAGTTGAACTTACCAGAAGAGCTCAATGGAATTCACAATGTGTTCCACATCTGCAATCTAAAGAAGTGCTTCGCCGATGAGTCATTGGTGATTCCACACACAGATGTGCATATAGATGAGAGCTTGAAGTTTGTAGAGAAGCCTTTGTCGATCGAAGACCGACAGGTGAAAAAGCTTCGAAGAAAGCACGTAACGATTGTAAAGGTCAAATGGGATGCCCGTAGAGATCCCGAATACACGTGGGAAGTGGAAGCCACGATGAAAGAGAAATACCCTTATTTGTTTGAGTAAATCTCGGGTCGAGATTTATTTTAAGGGGGTGAGGATGTAACACCTCGAAATTTTGTGTCCAATAATGTGTTAACACGTGTCATTAACTTACACGTGGCATTTGATATTGAATAAAGGACTAATGTTGACGAACCTTGAAAGTATATAAATTCGAGGGTTATATATGTCAAACAAGGGTAAGTATACTGTATAGTAACCCTAATCGATGCTCATACCTTCAAACGAATAAATCATGGATCGTACGGAAGCGAAACGCGGAAGAAAGTGAGAGATTACAAGCTACAGGGGGTTAACTGTGTCAACATGTTTAATTATACCTATGAGTGACCCTTTGACGTACCCGAGGCTTTGTAACAGTAAAATACGCTCACTAGAATGTACTGTATAAATTCCGCGAAGTTTCGTTTTAAAACGAGAAAGTTATGACCAAATTCGTATGAGAAGGGTTAAAAGCGTCAACAAAGAAAGTTAAGACTTTCCAAATAAATAACAAATTAACCAGGGACTTGACAATGCGGGTAAATAACACGAGGCCCTTAGTTGTAAATAATCGAGGGCCAAATCGCAAAGTTACCCCTTCAAACCCGAAAGGTCAGGTTAATAATTACGAAAGATTTCGTTATTAATTACCAGATTCTGATCATGATTACAAAAGATTTAAAAATTATGAAAATCCAACCTCTCGCGGGCCGCGTAAGGTTTTGGGATAAGTTGAGGCGGGCCGCGAGCCTCCTAATGAACGCGTCTGATTTTTAAACTTCAGGCGGCCCGCGTAAAAGGTGCATGGTTCTTCCATGCGGGCCGCGTGGGACGCCCAGATGCAGAAAGTTTGGACTTGCATGCCTTTTGAGCTTGTGAACGATCATTTAGCCAATAAGTGAGGCATGGGCGCCCCCTACTCGACCTATAGCACCTTGGGACACCTGCCCATGATCCATACTCAGTTGTAGGGTGTGTTCTGATGATCTAAGAGCATTTCTTGCACTATAAATAGACCTTCAATGTTCACAACTTAAACACACCTCAAACACACTCTTCTGATCATACTTGGAGCTCTCAAAGCTTTCTCTTATCATTCTTAGTTGTGCACAAGTCTCTATAAGTATTCCAAACCTTTTATGGTTTTGTTTTTGCTTAGTTTAGCCTAAAAGTCAATCCGTCGTAACTAACGATTGACTTTGCGATAAATCACAAATGGTCCAGTGAATTGTCGGATCAAAAGTAGTTATGTGTTGGTATTTATGTCGGATCAAATGTCGAGTCAAACGTATATTTAAAAAGTCAACAGAAAGACATTTTGCGATTTCTTGCATAATCTGTAATGTAGTTGATATGTAACTAGTTTTGATGTTCATAAAACATGATATTAAGTATATAAACTTGTCTAAATTCGTTTGATTCGGCCATTTGCTATATTGACCCGGTTTGGAGCCGAAAGTTGCAAAAGTTTGACTTTTGCTTTGACTTCAGTTCTGACCCATTTTAGTACAATGTAGATATGCCTTAGGACTCTCTTAGGACCAGGTTACATGATGGTATAAGCATGTGTGATCGGTTCATTGTTTGTCCAAGTCTTTTACGCATTTCCGTTAATTGCCTAAAAGTTGACCGTAACGCCTTTTATAAATTAAAACGAGAATTTCGGGCACATGAAAGGGTCATGACCTTGAATACTGATTTCTAAGCATGTCCCTAAAGTTTCACGTCAATCCGAGGTCTAGAATAGGAGTTATGCTAAAAAGCGCAACTAAAGAAAACTTTTGTAATAAACGGCGCAATTAGCATAACGCCCATCTAAACCAAGATTTCGTCACCAAAACTTTTACCCACTGTTGTAAAGTAATATTTTGGGAATTTTAAAGATTTTTAATTATTTTTGACCTGCTCATAACCTACGGTTATGGCATCGGTTCGGTAAATACCGAATACGCCCTTTTTGGCCATAAAATGAGTTCTACAAGGTCTTTTGACCCGATTCCAGTTACTACTGATTTTAATTAATAAATAAAGTGTTTTAGACTTTATATACTGGTCGGGAAACTCAGATTCCCTGTAGAACTCGAAAAGCTCTTTAAAAGTCTTTAAAATGACCGAAAAACCCCTACGAGGCGTATAACGAACTTAAACTCGTTACGGGCATCACGGAAGGTATCCTACTGATACCACAACCTCTTTAAGGCATATTGACTTATGAAACAAGCGTAGGACTCTCACGGTTACCCGTTGCGCCTATTGCGCGCACGGTTCGGCTTATGTAACTAGTTTACATAAATTAGCCGATACGGGTCAAACTATATTATTTTGACCCCAAAATCTAGAGTGTGAATATTTAACCCATATAAAACAAGTCTCTGAACTTGTTGGGGCAGAATCGCATTCCATTCTCGGTTTTCGCCTTTTCGCGCGATTAAACCATATCTATATTTTGAAACCAACCGGTCTAGGCTACGGCTAATATAAAGACCCGTTAGGATTCTAATAGGTTATTTAAAACCTTCGTTCCAGAATAGGAGCCCCAGTAAAGGATACTTGCAAAGTTACTAAGTATCCCTTATATGGGCTTGGGATACGGTATAATATTTACCGCTTGATTGAGCATCAAATCTTCCATCGCTTAGGTGGTTAATTGAATAATTTGACCGGCTCATTTAAATAGTCTTGTTACTTAAAAGCCTTTGGGGGGTTAATGACCATGTCCCGGATATCCTTGGCATCATTCGATAAAATGGCCACGACCTCGACATCCCGGTGTAGGCATACACCCGGAATTATGTCAATACTATTATTAAAAGACGTAGCCGTTGGTTTACCCACCACGGTTTTACGCAATGTGGTGTGTCTATTGATCTTTAACCCGGACAGGATCCGGGCTACTGAGCGTAAAGAAGGAACATGTAATTCGTTCACAAGATTATAATTTTAAATAATTTTCCCAAGTTATAAAAGAGTTTGTGCCTTGTGCATTCAAATCAATTTTTAATAAACATTTTTCAAAATGTGTCGGTTGAATGTATTTACCAGTGTAAACTGACGTATTTTCCCCAAAAAGGTTAAGTGCAGGTACTATACGTAATCGGCTGGTAATAGCTTCCTAGCATCACGAAAAGTCTCGCAAGCTTGATGCTGTATCTGTTGAACAAATACTTTATTGTTATTTTGATCCCCTGTGGATACATTCGACTTTTGTAATACACTCGATATTACAATCAAAGGTTGAACTATATATTTATATTTAAGCTTCCGCTGTGCATTCATATAATTGTGTGGTTTAACTATATTGTTGCCAACTACGTCACGGAAATCCCCCACCGGGCCCACCGGTGATACACGTGGAAATCGGGGTGTGACAGGTATACTGTACATCCAGGAAACAATAAAATGTACCAAGATTTAAGAAATAATTTCTGGTGGATAGGAATGAAAAAGGACATAGCTGAATATGTAGCCAAGTGTCTTACTTGTTCACAAGTTAAGGCAGAACACCAGAAACCTTCAGGACTACTACAACAGTTAGAAATGCCTGTATGGAAATGGGAACTCATAACAATGGATTTTGTTACTAAGTTACCCAAAACCAGAAAAGGTAATGATGCTATTTGGGTAATTGTGGATCGATTAACCAAATCAGCTCATTTTCTACCAATAAAGGAAACCTTTAGCATGGAAAGGTTAGCCAAGTTGTATGTAGATGAAGTAGTATCCTTACATGGAGTCCCACTCTCCATTGTATCGGATAGAGATAGTCGTTTCACTTCCCGTTTCTGGACAAGTTTCCAGGAGGCAATGGGAACTCGACTCAATTTAAGTACCGCATATCATCCTCAAACGGACGGACAAAGTGAAAGGACGATACAAACAATGGAAGATATGCTCCGAGCATGTGTAATTGATTTCGGTGGTAATTGGGATAGCCATTTGCCATTAATTGAATTCTCCTATAACAATAGTTATCATTCGAGCATCGAAGCTGCTCCATTCGAAGCACTGTATGGACGCAAGTGCAGAACTCCCGTATGTTGGGCAGAAATAGGAGAAAGTCAATTATCAGGTCTAGAGATTGTGCAAGAAACCACTGACAAAATAACACAAATCAAGGAAAGACTGAAAGCTGCTAGAGATCGTCAGAAGAGCTATGCTGACAATCGTCGCAAACCACTAGAATTTCAAGTAGGAGACAAAATACTTTTAAACGTTTCTCCTTGGAAAGGAGTAGTACGATTCGGTAAGAAAGGTAAACTAAGTCCAAGATATGTTGGACCATTCTCAGTGATCCAACGAATAGGACCAGTAGCTTATTGTTTACAACTACCAGAAGAATTAGCAGAAGTTCATGATGTGTTTCATGTATCCAATCTAAAGAAATGTCTATCAGACGAGTCCCTGGTAGTACCTCTTCAAGATATAGAGGTAAATGAAAAGCTGAAATTCGTAGAGAAGCCCCTACAAATAGAAGACCGGAAGATCAAGTTTCTTAAACACAAACGACTAGTGTTAGTGAAAGTCAAATGGGAATCCAGGAGAGGACCCGAGTACACTTGGGAACTGGAATCAGAAATGAAGCGAAAGTACCCTCATCTATTTCAGTAAATCTCGAGGACGAGATTTTTCTCAGGGTGGGGAGGATGTAACAACTGTCACTAAAATCAATAATTAGGACGATAATTAGCTATTAAGAAAACCCTAATTAAGACACCCAAGTAATGTGGCATTAGCCCTAAAATTTTCGGAACAATTGGAATCAGGATCAGGACCCCTAAAACTTAATGGGGTAAACCCTAGTTTAATAATTATCTAAAATAGAACGTTGGATGTTCTGATTGGCCAAATTTGTGGATCACCAAAGCTAGTCCCAAGTCTAGGCAGCCTATGAATTAGACTGCTTAGCTTACGGACCGTAAGGGATCAGGCATACGGTCCGTAAGGGAGTCCCAAAAATTTCTATAAATAGCTGACATTGGCACTTAACTGTTGAAGTTGAAACGACGCATAAACAGTCTGTGTACGTCAAGTTATTTCGAAATCAGTTCACCACACACACACGATCACGAGGTGCTGCCGCAATCAGGGTAATAACTCGATCGCTATTACGATTCAACGTCCGATCGATTATAACTATCCAACAATTGTCTGGGTGCTGCTCAAATTGAGCTTGTACTTTGATTATTCGTCGTGATTTCGACTTGAATATTAGAGTGCTGTTCGAATCCGGACTATGCTCTGTTATTCGTTGTGAATCCGATTGAATTATTGAGTATTGCACTCATTAATCGTTGTGAAGGTTTAATCTCGTGAATTGACGTAACTGCTGTATTAGTTACTAACCCGTTTCTGTGTGCATTGTGTTAAATTAGGTTTAATCAAGGATAAAACAGTAGGCTTATATCTTGCTCGTTAAATCTGCAATGTGAATCATTCTCTTTTTATCAACTGTTTTACAAAACTCCAAATTATTTTCAAAGTTATAATTACAGGGATTAAGTCTTTGTAATCACCAAGTTACAGCCGGTATGTGGGGTTTTGTATACATTACTTGATAATCTTCAACATTGGGGCAGCCAATGGTTGATATGACCATAATCACAGACACCACTGGACAGGTGGGCCAGTGGGTCAAGTGGTAAAGTACCGTGGGTAGTTGGTTTGATAATCAGAAACAGTGCAGTTGCACTTGATACTGTGAATTATAACTAATGTGTCGTTTTAGTAAAATGAATGATTCACTCAGTATTTCCCCGCTGACAAAACCTTTTTCAAACATGTTTCAGGTGATATACTGTGAGCAAAGGAAGAAGTGCCGTAACGCACTCCCAGCTTAGGAAAGTGGCTCAGTGTAAATAAATAAAAGAAACATGTTTTGAAAATAAAGATTTCCCTGGGAAATCACCTCGTTGTAAATTTCGGGAGTTATCCCTAAAGTTATAAAACGGGCAGTTTAAAGTATTGAAAGATCCTGTTTTACAAAACTTCCGCTGTCGCCTAAACTTAAATACCGCAGGATTTCTGTCCCGCGGCTCCTGAAACGGGTCAAACCGGGTCGGGGGCCGTGACAGTGTGACAGGTTGGTATCAGATCCAACACTGAGGGAATTAAACACTAGCCTTTTGTGTTTAATCTCAGTGCACAAATTGCACATTCTTCGAGTTCCAAGTCTAGACATTGAACATAGGACAAACTCTGTTTTGTTTTATTTTATTTTGAGTCTTTTATTATGTATTGGTCGTTATCTTATTAATGTTTGCAGGTCAAAATGCCACCAAGATTTCTTCGCGGACGAGGAAAGGCCCAGTCACGGGTCACGACCATGAAGCTGGACCTTCGCACATGCGTACCCCGTCCATCACCATGAGCACTAGCCCACAAGAACCATGGCGGATGTATGTTGAACCAGGGAGGCGCTCCGTCTCCGTAAGCTCTTCGCTGTCTTATCTGCACTCCTTCGGGCCGCAATCTGAGAACGAGCCCGACAATCAACCGCCAGCTTTCATACCACTGCAGAGATCGAACTCGCACCATGCGTATGGCGACCCCACTCCAATCTTCCAGAGCCGATTCAACCCGGCTAATATCTTCCCTGAACTCGTGGGTCATAACCCACTTGGACCTGAGGATCATTTCCCAGGTGACCCCGCTGATGACATGGACGAAGACACGGATCCAGTGGAGCCCGCGTCCGGAACACCCAACCACCCGATTGAGATCTCCGACGGGTCATCGTTTCACGGATCACCTTATCGTGGTCCCGACAGCTATCAAGAGAGATTCAAACAGTGGGATTGGTATTTTACCCCGTCCGAGCACTCGTCTCCCCATCAGCAGCAGCAGCAACAACAGCAGCAGGATCCTTCCCAGGATTCTCGATTCAGGGCAGTCACGCCGCCGCCACCACCGCCAGTAGAGCAGCAACCGCCTCCGGAGCCACCGAGGCGGAGAAGGTCGAATGCACGAATGTCTGTGCGAGGAGGAGTCCGTATTAGTACTCCTCAGCCTTCAAGTGGCAGCCATTATCCGCCACTTCAGGAAGAAGACCCACAGATGGGAGGTCCATCAAGCCCCATTCCAGAAATCAACTCAGTACCTGCGGCACCACCATTGGGTTTTGATAACCCAATTCCTGCATACGCCGGCTCAGCGGCGTATAACCCCTTTGAGCAGCCGGCACATACCCACTACAACTACAACTATGCTAGTGTGGACCCATACCAAGAGGCGTGGGACTACAATGCCAGTCACCCTGAGGGGCCTTATGGATGACTTTGGACTACTGGTTACCCGACTTATGGGTACCAACATCTGCCACCTCCTCCACCTGTGTATCAGCCGCCGCAGCCACAGATAATTCCACCTGAGCGCCAGCAGGAAGTCCTTGAGAGACTGGACCGTTGTGAACGGGAAATTCAGATTGAACGCAGACACAACAGAGGATTCTTCAAAGGACTATCAGATCTGATCAAGGGAAAGTCCAAAAGGAGGGATTATTGAAGCTCCTTGTTATTTTTATTTAGTTGTAATTCAGTCCCTACGTGGACTGTTTGCTTCAGTATTCAGCTCCTGCGTGAGCTTGTCATTTTGTACTCTGCTCCTGCGTCGGCATGTTTGGTTAGTTAACCCCTGCGTGGGTTTGTTCTTGATTTCCGCCCCTGCGTGGGCATTTATTTTCGTAGAAGTCCCGTCTTGGGCAAATGATTGTACTTGCTTGAAACAATTATGAGATGTTTTAGTTAAGTTTTCATTTTTATCTATTACTATTAATTATATGCATAAAACATAAAAATAAATGAAAATTTAAAAAGATCTGCCATTATATTAAATTGGTAAAATCTAAAGAGAACAGAGACCTAGCCTTATGATTCATAAAACAAGGCCAAGATGGTAGTTCCATAATTAGGTTAAGATCCATAATTAACATCTCAATTTAGGACTATTCTGTGTTAATTATTTAAGAATCTTGGAGGTAAAACCTAGCCTTTGTGTTGTTGCAAACATGGGCAAGATGGTATAACCCACATAATAGATTCCAATTATTGTTAACATCTGTTAGTATGTTAACGATCTTGGCAAATTGTGAATCAGTAAAGTCACACAGGCCATCCCTCATAAAGGGTTAATTTTAAATTCCCTTAATTATTTAGCCGCTTCTTTGAAGCGAAGTGCCTATGGGCAATAATTAAATGTCCTCTGTGACTAAGGACAGTGGTAGCTTATGACTCCCTGTTAACAAATGGTAATTAACTATGATTCAAACCTAAAACACCTAGATACTATAAAATCCTAAGGTTCTAACAAATTAACCTAAAATGGCAATTTAAAACCTTGGTTAATAAAACATAAAATACTGTAAGAGCCTTTAAGTAAAAACCTTGTCCATCATTTATATGTAGCAATTGAAGCTACATGGCTGGATCCGATGAAGTCAATAGCCATCCAGTAGGAAACCGTAATGATGCTAAAATCCTAGTAACGGGTGCTGAGCTAAAAGCAATTGTTAATGATGCGGTCGCAAAAGCCTTAGAACGGCAGTACAGTGAGTACAGTGAGACCCGTAGTAGAACCCTATCTACACCGCATGCTAAACCAAAGAATCATTCTGAGGCTCACAGCAAACCACCACCTACCCCACCCAAATCTAAGAAAGATGATGACCGACTTTCCTCAAATGAAAACAGTGTTCTCCCCAAGAAGATTGTGTTTGATGATGCCCCACGTGCTAAGGGTTGCACGTATAAATATTTTGTGTCTTGCAAACCCCGGGATTTTAATGGGGAAAAAGGGGCAGTAGATTGTATGACGTGGCTTGATGAAATAGAGACAGTTGTAGACATCAGTGGTTGCGCTGAGAGGGATATGGTTAAGTTTGCATCCCAGTCATTTAAGGGTGAGGCCCTAGCTTGGTGGGGGGCGTTGATCCAGGCCTCTGGAAAGGTTGCCTTGTACAATATGTCATGGGAGCAATTTGTTGCTCTTATCAAGGATAACTACTGCCCTCAACATGAGGTTGAGCGGATAGAGTCTGATTTCCTATATCTGGTTATGAAAAACCTAGACTGCCAGGCATACCTCACCAGTTTCAACACCTTGTCTAGATTGGTTCCATACCTGGTGACCCCAGAACCAAAAAGGATTGCGCGTTTCATTGGGGGTTTGGCCCCAGAAATTAAGGCCAGCGTGAATGCCTCTCGACCTACCACATTTAGATCTGTAACTGATTTATCTCTGTCTCTCACTCAAGATGCAGTGAGACAAATAACATTAAGAAATGCGGACTCTAAAAAGAGGAAACGTGAAGATGACAGTTCACGTTGATCAGGCAAGAAACATAGGGGGAACCGTGACCACAAGAAGGGGTCTGAAGCCAGGAGGAATGATCAACAGTCGAGCGATAGGCCCAAGTGCAAGGTTTGCAAGAAGCACCACTTTGGGAGGTGCAGGTATGAACAGAAATCCCAACCCAAGGCGTGTGGGATATGTAAGTCCACTGAGCACATAACTCTTGAGTGCAAAAAGCTGAAGGATGCAACCTGTTACAGTTGCAATGAAAAAGGGCACATCAAGACCAATTGCCCAAAGATCGTAAAGAAGACTGAAGATGGGAAGAAGACCAACGCTAGGGTCTTCCAGATGAATGTGCAGGAGGCCATCCAGAATGATAACGTCATAACTGGTACTTTTCTCATTAATGACGTTTACGCAAGAGTATTGTTTGATTCTGGAGCAGACAAATCCTTCGTAGATGATAAATTCTGTGAACTATTAAGATTGCCTGTTAAAGCCTTGAAGGTAAATTATGAGGTAGAGTTAGCAGATGGGACTTTAGAAACCGTCTCGACTATGTTAGATGGATGTGCCATATCCATTAGGAACTACTCTTTTCCTCTATCCCTGCTACCCTTTAAGTTAGCCGGCTTCGATGTAGTATTGGGCATGGATTGGTTATCGCATAACCAAGCCCAGATTGTATGCAATAGGAAGCAAGTAATAATCAAGACTCCATCTGCTGAGCCACTCACCATTCAGGGAGACACACATCATGGATTGCCTGAGCAGGTGTCTATGCTCAAAGCATCCAAATGTTTGAAGAATGGTTGCGTCATTTATATGGCACAAGTGACCATTGATGAGCAGAAGCCCAAGATTGAGGACATTCCCGTTATATCGGAATACCCTGAAGTTTTCCCAGAAGAACTGTCTGGTTTGCCACCAGATAGGCAAGTGGAATTCAGGATTGACATTATTCCAGGAGCAGCTCCTATAGCCCGAGCACCGTATAGGCTAGCACCAACAGAGATGAAGGAATTGAGAACGCAACTAGACGATTTGCTAGCCAAAGGTTTTATAAGACCTAGTTCGTCTCCTTGGGGAGCACCGATCTTGTTTGTCAAGAAGAAGGATGGGTCGATGCGTTTATGTATCGATTACCGAGAACTCAACAAGGTTACCATTAAGAATAGGTATCCTTTGCCCAGGATCGACGATCTATTCGATCAACTTCAAGGAGCAAGTTACTTTTCCAAGATCGATTTGAGGTCAGGATATCATCAATTGAAGGTTAACGATGAAGATGTGCACAAGACTGCGTTTAGGACTCGTTATGGTCATTGCGAGTTCCTAGTGATGCCTTTTGGGCTCACTAACGCACCTGCCGCATTCATGGATCTCATGAATCGCGTCTGTAAGCCATATTTGGACAAATTTGTCATCGTCTTCATCGACGACATTCTCATTTATTCCAAGAATCAAGCTGACCACGAGAAGCACCTCCGTTGCATTCTGAAACTGCTTCAACAAGAAAAGCTCTATGCCAAATTCTCTAAGTGCGATTTCTGGCTACGTGAAGTCCAATTCCTTGGACATGTTGTCAGTGAGCGTGGTATCCAAGTAGATCCCGCTAAGATAGAAGCTATCATGAACTGGCAAGAACCAAAGACGCCTACGAAAATTCGCAGTTTCCTAGGTTTAGCAGGATACTACAGGAGATTCATCGAAAATTTCTCTAGAATTGCAGCACCCCTGACTTTGCTGACTCGCAAGAATAACAAGTTCAATTGGGGGCCTAAGCAGCAAGAGTCATTCGACATTATGAAGTAGAAGTTGAGTAACGCACCCGTGTTGACGTTACCTGAAGGGATTGATGAATTTGTAGTTTATTGTGATGCCGAGATGGGTTGTGTGTTAATGCAGAAAGGCAAAGTCATTGCCTACGCTTCACGACAATTAAAGGTGCATGAGAAGAATTACACCACCTATGATTTGGAGTTGGGTGCCGTTGTATTTGCACTAAAATTATGGAGGCACTATTTATATGGAACCAAGTGTGTGATCTATTCCGATCACAAGAGCCTCCAGCACTTGTTCAACCAGAAGGAATTGAACATGAGGCAGCGACGTTGGATGGAAACTTTGAACGATTATGATTGTGAAATAAGATACCATCTAGGCAAGGCCAATGTAGTCGCAGATGCCCTGAGCAGAAAAGAGATGGTGAAGCCGATAAGGATCAATGCCAAAAGCATTGAGGTCAGGAACAGTCTGAATGAAAGGTTGTTAGCTGCACAGAAAGAGGCAGTGTTAGAAGCTAACTACCCTAATGAAAAGCTAGGAGTAACCGAAGAACAGTTATCCTATGGCAAGGATGGAATCCTGAGGCTAAATGGAAGAATATGGGTTCCTGTTTATGGAGGACTTCGAGACGTCATCCTTAAGGAAGCCCACAGTTCAAGATATTCCGTCCATCCTGGAGTGGATAAGATGTATCAGGATGTGAAGGCAAATTATTGGTGGATAGGCTTGAAAAAGTCTATAGCCACCCATGTGGCTAAATGTCTGACGTGCGCTCAAGTCAAGGCTGAGCATCAGAAACCGTCAGGTTTGCTGCAACAGCCTGGAATTCCCACCTGGAAATGGGAAATGGTGACAATGGATTTCATCACCAAGTTGCCTAAAACACAGAAAGGAAATGACACTATTTGGGTGATAGTTGATCGACTGACTAAGTCAGCACATTTCCTACCCATTAAAGAGACTTTCAGCTCCGACATGCTAGCCCAACTGTACGTGGATAAGATTGTATCCTTGCATGGCGTACCAGTATCTATTATCTCCGATAGGGACACCAGATACACGTCTCATTTCTGGAAGAGTTTCCAAAAGTCTCTGGGTACGCAATTGAATTTTAGTACAGCTTATCATCCTCAGACGGATGGGCAAAGTGAGCGTACTATTCAAACCTTGGAGGACATGCTTCGTGCATGTGTGATTGACCTAGGAGGAAGCTGGGATAGGCACCTACCTTTGATTGAGTTCTCCTACAATAATAGCTACCACACCAGCATTAAGGTTACGCCTTTTGAGGCACTATATGGTAGAAAGTGCAGAACACCCATTTGTTGGGCAGAGGTAGGAGAAGTTCAATTATCAGGACCAGATTTAGTCTTAGACACAACGGACAAGATTGCCCAGATTAGTGATCACCTAAAAGCTGCCCGTGATAGGCAGAAGAGCTATGCTAATGAAAGGCGAAAGCCCCTCAAGTTCGAGGTTGGTGATAAAGTTTTGCTCAAAGTATCACCATGGAAAGGGGTAATGCGATTTGGTAAGAAAGGTAAGTTAAGCCCAAGGTACTTTGGACCATTCGAGATCATCGAATGTGTAGGATCGGTGGCTTATAAGTTAAACTTACCAGAGGAGCTTAGTGGTATTCACAATGTGTTCCACATCTGCAATCTGAAGAAATGCCTAGCTGATGAATCACTAGTCATACCGCATACAGATGTGCATATAGACGAAAGCTTAAAGTTTATAGAAAAACCTGTGTCGATTGAGGACCGACAGGTAAAGAAGCTTCGAAGGAAGCATGTACCCATCGTCAAAGTCAAATGGGAGGGCCGCAGAGGTCCTGATTATACGTGGGAATTGGAATCCACAATGAAAGAGAAATACCCTCAATTGTTTCAGTAAATCTCGAGGTCGAGATTTCTTTTAAGGGGGTGAGGATGTAACACCTCGAAAATTCCTGCCCATTGAAATAAAGACACGTGTCATGAGAGACAGACGTGTCAGAAAAACCGGATCAAATAAAAAGATGTATGGTAGGATTTTAGTAAAAAGGGCGTCATGTTATTAAAAATACCTCTGAACGACCCAAGGGCGACATGTTATTAAAACACCTCTGAGCGACCCGAATTTATAAATCCCAAGATCCTTAAATCGCTTGATAAACATCTTATATGTTAACCGGTTGTTCCAAATAAATAAAGTTCCATCTTTTATGTGGACTCGGGATTGGCAGGATTGTTACTACTAAAAATGCTGAATAAAATTCTTGTAAAAAAGAATCAAAATAGTTAATTACATTGGCCAACTAATATGAGAATCCAAGGACTTGTTCTTGGTATTTCCGTCAAATTAAAGTTGCCATAAGATTCCAAGGTGCCAATGTTCATGCAAGCATGCAAAACCTGAATTGGTGGGCCCTACAGTGCAGTAAAAGCCTGATGTTTCGGCACTTCAAAGTTGCATGGTCA
Organism: Helianthus annuus; assembly: GCF_002127325.2. Lineage (NCBI taxonomy): Eukaryota > Viridiplantae > Streptophyta > Magnoliopsida > Asterales > Asteraceae > Helianthus > Helianthus annuus. The sequence goes on from NC_035446.2 coordinate 163,563,798, forward strand.
AGGCTTAGAAATTTAAAATTTTTTTGTCCTCTGACCATCGGTTACGGACCGCAAGGCCCTAGGCTTACGGTCCGTAAGGAGGGTACCTGGGCATTTTCAGCAAAGGTCGGTTACAGACCGTAGCCATTTCGGCATACGGTCCGCAAGAGATGCTTACGGACCGCAAGGCCTTAAGCTTACGGTCCGTAAGACTGTCGCTGGCAGCAGATTTTGGACAGATGCCTGTCCAGCCCGTTACACCGACTTAAAACGATGGTTTTTGAAATCAGGGGCTTGCTAGGCAGTATTTAGCCCTCTAGGGACACTTGGGGTGATCCCCCAACCATTGTAGAGTTGCTTGTCATAATCTTGGACCATTTAGTTCACTATATAAGGGCATGAGGTGGTGACCATTTCATTTGCTCACTTGAAACTTTGGTTCAAGACTTCTCTGGAGCTTTCCTGGACAGCAACCAACTTTCTTTAGGTCCCTAATCCTTCCTAGGACTCTTGTAAGTGACCCTAACCTCCCTTAATCCATTTTAGCTTAGTTAATTAGTTAAAAGTCAAACCGTCGTAATTAAGGTTTGACTTCGTGATTAATTTAAATGTGCTCTGTCAAATCACGAATTAAGAATACCTTTAAGTAGGTAATTATGTGGGTAACAAACCCTTAAAAGGGTATTTCCAGATTCCCACTCTAAGCATGTCAATTGTCGACTCAAAGCTAACTTTAAAAAGTCAACAGAATGCTTAAATCCAAATTAACTTATAATTAGCAATGTAGGATGCATGCAACCTGTTTTATCATTAATATAACTTGGTAAATAATGTAAGAACATGTTCCAACATGTTCAACTCGACAATTTTCTGTTTAGACCCGGTTTGGAACCGAAAGTCGCATAGTTTGACTTTCGCTTTGACTTTCAGTTCTAACCCGTTTTAGTCAAGATTAAGATTGCCTTAGAGCTTCTTTTGGACCTAATAACATGTTAGTATATCCTCCTGTGATTATACAACTTGGTTCATTAGATATCTTGTTCACATGCATGTTTCCGTTAAATGCCCATATGTTGACCATTATGCCCAAATGCCCAAAAATCATGATTTTGAAAATATAAAAGGGTAGACATCTTAGTTACTGAATTATAGACTTGTCCCCAAAATTTGACATCAGTTTGAGGTCTAGATTAAGAGTTATGCTCATTAGCGTAATTTGAAGCTTTCTTAGTAAATAGTTAGCGTAGTTAGCATGTAACCTACCTAGACCCAAATTTTTATATCAAAACTTTATACCCACTGTTATATAAAGATTTTTTTTATTTATTTTTAGGCTGAGCATAACTTAAGGTTTTAAGCTTAATTCGGCTATGCCGGTTTTGCCCTTTTCGGCTATAAAATGAGTTTTACAAAACCTTTTGACCCCAAACCTTTTCCTACTGATTTATTATGTTAAATATATTATTTTGAGCCTTCTGAAATTATAAAAATATCAGCTTTTCTTTTAAAACCCAGAAATGGCTCCAAATCGCCTTTTTAGGCATTTTTACGACATAGTATATGTCAAAACTAGTTTATATACATAAGGTTTAATACCTACTGATATATTTAGTAAAATTTCATATTATAACAGTAAACTAAAGTTGAGAACTCAGATTTCCCGTTTTGACCTTTTAAGCTTATGTGAAATTACCAAAATGCCCTTATGAGGCGTAAATGGAGTTCAAAATCATTTGGGGCATAATAGGCCATATTTTACTGATGTTACAACATATTTGGTGCATATAATCTCAGGAAACTTGTATATGATTTATATGGTTTCCCGTTATGCACTTTCGCGTTCGGATCGGCTTCTGTGACTAGTTTACGCACATTAGCCGAAACTGGTCAAACCGTATCATCTTAGTCTCTAAAATCCAGTATGTGTTTAGTTTACCCATGTTATACAAGTATCCAAGCTTGTAGGGTCTAAGTCACATTCCTTTCTGGTTTTCGCCTTCCTCGTGATTAAACCATATTTATCCTTCGAAACTAACCGGTCTAAGCTTAGGCTATGTTAAAAGACCCGTTAGGATTCTAATAGGTTATTATAAACCTTCGTTCCAGAATAGGAGCCCAGTAAAAGACACTTGCATTTGCTTTTGTGGTTTATACTTGCTCAGGTAAATACTTTTAACTTATTTTCCCTTATATGGGCTTGGGGGTACGGTATATAAAATACCGCTTGGTCGGGCAATCGACCCTAACTCATTAGTAGTCGGGTATTATCAATGTGACCCGTTTGAAAACTAGTTTTGTTTGTTTTACGCCTTTGGGAGTTTAATGACCATGTCCCGGATATTCTTGGCATCATTTTAAGAAATGGCCACGGCCTTGACACCCGGGTGTAGGCGTACACCCGGTGATGTGTCCATATTTATTAAGGTATAAACGTTGGCTTCCCGCCGCGGACTTATACTGAGTGGTGTGTCAATTAACCTTAAACCCGGCACGAACCGGGCGACTGAACGCATAACGAACATGTAATTCTTTTACAATATTAAATTTGATTAATTATTCCCAAGTTATAAAAAGTTTTGTGCCTTGTGCATTCAAATTAATTTTCTAAATGTTTTCAAAATGAGTCAGTTAAATTGTATTTACCAGTGTAAACTGACGTATTTTCCCCAAAAAGATTAAGTGCAGGTGCTACACGAAATAGGCTGGCTTCTCCTTAGCATCATAGAGTCTCGCAAACTTTGGGATGCATTTATCTGTTGAACAATTTTCTCCTTTTTATTCCGATCCGCCTTTGGATCTATTTCGACTACTTGTGATACTTAGATATTACATTTGTTGGTTGAAGTAAATCTATTTTTATTGCTTCCGCTGTGCATTATAATTTGTGTTGTTTGACAATGATGATATCAACTACGTCACGATACTCCCCCACCGGGCCCACCGGTGACACGTGGAAATTTGGGGTGTGACAGGTTGGTATCAGAGCCAACACTGAGTGAATTAAACACTAGCCTTTTGTGTTTAATCTCAGTGCACAAATTGCACATTCTTCGAGTTCCAAGTCTAGACATTGAACATAGGACAAACTCTGTTTTGTTTTATTTTATTTTGAGTCTTTTATTATGTATTGGTCGTTATCTTATTAATGTTTGTAGGTCAAAATGCCACCAAGATTTCTTCGCGGACGAGGCAAAGGCCCAGTCACGGGTCACGACCATGAAGCTGGACCTTCGCACAGGCGTACCCCGTCCATCACCATGAGCACTAGCCCACAAGAACCATGGCGGGTGTATGTTGAACCAGGGAGGCGCTCCGTCTCCTTAAGCTCTTCGCCGTCTTATCTGCACTCCTTCGGGCCGCAATCTGAGAACGAGCCCGACAATCAACCGCCAGCTTTCATACCACTGCAGAGATCGAACTCGCACCATGCGTATGGCGACCCCACTCCGATCTTCCAGAGCCGATTCAACCCAACTAATATCTTCCCTGAACTCGTGGGTCATAACCCACTTGGACCTGAGGATCATTTCCCAGGTGACCCCCGCTGATGACATGGATCATCATCATCATCATCTAGTTGAACCGGGGGTTACGGTTGGGATTGTTCAAGTTGAAACGAGTTGCGTTGCATGAATTGTTGGAGTGCTTGAAATTGTTGCATTTGTTGAACTTAGGATGTTTGTGAGAAGGCATTGGGTGATTGTTGGTAACCCGAAAACGTAAATGGTGGAGACCCCCACGAAGGATCCATAGTCGGAGTGTAAGCGGGACTAGAAGAAAAGTTAGGTTGGTTCGGGTTGAGATTGTTCGGGTTGGGGTTGTTTGGGTTGAATGGATTCATGATTTGTATAAAAAAAAGGAGAGTGGTTTTTTATAAAAATGGATGAGAATGAGAGAAATGTGAGAAGTAGAGGGTTATATTTAAGGTAGAAAAGGTTTTTTTTTTTTTTTTTTTTTTTTTTTGTAATATTATAGCCGTTACCCAACGGCTAACATTTGAAAACATGGGCCCGTGATAATCGTCTTGGGGACGCCGAGTTTAACAGGACGGCCCAAGGGGGGTGGTGTGGGGGACCGGCGCCGGGCTTCGCCGGACCTAAGCCGACCCCCATACCCCTTGGTTTAAGTTACGTTCCATATTTGCTGCTCATATTCACATGCTTTTCAACTTTCATTTAATGACATACAAGCCCCTGGACCTTCTTACTATCATGTTTCTTGTGTTTTCAAGTTAACCGTAAATCCGACATACGTCTCAATGAGCATGTTTTATTTGCGTATCATCTTTGGGTGTTTATGCTTCGTCACCGAGCATCTTAACTTCACCATTTTAAGCTATTAACCTGAAAAACCATGAGTACTCGTAGTTATCACATTCAATGTATATGATTACTTAAAAACGCAATAAAACATGAAATATAACACACATTATCACGCGGTTTTCACCCTCTCATCAGTGTATTATGTCGATGATTTGTTTTGGCAACATGTTTCCTTTTTTGTGTAACATTTATGATTGATTCTGTGCAAATGAAGGCGGAAGGAAGCTAAGATGGAAGAATCTAAAGATTATATGGATATTACAACCATCTTCTTGTGTTGTGGGTAATACACTACTTAGCAAAAAAGACTAGTTTTCTTGGGTAAATTAATGTCTTATGTAGGTGGTGGTATTATGGAGATGTGTTCGTTTTGTGTTCTTTTACAATTTTGATTGCTAATTTTTACACATAACCCGTATATTACAGCTTGCGCCTTTGTGTCATAATATAATCATAAAGATGCTTCATTATGATATTTGTTTAACACTTGGACGTTTAGTTCGCAGGAATTCAATAGAATTTAAGGGAATTAGAATCTGAATTTCATCTCTTAAAATGTCTGGTTCACATAATTTTTTGGAATTGGAATCTTAATTCCAATCTTCATGTATTTGATTGACAAGAGAATTGGAATTGGGCATGAATTCCTTTACCTAAAGGAATTCAAAATCTTCCTACATGTGAAGGAATTAAAGTAAATTCATTAGAATCTTCGACTGTTTCGACCCGCACCATAACGGTTTCAACGCGCAACGTTTCGTCGCGAAACGTTTGGAACTGAACCGTTTCGACCCGAACTGTTTGCGCTTGAACCGTTTTTATTCGAACCGTTTGGAACCAAATCGTTTTGACCCATACCATTTCCACCCGTACCGTTTCGACCCGTACTGTTATGACGCGAAATGTTTGGAACCGAACTGCTTTGACGCGAACCGTTTCGACGCGAACAATTTCGACCCGAACGAATCAAACGCTTTCAACGCAGACTGTTTCCACCCGAACCGTTTTGACACGATCCGTTTGGAACCGAACTGCTTTGACGCGAGCTGTTTCAACTCGAACCTTTTCGACTCAAACCGTTTGACGCGACCCGTTTGGAATCGAACCATTTTGACTCGTAACGTTTCCACCCAAACCGTTTCGACTAGAATCGTTTTGACACGGACTGTTTGGAACTGAACTACTTTGACGCGAAGCATTTTGACGCAAACCATTTCCATGCGAATCGTTTCGACCCGTACCATTTTGACGCGAATCGTTTGGAACCGAACTACTTCGACCCGAACCATTTTGACGTGAATCTTTTCGACCCGAGCCGTTTCGACGCTAATCTTTTTGACCCGAACTATTTCGACCATAGTCACAGAATTCGCCCAAAATAGCACGAATTTCGAATTGGTACGTTTCGTATGGTACGGAATTCGTATACGAACCAATTCGCTATCAATTCGCGAATTTAAGGTTTGATTCGTCGTTTCAATTCGTTAATTTGGATCGTTCCAATTCTTGTTTCTAGAGCTGTTCGTAACTTGGGAATCCTGGTTCTGGTGCTGCAATATCAGCAGGAAAGAAGTAGAATAGCGGCTGTGCATAGGGTTTCAACTTTAGGTTTAAATAAGTTTTAACATTTAACCCCTCTATCTTTTACTACTTTACATTTAGTATGTAAAGCTTTAAATTTTTACATATAAAGTGTATAACTAGTTGTTTTATTTTAACATTTAACCCACTCTATCTTCACTAGTTTACATTTGGTCTTCAAACTTATAAGTTTGTACACAAAAAAATATAAAATGAACATTATAAATGGTACACCGTACCGGAATAGCGTACCGGATCGTACCGAAATGAACCTACCCCCGTCCGTACCGAATTCGTGCCATCTAGCGAATCGCGAACCCGAACCGCGTACCCGAACCGGAGCGAACCACGGATTAGGTGACTATGATTTCGACGCGAACCGTTTCGGTATTTCGACCCGTACCGTTCCCACCCGAACCGGGGGTGGTGGATGATGGATTCCAATTCATTTGACAACCAAACACATCAAAAATGAAATTGAGATTCTAATTCCAACAATTTTCAATTCCAATTTCAATTGGAATTTTTAAATTCCAAATTCAATTCCTTCAAATTCTAATTTCTATACAAATTCCAATTTCAAAACATTCCGCGAAACAAACGTACCCTAAGATCTTGAAGCGATGCAGTTGATCATCTTAGTACTTATTTCACTTGCAAGATTTAGGGTAATCTGGTTAAACTTGTTGCCACATATGTTCAATCGGCTTTTCAAGCCCTGGGGGGTTGTCTCTTGCAGTTGAAATACATCTCTATTTATTTCGATTTGTCCTAAACCTCAACATTTTCTAATAAAGAAAATATCATTTTCTAAACTTCAACTCTTTTTTTTTTTTTTTTTTTTTGTGGGTTGTCTTATACTTCAACATCAGTCTTAAGCACACACTTGTTTATATAACGGGGACCATAAGCCCGAAATGGTTGTTATAAACCGCTATTGGAACAGTTGCAGTCCAAGGTTCCCACCATGTTATGTATGTTATGTTTCATTCCAGAAAATTGAACCACGTGTCTGCAAGTTTCCATCGTAAAGTTTGACTGACTCCTTTTACAAGTTTGGAGGTACATATGAAGGTACAAACAATGTGCTGACTTTTGTGATCATGGGAAAGATACTACTGATAACAATCTCTGCCTTTATAAACCATGAAATTTCAAAGAAATTTAAACAAACAAGAAAAAAGTTTTATTAAATATTGAACCGCGATTGATTATACCCATACGGGCACATTCAGTATAAAATCAATTTAAGTAGAAAACCCATTAACTGCTACGCATTTGTATGTAGTCTTAACCAATATTTAGTGGGACAGAGGAAAAGAGGCGGTTATGTATGTACTATGTATCACAACTGAAACTATAAGTAAATATGAAACTACGGTTTCTGATGAAATACAAAGAAATACAAAGTCTTCTAAAAATAAGAATTCATAGAAAGGGTATCAAACGAACTCCGATTGACTTCATTCAAGCGGCATTGGAAGCGTCTTATCGAACTCTACGAAATGAGATTTTAGGTTTTAACTTTTGGATTTTTGAATTTTTGTTTATTATCATTGTGTCTTTTATTTATCATCCTGTCTTGTCTATATTTGCGTCATTATGTTTTTTTGCGACTCATTGTGTCTTTTTTCTTCGACATTGTGTAATATTTTTTGACACTGTGTTATATTTTGTTCCACATTGTGTCATCTTGTGCAATTTATTGTGTCTTTGTACACTTCTTATTCTTATTTTGATGAGTCTTTGACTCTTTGAAGAATAACTTAACCCATGAAACTACATGTACATATATTTATACGTTTTTCATAATATGTTATTTAAAATGTATTACTTGTATATTTAGAATGAATTAAAACCAAGGAGAATTAAAGCTATGTCCAAAGAATTCTAGATAAAGAAGAAAACTTGTTATAAAACATTTATTGTTTTGTATAATACACTTTTTTTTTCATATTAGTTCTAGATAAAGAGAATTATAAGCCACCTTATTCTAGATAAAGAGAATTATAAGCCACCTTATTCACGCCACCTTCATATTTTTTTATTCTTGAAAATTATTGTTTTGTATAATACACTTTTTTCATATTATTTCTCCCATTTTAGTTCCATGACCATTGACCACGCCTCTCACGATTCGAATAAGTTACTAATATTAATATAATTAGTTAAGTAATCATATTAGAGTGTCTTTGTTTAATGATTTTTTCTAATGATGTTCACATTAGCCACCAACCAAATCGGTTTTGGACTCTCTCATGCTTTCACTCCCATCTTGCTAACTTTCCGTATTAAATCACAAATAAAGACTATACAATATCTCATACATAGGGGTGTAAACGAGCCGGGCCAAGCCCGAGCTCGACCAGGCTTGAGCTCGGCTCGTTAGGTTTTTATGAAGCTCGAGCTCGAGCTCGGCTCGGTTCGAGCCTACTTATTTGAGCTCGAGCTCGGCTCGCGAGTAAAACCCAAAGCTCGAGCTCGGCTCGACTCGGCTCGAACTATTTTGAGAACAACCTTAAACGAGCTAAAAGCTCGGCTTGAGCTCACTTCAACATCGCTTAAACGAGCCAAAGCTCGGCTCTAGCTCGGCTCATCAATGTTATCATCATTATTAATATATTATATATACATATAAAAATTAAACTTTTATATGGACTCGTTTAGGCTCGCGAGCCTAAACAAGCTTTGTATTTCAGGATCGAGCTCGGGCTCGATAACAAAACGAGCTCTATTTCAGGCTCGGGCTCATTAAGGCTCGGCTCGTTCGAGCTTTTAACCGAGCTGATCACGAGTAGCTCTCGAGCCTCTGGGCTTGTTTACAGCCCTACTCATACGGTGGATATTGTTTGTTGCACAGGTCTATAGAATTTAGATTTGTCATAGAAAATTGTGTGATAATTTGTTATTGACGTTATTGTTTTTATATACGTGTTATGCTAATGAGATCGATTATAAATGTTGTTTACTGAAGTCTTGTATTTACCAAAGGGTTTGTAGCATGTCGGTGTTAAAGACTTCATACAAATCTATATAGATGAAGGCTCGTTTCAGAAAAGAAACTAATCCGAGAATAGTGAAAAGATAGCAAACAATTCATTTTTATTTAATATATTTATTGCAGTGTCGACACCTCTATGACTTGGCAGTGGTTTAAAAATGACTTCTAATTTTGGCAATAATTATATACAAAATTTCTTAATCCTGAAGGAAAGGAGTGTGTCATGGCGTTTGAAAGGGATCATTAAACAATTTCAAACCAATAATAAAAGCATCAAGTCAACGGTAATTAACACTATTTTGACTAAAGTAATTAGGATTATATTATGTGTCATGCCAACCCAGGCTACAAGGAATTAGACCATCCGTAGTGAGACGTTTTTTTTTTAAATTGAAAAAAAAACATCCGGAAACGCCCCCACCCCCATTACGGTAGGCGTTATTTAAAAAAAAAAATCAAAACTTGAACTTTGGCGTTTTAATAATAACGCTAATATGCAAAGCAAGTGGCCAATGAGAGTGTTTGCTTTTTCTTTTGCATGTGTCCAAGGTTTGCTTTTTTTTTTTAGCCAGTATTGTTGTAATGTACTATCCAATCACCAACTGTTTGTTTTTTTTTAATGATTGGAAGGGCATTATTCCCACTACGCCACTTTTGCAATAACGCCTCATGCTAACTGGGATGACACGTGTCGGATAATGCCCCATGGTGGGGACATTATTTTTCTTAACCACTACGGGTAGTCTTAGGATAACTAAAAGGGGTTAGAAGTCCTCTCTTTGACATCCATAACTTCCCTAAGCTTGTAACTATCTTTTTCATCCGCATTAGCTTCTCATATATTTTTCATTTCATCACTAAACTATGGAAATTATCATCTTTCACCTTCTTAATTTATTAACTTGTACAATATGAATAAAAGTAGTACATTACAACAATACTGGCTAATAGAAAGAAAGTTACAAGAGGATTGCGGTTTGATTGGTGTAGATAGACCGCCCATCACCAGCCCGTATGAGGTGGGCGGTTTTCCGTAGCGACAACGTTGTTAAAACCGGATTGTATATCTGTATTGGGAAACGAATCCCTATCTAGTTTGATGGCCATGAGATGAAGCGGTATTGGTTGATTGGTCGGGTTTTAACGAGTGATGTTTCAACCAATGAACCGGTTTGGTGATTAACTTTGAAAATAAAATGCTTTTGAGAATATACCTTTTTTATTGAATGACCAGCGAATTTTTTAAATAGGCTACTGATGAAATTCAGGGCATGTTTGGCTAAGCTTTTTGAAAACAACTTATTGAGTTATTGGCTTTTTGGAAAAGTCAGTATGAAGTGACTTTTTGGAAAAGTCACTTTTCCCCTCACATGCAACCTGTTTGCCAAACATCATTTTGAACCTTATGACTTTTCAAAAAGCCAATAAGTCAATAAATTGTTTCAAAAAACTTAGCCAAACATGCCATCAGTAATTCACTATATCGGGATAGACTCGTCCAACACTCCAACTATACATATAAAACTTAAAATAAAAACGTGGAACCATCACAATAAAAGCAAATTAAAGAAGTTCAACTAGTATTGCGTGGGGTCATTGCAGCCAAACATGTATCAATGAGTCCTTTTCCAACGTACTTATTTTCTACGTCCCAACCACATGCCTATTAATCTACAATGCAAACTGATTTCTCTTCATTATCTAACCGAATACACACACAACTAGTTTTACATTACTACTACCTAACTAACTTACTCAAAAGTCATATAAGAGATTCACACACACATGTATATACATACGGTGAGTTCAATTGAGAAGACGTATTTTTATAAAAACTGTAAGAACTTAGTCAAAAACCAAATAAAATCCAAAAACTTCCACTACGATTATTATTGCAATATAACACTAATAAAAAAACTACTCTTCAGTTGATTCATTTATCATCGCTAAATTACTGTTCACATGTTTTTTTTACACATGTGTATTTTTTTTCGAGTACATGTAATTATTTTTTTTAATGTTGTATATTAACAAAAATGGTAATGAGTTTTTTTATAAGTTTTAATCGAGTTCTCGTGGTTCTTAAGAAATATACTCGAGTACATGTAATTATTTTTTTTATGTTGTATATTCACAATAATGGTAATGAGTTTTTTTATTAGTTTTAATCGAGTTCTCGTGGTTCTTAGGAAATATACAAGTTCTCTTTTGAAATTTCCTATATGTGTGTATGTAGACCCCTATGTATGTAGATGTATTGAAATTTCCTATATGTGTGTGTATGTAGACCCCTATGTATGTATATGTATGTATGACGTTTCCTTTAAAAGGCTTAAGGAGCCACCAAAACATAACACATGCATTTTTGGCAAAGGGCATAAATGCTCATATGTAATCACATATATAATTACGTACCGTATTGAAAAAAAGTATAATAATACTATACTCAAATTAAACGTTAATAAATTCTCTATTTTGTGGTATAACCTTTTTAGAATAATACGACATATAAAAGTTATTCGGTTAAAAAAAGCTTAGTGAAATTAGATTTAATCCAAAGAAAGTGAAGAATGGTGTATAAACTTTTTTACCCTTAAATTCTTATAATTAACTATTAATTACGATTTAAATTGGTGTGATAAATTGTGCAAAACTCTCCCTACATAAATAATTCTTTTTCACATTGCAAAAGAACCTGTTGGTGATTTTTTTATTAGATAATCCTATGCACACGCAACTACTTCTCTAGCTAAAAGTCACCTAAAGAGTGCCAATTTCCACTCCCTTGATTGTGATAAAAGAAAGTCACAAGATATTAAGATCGCTTAACTAAAAACTTAATTTTAGTAAATATAAACAAGCTCAAGCATGACTTTTGTATACGGATTTTAGAATATGGTCACAAGTCTATACTAATTATATTACAACTCTGATAAAATGTATATATAACTAACTTATACAGCTACAAATTAACTAAACAATAATAAACCAACCAAGTCGAGATCAAGCTTTAGATATAGAGTTTAAAACATGACTAACTCAAACTCGTGTTTTATCGGGGTCAGACTCGATTTGGCTTGTGTACACCTAAATCCCAATTACAGTTATATTGTATTTGTCTTTATCAAGTTTTGATAATTAATCTTTGCAGTTATATTACTAATTATATTATATACTCCAATTAAAGTGTTACTTTCCTAATGATGTAGAAACATTTGCCCTTTTAAGTAACTAAAGGAGCTAGCTATCACACCTTCAACTCCTCAAGGGGCTGGTCAAAAACTCAAACCAACTCTACATGAGCCACTTAAATTTTAAATAATAACCCATAAGGTCGTTTATATTGCGAGTTATATATAATATCTTCTAACAAAAAAGAAAATGAAAAAGTAAAAAAGTTAATTCTATGTATGTAACTGCGAAATTAAAATTGGATTTGCCTGATTTAAATACCAAATATTGAAATTATATGAAATTAACGAAATAATGTAAAACACAATATTGTATTATACATTCTTCTCTGTTTGAGATATTAATTACACTTTGTTTTCACGTAAATATTGTGTTTGCTTTTTACAAAAAAAAAAAAAAAAAAAAAAATATTAGACGGTCAATGTGCATTTGCCATAGTTACTCTTTCTTGTATTGTTTGAAATATTTTCTTTTTTAAAAACCCTAATGACATTTAGTTAGAGTTTCACAACTTATAACATGATATACTAACACGATCCCCGAACAAAATTAAACAGGTCATAAATTGGTCAACATGCTAATGACACAACAAGTAAAAACGTGAGGTTAAGTAGTTTATGACATACATAACACGTTTAAGTGTTAACTAAATGAGGTAAATAGGTTGACGACAAGACATGTTTATAACCCATTCACCAAAACATTATGTTTATAACGATTTTGTTTTATATTTTTATACATTTGGCCAGCTTTGTATCTTGTAAGTTGCCTCTATGTGACTTCCAAATACCTTTTCAGTTATCTTTTTTTAAAGCACAATTACAATCTTGTCGTCTACAAACTCGTATGTTATTGACTCACGATGTATCTCGTCCTTAATAATATTATTATCTGATTACGTCATGATGATATGCTAGTGGATCAACTTGGGATCGAAAATTTGAAATTACACAAAAGAATTAGAATGAAGGGATTTATAATAATATAATTGAGTTCCACACACGGAAAAAACACGGACGAGATAACACTTAAAAATTTGACTAATTTAAATTTGTTTCTTTTATTTATGATGGGATATTATATGGTGTAATAAAATGTTTAGCCTTGTAAAATCAGTTTGTTGCAAAAACTGGTATGTCAATGATCATGTTTGTTGAAGAACTTTAAACTATTTTATTTCTTTTGAAGTGGGGATTAATATTTTTAGTTTAAAATAAAAGATCTTAAAGGAAAAAATGATAAAATTTCAAACCGTCGGTAAACATGATTTAATTGTGTTTAAAACAATGTTGCCATAGCCCACTGATGGACCTAATATGAGGGTTGACGAGCTCTTCCCATGTCTTTATCAATCCAATAAATTGTATCACCAGGTTACAAATCGACCAACCGTCCATTGAGATCACGCAATGGCCCCTCAGTTAGGGCATAACTTCTCCTATTGTACCCTTTACCTTTTTCTTTAATAACTCGATTTTGACTTGACGCAACTATTGTTTGTTAGTGGTTCACTGTTGATAATAGCTCCCTCGTATCTCTTCTTATTTTTTAAATTTAAGATAAATGTTTAAAAATCATCTTTTTTTTTACTCCACATCCGAACAACCACATCTATCCCCCATTACTATTTATCCTCCATCAAATTATTGTTAGTGTATAAAAACAAAAAAATATAGTAATAAAAGTGTTTGTGAGTAACATCAAGATAAAAATGATGGATTGGATGTAATAGGTTATTTATTTATTTATTTATTTTTGAAATTAGAGGTAAATTTTGAAATTTATGATTTTTAGTTAAAATATAGACCATAAAATGATGGAACTATGCATTTACAAAGCTAACTTTATCCCTGATTGATGTCATCATAATAACTACTAACATGTCTAGAGTAAACTATATGACATTGTAGGTAGGGCTGTAAACGAACCAAACGTTCAGCGAACAGTTCGTGAACCGTTTGGCGGGAAGTTCGTTTATGTTCGTTCGTTTAATAAACGAACGAACATGAACAAGAAATTTCGTTCGATTAGTTAAATGAACGAACATGAACAGAGGTCTCGTTCGTTCGATTGTGTTCGTGAACGTTCGTTAAGGTGTTCGTGAATGTGTTCATGAACATTCGTTGATTTGCGTTCGTTTATGTTTGTATTTTAATTGAAGATCTTTGTACTTTTTTATTTTTTATTTGTACTTTTTATATTATTAAACTTTTATTTATTTTATTACCCTAACAATTAAACTAGGAAACTCACTTTCACCTTGTTTATACATCATTTCCCTTTCATTTCTCATTATTTACATCGGCGAATACGATCGACCTCCGTCCCACAATAAGGGATTCAAGTTCGAGTGCTACTCTCTGGCCATCTATCTTTGTCCTTTGTCGCGTTCGCCAAATTTATTTGTGTTTGTTTGTGTTCGTGAACCGTTCGCAAACACGCTCATTTCCTTAATGAACGAACACGAACATAAAATCTCGTTCGGTAAGTGTTCATGAACCGTTCGTGAACACATTTATTTCCTTAACGAACGAACACGAACAAGGCCTTGTTCGTGTTCGTTCGGTTCGTTTACAGCCCTAATTGTAGGCCTGTAAACAAATAAAATGAATATGAACAAGAGTATATTCGTGTTTATTCATTTAAATATTATTGAACGCGATCATATAATCATAATGCACGGATTTTTTGTTCATTACCGTTCATCAAGAAAATGGACATGATCGTCTTTGTTGATGTTAACTTGTTAAAAAACTAAATGAACGCAATTGAATACATCTGAATAAATATTTACTAACACAAATGAACACAAACGAACACAAACGAACAAGTCTAATACATCATAATTCATCCAAAAACATATATGATTAGCGGTTCAAGTGAACATGATTTATCCAACGCAGCAATGCGGCACATATATTAGGTTTCTATTTTGTATCTTAAAACGTAAATGTTTAGATTACATTACTAGAAAAAAATTTCTAATACTATTTTTCGTAGGAAATGCATCACAAAACACGATTTCCGACAAATTTGCTACAAAATACACATGTAGCAAAACCCCTCGTAGGAAATTGGTTTTTACACATTTCTTACGCATTTTCCTACTCATTTCCGACGAAAAAGGGTGTTAGAAATTGTTACGCATTTCCTACTAATTTTCGTAATTTATTTTAGTATACATATTATACATAAAATATGGTATTATAATTATATTATAATTATAATTTTTTTAGAATACAGCTTTGATGCTACATTTGCTTTTTTTTTTCTCTCTCAATTTTTTCACTAAAATTTTAGTTTTATTCTGTTTTAATCATTGTAAATTGAAATTGAAAGAAAGATTGAGTCATTGAGTGTGTGCGTACTTTATTATGTTAACTTTTAATTTGTGCACTATGATTTTAAATTCATTTATTATTTATTAATGTAATATTTTATTCTTATAATTACTTTTACGTATATTTTGTCTCTCGCTTATAAATTTTAAAATGTAATAGTTTATAATTTCAAGTATGTCGTTTCGATGTGAATTATTCTTTTCAAGTAAAAAATAATTATTTAGTGATTGTTAAGAAATATTTACAGTAATGAAACAATGAGCAAGTATTGATGTATTATTTGTTTCCTTATGTTATCAATACAATTAATAAATGAATTAGGAAAATGAAAACAATGAGAATAGAGGCAAGGCAACCACTTTCCATGAGGTTTGTTGCATGGGCGGCTAGCCGCAAATAACGTGTTGAATCCGCAATTAGTTCGTGGCATGTGGCACCAGCATAATAAGTTCATATTCATCGTAATTCATATTATTCAATAATCAGACCATTTTAAATTTAAAACAACATAAAAAAACATAAGATTCTTTTCTTTTTTATATTTAGTCATATATTTTTAACATTATAATTGTGATATCAACGCACATGGCATTGTAGCCTAGTGACATTTTAAGGTGGAATAAAACTTAGAAACCACTAAATTTATCACATATGGATTACATAGATTACAAGTGGTACTTTTATCTTTAGTTATAGAGTTAAATGCTAAAATGGTCCCTGAGCTTTGGTCACCTTTGTCACTTTATTTCAAAATTAAAACCTTTTAAATCTAGGTCCCTGTGTGTCACGGCCCTCGGCCCCGGTTTGACCCGGTCCAGAGCCGCGAGACAGGAAATCCCGTGGTATCTATTTAAACGACAGCGGAAGTCTTTTTTTAAGCAGGATCTTTTAATATTAAAACTGCTCGTTTATATAATATAGGGATAAATCCCATACTTTACAATAAGGTGATTTCCCGGGGAAATCTTTATTTCTCAAAACATGTTTCTTTATTTATTCACATTGAGCCACTTTTCTAAGCTTGTAGTGCTCCATGGCACTTTATCTTGGCTCACAACAGATCACCTGAAACATGTTTGAAAAAGGTTTTGTTAGCGGGGAAATACTGAGTGAATCATCCAGTTTACTAAAACGACTCATTTGTTATAATTTACAGTATTAAGAGCGATTACAGTGTTTCCATATCAACCAACTACCCACAGTATTTGTCACTCGACCGGATCTGTGACTGTGGTCATATCACTGTTGGGTCCGTTCACCCACAAGTGACGTTAATCACTATTTAGGTCCGACTACCTAATAGTGTATATCATGATTTAGGCTCGCTCACCTAAAATGATATAAATAAAAGTAATGTGCACAATACCCCACATACTGGCTGTAAACTTGGTGATTACAAAGACTTAATCCCTGTAATTATAACTTTGGAAAATAAAATGGAGTATTGTAAAACAGTTGATAAAAAGAGAATGACTCACATTGCAGATTTAACGAGTAGAGTATAAGCCTACTGATTAGCCTTGATTAACCTAATTTAAATAACAATGCACACACAAACGGGTTAGTAACTAATACAGCAGTTACGACAATTCACGAGATTAAACCCTCACAATGATTAATAAGGTGCAATACTTAACAATTCAACGGATTCACAACGAATGACAGAGTATAGTCCGAGTTCGAACATCACTCAAACATTCAAGTTGAAATCACGATGAATAACAAAGTATAAACTCAATTTGAGCAGCACTTAAACAATCGTTGGATAGTTACAATCGATCGGACGTTGAATCGTAATAGCGATCGAGTTATTACCCTGATTGCGGCAGCGATTCGTGAATTGTGTGTGCTGTGGAGTATTTCTGCTATAACTCAGCGTGTACAACGAATTTCTTCGTCGTTTTTGTGCCAGAAATCAGTGCTAATGCCCTCTATTTATACCCGAATTTTGACCCCCCCTCGCGTGACGCGAGGGGTCACCTATGTTCATAGGGTAGCCCTTCGTGCATGTAGCTTTGCTGAGTCGACGGTTTCTTAAAATTCGAATTCGACAGATAGTTATTAAGATAATCGTAACTAGGGTTTTACCCCCCCCCCCCGAGTTTTAGGGGCCCTGATCTTGATTCTGAAAATTTTAGGGTTTATGTAGAATTACTTGGGTTTCTCAATTAGGGTTTTCTTAAGAGACAATTAACATACTAAGTATTGGTTTTTATTGAAAGTTGTTACACTGTGTTTCCAATTTTGTTGTCATTTTCCATCCAAAATCCAAACTAGGTCTGATTTTTCAGTTAACCACATGTTTTTTTTGTTGTTTTCATCCCTTTTAATGAAGGTCAAAATGGTCTTTTAAAGTATTATTATAACATATTGAAAAATGACAAAAAAATAAGATTGACCTTATAAATAGAAACGTATAACATAGTCAACGAACATCCATCTTTCTGATTTTTCCCCAAAGTCCTGCTATTGAACCCTAAAACAATCCATGAACTTTCCGTGGACGATAAAATCATTGTAATCGTCCCTGGATTGTGTTAGGGTTCAATCGCAGGACTTTGGGGGGAAATCAGGAAGATGGATATTCACTGACTGTGTTATACGTTTCTATTTATAAGGTCAATCTTATAATTTTTTTAATGTGTTATAATAATACATTAAAAGATCATTTTGCCCTTCATAGGAGGAAACGACAAAAAAATATGGTTAACTGAAAAAACAGACCTAATTTGGATTTTGGATGAAAATGATAACAAAATTGAAACCAAAAGGACCCAGATTCAAAAGGGTTCAATTTTGGACTAATATGGAAAAAGTGGCTAAACCTTAAGGACCATTTTGACATTTAACTCTTAGTTATAAATGATAACAATAATATAAGAGAACTTTTTATTGATAAAATGGGTAAAATTTAGTAAATCTTAAAAAGTAAACTTGAAAATCAAACTGAATACCTACACGTTAAGCATTGGATCAAGAACCCTTAATTACCTTGGATGGAAATCGAACCCTCGCCATACATGTGGCTCTGTTGCTGCTCGCATCCTGATCCATTACATTGTCTAATTATCCACTAATCATCATGTTGGAACAATATGAATAATTAATATAAATTTAAATTCGATAATTATTTTCTTACACACACTTTGAATTTCACTACTCATTGTAATCAAATTTCGGCTATATGTGTAATTATTTCTAAATATAAAAAACTATGTATGTCCCCTTTAGTTAAGTGGCAAATCAATACTTTTTTTAATCAATGTCACTTTTCAAATAGGTGTTACTCATTTTAAACTAAATATAAAAAACGAGTATCGAATATTAAATAGTATTAAAATAATAATAATAAATTAGAGACATACAATAATGTCAAATTAAAATGAGAAAACAAAACTAAATCCGACTGAAAATTAAACATCCAGCCAAACTGAAAATTAGAGAATTTCGACTCAAATCGAATGCTTCAAGATGTAACAAATATGGTGTAAACAGAATATTTCTTAAATTTTATATATTTAGATGTCAAAAACCATTCTTTTAAAAGTGAGTGTGGAATATTATTTGTGGGTATACATATAGTTATTATGATGACCATATAAAAGGCATATTACATGTTATATTTTAGAACTGTAAATTCCAATTCCGAAGAAGAATATTGGGGAGCGTTTGGTTTATAGGAATTCAATGGAATTTAAGAGAATTAGAATCTGAATTCCATCTCTTAAGATGTTTGGTTCACAGAATTTGATGGAATTGAAATCTCAATTCCAGTCTTCATGTGTTTGGTTAACGACGGAATTGGAAATGGAATTAGGCATGAATTCCTTCAAATTCCTTTAACTAAAGGAATTCAAAATCCTTCTTATACATGAAGTAATTAAAGTAAATTCATTGGAAAAATTCGACCTTTTCGACGCGAACGGTTTCGACCTGCACCGTCTCAACCCGTACCGTTTCGACCCGTTTTTCGACGCGAACGGTTTAGTTCCTTTGTTTCGACGCAAACCGTATCGAATCGAACCGTATTGAAGCGAAGCGTTTCGACGCGAACCGTTTCGACCGTGCAGTTGCCATTTCGACGCTAACTGTTTCGAATTGAACCGTTTCGACGTGAACCGTTTCGACGCGAACGGTTTCGAACCGTACCGTTTCGAATCGAACCGTTTCGACGCGTACCGTTTTGACAAGAACCAGGGGTTGTGGGTGTCGGGGTGATGAATTCCAATTCATTTGACAACCAAACACAACAAAAATGGAATTGAGATTCCAATTCCAACAATTTCCTATTTCAATTGGAATGTTTAAATTTCAAATCCAATTCCTTCAAATTATAATTCATATACAAATTCCAATTCCAATTCCAAAACATTCCGCGAACCAAACGCCCCCTTAGAGATAGCGTAAACAACCCCTCCCCCCCTCCCCAATTAATTTTTGGTGCAATAAGTGAATTCCCCCGAGCTCCCCGAGTGTTCTTTTGTTGACTTTGATGATATGGAAGCTTGTAATTGAAGGAGAAGGGGAACACCACCTCTCTTGTTGAGGATGAAACGAGGTATGATGACATGAAGGATGGGGGAAGGGCATGGCCGGCCCTGAGGGTGGACGGGGAGGACCACCGGTCAGGGCCCGATATTTCAAAGGGCACATTATATTAAAAAAAATCAATAGGTATATGTAAACAAATAAATTAATAGGGTATACCTATACAAACACCAACATAGGCCCACTTACAAAACTATTGTTAAGTTTAGATTAGTTATTAGCCCATGGGCATTAGGTTTAGTGAGCCCAATACCCAATTTCGTTAAGGCCTAAAGACACATTTTTTCGAGCTCGAACAGGGTACACGAATTCTCAGGGCCGGCCCTGGGGAAGGGATCGAGAGCACAGCCCATAGCCTAATAAAATTCATTTTTTTGTTATAAATATTAAAGTATTATAGAAAACTGGTGACGGGTGACCTACAAATACACGACATAACATGAACTAAAAACAATCTCAATGAGGGTTCTTTGGACGATAACAAACGTCTATTTTTATAGATATTTGTTTGTTTTGCGTTCGTGTGGACGGATACTCACGGGTGAATCTGACGACACCACCAAAAAAACATTCTTTTATTTCTTTAGATTTATAGAAGATAAATATATAAATTTAAATTAACATTAATGAAATAAATTTAATTCTATAAACTTATTAGTTTATAATTAAAAAAAAAATAAATGTCCATAAAATTATAATGATTTAAACTCATTAAACATAAACTAGTAAATTTACAATTTGGTAAAAAATCATTATTTCTATTATGTTTTTGAACTTTTTTGTTTGATTTATTTTGATATACTAAATGAAAATTTGATTTTTTTTTTATAACTGGTAACTTGATTCTCAAAATTAAATGTAAAAGTGGTGGTAATGTAGATAAAAGGTGAATTGTTGAAAAAAATTATTGTGTGAAGTATGAATTATGTGTAAGGTTACTAATGATATAACATGGTTCCAAAACTCATATATGACCCGTACATAACGGAACAAAGGTAGTAATAAAACTTAAAGATTAAAATCCTTTTTGAGTCCATGTGATTTGTGTATTTTAACTATTTAAATCTAAAAACTAAACATGTCTTGATTTGAGTCACCGTGGTTTGTATTTTTAACTCTTTGAATCCAAAATGCAAACCTCATCCAAATCATGGACTAAAAGGGTTGGATTCAAAGGGTTAAAAATACAAACCACGGGAACTCAAGGGGTTGATTTGAGGTTTCATTTTGGATTCAAAGGGTTAAAAATACAAACCATATGGACTCAAATCAAGACAAGTTTGGTTTTTTTGATTCAAATAGTTAAAATGCACAAATCACAGGAACTCAAAAAGGACTTTACTCAAACTTAAACTACTTTAATTTAATACCAATCACATAAAATATATCATAGAAAAAAAAAGACATCATACACTTCCATATCCTTTGTTTTGGAAGGGTGTTATGAAATTTTAGAGTAATTCCAAAATTCAGAATATGATATTATGTATATAAACTTGGAATTCAAAGTATTGTGTTGGTCTTTTGGGTGCAAGTCTTTAAGTTGAAGCTTTCCAGAAACACTTGGAACATTCATTCTTGGAACCTTTTACTCGCTGCTCGCCACTCACGACTCAACTCACTCGGTCAGGCTTACGTGGTTCATGACGGCTACCGACTATTTTCACTTCACACCCTCCTTCTCCACTTGTTTCACTTTAACCCCCCTTGCTATAGTTGTTTTCAAACTTCAACTCTTTGCATTGGCCCACAAGCAGAAAAGGTCATTTTCGTCTTTCACACACTTGGTCAAACTAAAACAAGTCAGCACTAATTTGGCACCTATAAATACCATCTCCATAATCAACAATTTCCTTCATTCAATCCAATAGTTGCATAAAACCAACATCAAACCAAACATAGCAAAAAAAGATAAAAAGATGGTGTGTTTACCGATGAAGAGATCAAGAGAAGATGCGTACGACACGACCATAACTAACATGGCAAATTACTTGATGCTTCTTTCAAGGGGCACTGGCACCGGCGCTGAATCTTATGAAGTTGATCAAGTTACCCGAGTTTTTGAGTGCAAAACGTGTAACCGTCAGTTCACGTCTTTTCAAGCACTTGGAGGCCATAGGGCTAGCCACAAAAGGCCTAGGCTTGTTGATGGTGACCACGTGGCAAGTCATCATGACGAGATGTTACCACCTAAGCCAAAATCTCACAAGTGCTCGATTTGTGGGCTCGAGTTTGCTATTGGACAAGCGTTGGGAGGACATATGAGGCGGCATAGGGCCGCTTTGAGCACCACCGATGACCAAACTCCCCCGTCGATTGAATTGTCATCGCCGGTGGTAAAGAAAGTGAACAGTAGACGGGTTTTCAGTTTGGATTTGAACTTGACACCGTTAGAGAATGATCCCGGGTTTAGAGATGATGATGAGAAGGTGACTCCAATCACCGTTGACTTTTTCTTATAATTGGAGTTTGATGCATTATTATTGTTGAGACTGTTTTTACATTATTTTTTTTTCTTCCCTTGGGAGTTTATTATTTTAGTGTAGATTGTAATTTTCAAAGGTAGACAGAAATATCATTGTAATCATTAAAATTTAGTTATACATGACATAAAATCTGTTCTGATTATTTTTAATTCTTGTTTCATGAATCCAAAATAAAATACTGAGTTTTATATTATGATGAGTTTGATGGTTAGACGGCCCGAATATTGGATTATTGGTGACCTGACCACGTAAAAGTTCTGAAATATTCGAAGACTACGAATAAAGAAAATTTCTGGATTCACCGCTAGTTATAACAAGCGCGCAAAGTGCGAGAATGTTTTTTGGGTGGAAGTATAGGGAGAGTTTGATAAGGGAGATTGTGGAGGATGAAGTGTATCTGGACAACCAAATCAGATCTGTAATCTGTTTCTGGTTACAGTTGGAGTGCAACAATAAGTTGAAAAAAGGGCAACTGTTTTTTAAAAGATTTAAATAAATGCGTACCTAATTCATATTTTTTTATTTTATTTTTATTACGTCTAAGGATAATCGCAGTTTACAAGAAAAAACGGATATTTTTCTCTACTTTTTTATTCGTGTGTTCATATTGTGTCATTTATAGCATAAAGAACATTATGTTCAAACTTTATAAACAGTTTATATTCGTTATTACACCTTGTTTGAAATGGGATATTGGGATTTAATAACATTAAATAAATACAGCTTCAAAGTCTTCATTTCCGGTTACACAGCTTCAAAGTCTTAATTTTTCGGTTATTGTTGTAAACTTGTAAATCGTAATATGTACGAAAACTTGTTTTGACAAGAACATTGATCGATCGGTGAATTTGTTTTGCTGTAAACAATTAGCTAATATGTAACAACTTTTCATGATCCAGAATAGACTATTTAGGTTAATAATGATTGGATCATTTACATTAGTTACTTCTTAACTTGATTTGTTACTTGATCATCAATCAACTCTTATTGATTGCAGGTGTTTATCTCTCATTTTCAATTAAATAATATATTTTATATCTTTATTATTATATTTTATCTCCTTTCACTTTAAACCACTTTTAAAAGTAATTAAAAATTTATAAGGAGTAAACAGTGTTTCTGTATATTTACAGATAAACAATAATATTTTATCTCTCCTTCACTTACAACCACTCAAAACCACTCATTATAACACAACTAACTCATTCACATAAATTTAAGAAATTCATTGTGAATGCTCTTATTTGTGTGATCCTAGAGTACGTCTGCCATTTCCTATAATTGTTAAATATGTAACATTTTTATTTTAGTTCCTTAACAAAGTGTGTTAATACTTAATTGTCACGTGAAAAGAGTAATAGATAAAAGAAGAAAGTTTTTTTTTTCTTCTGAAATGTAAAGGTTTCTATGCACAACTGGAACCACAAGTACACTTCAAAACTACCGCTAATCCCGCCTCAAAACATTTATAATTTAATACCCAATGCTTTTAATCAACCCCGGAAGAGGTATGGTCCCAATTTCTGAGCACACTTGGCAGCCACATCAGCAAAGCAATCCAGAAGCTTCTAGAAACTTCTGGAAGATCTGCAGGTGGCACCAAAGATGCTCTACCAGACATAAAGGACAAAACGTGTCACCAACCGCAGGACGCCACGTAGGCCTGCAGCGAATCAGGGAGCAGAACTGACGACGTCAGTACAAGGTTTCCAACATGGGCGAATGCAAGCGCGCCACGTGTACCACTACGTCTGCCACAACAGAGCAGACCAAGAGGATATTCCCCCTGGTCGGACAGCTGGCGCGCACCCACAGCTGGCACAGCTGCTCCTCCCTCCTTTACCCTCCGGCTATAAATAGGACCCTTCATCATTCAGGTTCAGGATCTTTACACTCTATACTCACTCTATACACACACTGTTTATTTCTCTCAGAACAGTACTTATTCTCACGCCGGAGCCTGGTTAAGAGGAAAAACCCCTTTCTCCCCCTCTTAACGAGACTGACGTTGTTTACTGTTTTGCAGATCTCGAGCCATTAATACGAGTAAGGAAAGAGGTTGAACCCCATAGACGAAATAACCCCACTGATTAACCCAGTGTTAACCAGTGTTTCATCAACCCCCTTTCCAAGTTTTAGTTTGACGGTTCCTAACACCCCGAGTCTTAGGCAACTCACATGTGACCCAAATCTTTCAACTCTTTTTTAATAGTAGACATGAATTTAGTCGTTCAACTGTGCAACTATCCATATGTGACATTGGAGGCCCAAAACAGGCCAATATGGACCATGGTGGGCCTTTAAAATAATGTCAGCCGAGTAGACAAATTTTAGGCAACGGTAATTGGAAATCTGAAATTTGGACGGTAGAACTCTAGAAGTACGTCTACTTAATGAGCGAGTCGAGCTAGAGTTCGAAGTTAAACAAGCCGCCTCGGTCTAAATACCCTTAACGATTTGAAGTTTAACTTTTTCTCGAATAAAACTCGAGTCAGATTTTGTATTTATTTTAAAATTTTGTTTATCTTATACATATAGATAGATATTACAAAAAAAAAAAAAAATCATTTCTTGTATATATGGATAATTATAACCAAAAAAAAAAAAAAACTGGTGGGTTTTTCCATATAAAATTTTTGGGCTTTTAAAAGGATGGATCTTGGAATTCCCTAAATTTGTTATCTTTGTTGCTAGTTTCAACTATTGTGGCAAAGGGAGGGTGTAGGAATGGTGGTAAAGGAGTAGAGGGCTGGTCGGCATTGGCAAGGAACAAGGAACAAGGTGGGCGATCGTCCATGGCTCGCTCTACTGAATATTTGAAATTGTTAAAACTTATTTATATATCTATATGGATAAGGTTATTCTATAAAAGCTCTTAAAAATAAGAAGAGTACAAAGAAACAATAAATTGCAAAATATAACACAAGTTTGAGCAAATATATCATAATGCCGAAAGATATAACACAATGTAGAGGAAAAAAGACACAAGAATCACAAAAAGGATACAATGTCACAAATATTGAAAAGATACAACGATAAATAAAAAGACAAAATGATGTATACAAAAATTCTAAAATCCACAAGTGAAACATCTAAAAGCAAAAACCTAAAATCTCATATCGCAGAGTTCGATAAGGCGGTTCCAATGTCGCTTGAATGAGGTCAATTGGAGTCCGTTTGATACCTTTCTTACGACTTCCTCTTTTTGGGAGACTTTGCATTTGATCCTAACTCATATCTATATATAGGGTTGTAAACAAACCAAACGTTCAGCGAACCGTTTGGCGGGAAGTTCGTTTATGTTCGTTTGATTACGAATACGAACAAAAAAATTGTTTGGTTAGCTTAGCGAACGAACACGAACAAAGGTCTCGTTCGTCCGACTTCGTTCGTGAACATTTGGTAATATGTTCGGTTACCTTCATGCATGTTCGTTCGATTATATTCGAAAAATAAAAAAATAAAAAAAAATAATGTTTAACTACTTATGTCCAATGTTTAAGGTTAACAATGTTTTTATTTTTTGTGTTTAGTGGTTGGAGTAGACTTTTTGTGTTTTGATTTGTCATCTGATAGTTGTATATAACTACTTATGTCCAATGTTTAAGGTTAACAATGTTTTTATTTTTTTATTTCAAGTTAAATGTTCGTTTATGTTCGTTTGTGTTTGATGCCAGTGTTCATGAACTGTTCGCGAACAAGTGGTTTTCCTTAACGAACAAATACGAACATAAACTTGTGTTCGGTATGCGTTCGTAAACAGTTTGCGAGTATGTTAATTTCTTAACGAACGAACACGAGCATAACTTTGTTTGTATTCGTTCGGTTCGATTACATCCCTATCTATATATAACATCAACCAAATTTAAGTTTTAGGCGTTCAATGAAAATATTAGATATATAAAACAAGAAGGTGTTGGCTATAATAAAGTTTTTTGCTTTTGAATTTTGGACATAAAGTTTTACTTTTGGGAAATTTATGAAAATGTCATTTGACCAACGTTCTTTACGAAAATGTTACGTTTATGCGTCCGTCGACGGACTCCTCCACATGGGAGGAGTCTGTGCGTCACCTTGAAGAGTCCATGAACGAGGAGCTGACACGTGTCCTTTCAAATGTTGAAGAGTCCATCCCCGACGCATCCCATGCCTCCCCGACGCATCCCATGCCCTCCCAGACGCAACCCTTGCATCCCCGACGCATCCCTTGCATCCGGACGCATCCCATGTGGAGGAGTCCGTCCACGGACGCATGAACGTGACATTTTCGTAAAGAACGTTTGGTCAAATGACATTTTCGTAAATTTCCCTTTACTTTTTGATTTTAGCCTTTAACATTTTGAACTTGTATATTTCTTTTGTAGGAATTCTATAATTTATTAAAACACCATGTTACTTTGTTAAAACACCATGTTTGTGCTTTCATCTAATTGGTGGGCTTGGGCTCTATCATTTATTTATTTTTTTAAAAGCTTTTGTATTAATCGAAAACTTTGCTAGGTTTACAATAGTGTTTGTAATTTAACACTTTGCTAGGTTTACTAACAATTTTAGACTAAAAAGTAAATTATTTAAAGAAATTAGCTTTCATCCTCTGATAGTGGATTAAGATTTGTAACAATACGATACGAACATTTTCATTAGTGTTTAATATAATCACATGTTGATATTGATTTAATCTAATATTATGTATATTATTAAATCTAAAGAATATCAGGGCTTTATTATTTAGGTTCTTTTTCCTTTGGCTACTACAGTGAAGGTTAATATCATAATGAGCTGAATTGATACCAGTCGAATTTCCGTCAGCTAGTGCAGAGAATCTCATAAGTTAAAACTTTAAGCAGTATAAATTTAATAACTAACTACACCCATTAGGCATCCAAATAGCTCATATAAGTTAGAAAATTAAACCCAAATTTAAAAACTAACTATACCCATTAGGCATCCCAATAGCCCATATAAGTTAAAAATTAAACCCAAAGCGCAATAAATTTAACTAACTATACCCATTAGAGATACGGGTGCCCATCACTCATCACTCACAACATCTAATCAAGTTCCGTCATATCATCAAGCATTATTCCATCACTAGTGATGGATTCTTGTGGAAATGCCCATCACTCACCACACCCAACAATTTCCCTCACAACCCAACAATTTCCCTCAACTTCTTTACTTCTTCACACGTCAAATATACGACGCGTTTTCAAAACCACGCGTTAAACTTGGCACCGGCGGCGGTGTTTCATTGCCTTCCACGCGTGGCCAAACGGCCATCAAGGGGCGCCCTGTCCCCCTTATAGAGATGGCAATGAGCCGGGTTTGAGACGGGTTTAGGTAATCTCAAACCGGTTAGATAAGTTTGTCCCAAACTCGTCCCAATACCCGTCTGGTTTCTAGCGGATAACCCATCGGGTATCGGGTATGCTCGCAGATTTCGGGTAACCCCGATAATTTAAAAAATTACCCGTTGGGATACCCAACCCAAAACCAATTGGGTAACTACAAATTAGTTACATTAATATTATCACTATAAAAAATATAAAAGAAATGGATGTATCATATATATACATATTTTAAAATATAAAAGAAATTATCGGGTATACAATCAAATGTGTCGGGTTTCGGGTTTACCCATCGGGTTCGATTGCCATCCTTAACCCATTAGGCACCCCCCAATAGCCCATATAAGTTAGAAAACTAAACCCAATTGCTTAATCAACTATACCCGTTAGATAGCCTAAATTTAAACCCATTGTGGGGGCAACAATGAAATGGAGTTGTAACGAGAGGGAGGCCAGGATGATAGTGATGGATGTAGTAGAGTATGGAATTGGAGAGTGAGTATGTGGGGACAATTTTTTATCATTAACCGATTTTTCCAATGGAACAACTTTTTATATTTGGGTCAGTTAACCGAACAAAAATTTTATTGCTTTCTGGTTTCTTACCGTAATCATTTTAGACACTTAACAAATTTGTTAGACGGTAGTCCATTTCATTGAAGTACATAGGTATTTGTTTCTCATTCATGGGTTGGGCAGGAAGTTTTTTTTATTAATAACAATCTGTTATAGGCCATGTTTAATAATAGTGGTTTAATACTTTGATATGCATATCATTTTTCTGTGTTACATGCTATAATCGATTATTATTGTTGGAATCTAGTTCTAATAGCTAAAGTTCATGCTTGCCTAATGATGTGGAATAGTAGTAGTAGTTTAACATGAACTTGTGTAACTAGTAGTAACGAGGTTGGTCAGTTGGAACTTACATGTAGACCTTCAACTCAGGGGTATCCCAAAATTTTGTTAGGGGTGTCCTCGTACTTGTTCAGGGGTGTCCTGAGTATAAAAATCGGAAAAAAAAAATAATTTTACACTACTGGTAAAAACTTGAGCCGTAGCCCGGGCTATGCCCGTTTACACTACAGGTCCGCCCCTGGTATTGATGCCTTACTACTTATGGTGTATGGTAGTGATGTTTAGTACTAAGATCACACAGAGCCGTCCCCGAGAACTCTCAAAAAAATTTAGGCCTCGGGCGACAAAAAAAATTTGGGCCCAAAATTGTGGTTGGGGAAATGAATTAAAAAAAACAAACCAATGATGATGTAGTCAAGAATTGAACTTAAGACCTTTGCATTATCCTAAGATGGTTTTTCCACTCCACCACCAACACTTTTTTGTATAATGAATAGATGAATGTATTAAATATATAATTAAGTATATATATAAAAGCTCATAGAAACCTTTCGGGCCCTTTAAAAATTTGGACCTCGAGCGACGGCACGGGTTGGCCGGCCCAAGAGCCGGCCCTGAGA
The DNA here is from genome assembly GCF_002127325.2 of Helianthus annuus. Lineage (NCBI taxonomy): Eukaryota > Viridiplantae > Streptophyta > Magnoliopsida > Asterales > Asteraceae > Helianthus > Helianthus annuus. The sequence goes on from NC_035446.2 coordinate 163,593,074, forward strand.
TCACACGGTGTGGGCGTGGAAACACAACGTTGTTGTGGGATGAAAAGTGAGAAAAAATACTGTCAAGTAGGCGCAATAATGTATTTATAGCATCTTCACAATTTAAGTATTTACCATATATTAATTATTTAATGATAAATGTGAACATAAAAACCATAAAAGTTTTATTAATGACATTAAATAAAAAAAATAGGTTGTATACCAACCAACCATTCACCATCTAGCATAACTTGAGTAAAACTATAAATCAAATACTTAGGGGTCCTATCTTATATTGGAGACTTCTATATGGATCGATCCTATAACGATTTTTACAAAACTACTACTTTGATTAAGCAAGAACAAAGACACCAAATAAGTTTCCGAATCAAACCGATACCGGTTTGAATATCATCTAAACCATTTCTAGTACTAGCTAGCTAGTGAACAAAAGATTGAGCATTTTAACAGTCATTTTTCCTTTTGTTTAAACACAACGAATCAGACCGGAGATTCAACATGGCGGTCTTCTTTAATCACACCAGCAACAACATCCGATTCTTGATTCTTATCCGGGCTTGTTTCTTCATCAATCATTTCCACCTCGTTGCTTCTTGAGTCTGGAAGACCTGGATCTTTGCTTTTTCCCCATATTATTAAGTATAGTCCGATAACGATGATTATTGCTCCAACAATCCTGAAAATATTGTAGTAATTCAATCACAATATTTAAACATGAATTAAACACCCAAAGGCCCAAATTGTGTTTAAATAATTAAATCTCCTAAATTATGTCATGATAAACTAGTATATATATTGTTGTAATTATTTATACAACCTAACCCGTCTTGACCCTTATTAAAAGTGTCCTGTTAGACGGTATATATCCAACCCGTTACCTCAAGGCTAAATATAAGTACCTTCCGACGTTTATTTGTTCGCCTAGAGTAAATGAGCTCATAATCACAACCATGACCATGCCGAATGGATTGAAGGCCGTCACAAAGAAAGGTCCCTTTATTTTCATAATGAGGCCCGACACATAATAGCTTGCTCCCGATCGAACTATCCCCTGTGCCAATCCAGAAAAGATAAGAAAAAAAAAAATAACAATAAATAAATAAATAAGTAATAAAAATAATTAATATATATGTATATGTTCTTACACTATATAGAGTGGCGAATAGTTTAGCGTCCCAGTTTATAGACCAAATATCTCTTCTGGCCCTCTCAATAACAAGAGTAGTGACAGTGCCTTGCAAAGCACCCATCATACATATGAGGCTAGTAAGAGACAATTGAGCAGGATAACTCTTCAGTGTCACAGCCTGAAAATTATGAATCCAAAGTTGTAGTAGTAATTAATGTACACTTCATGAATAGGACCACTGACACAGTCTAAATCTGTGTAGTTTGTAACAAGTGTGAATGTCAACTTATCCATTCAGTAAAAGATTATCTCATTATTGTACAATAACTAATAATAAAGTTTTTCTTTTAATTTATAGATATGTTTTCCAAAAGTCTAGATTTGTGTAGTTGTAACAAGCTCCTTATCGAACCGAACCGGTTCTTGAATTAACTTATTCGAATTCAGTTCTTGTTAGCATTTAAACCGAATTCTGAAATCCGATTTTGAATAAAATTCGAATATGTAATTTTCAGACCTATTCAGCCCGAGTATTCGAATTCGTAGTGTATATATACAAAAATTTCATAAAAAATACACATATATTTGTTGGGTCAGGATCATTTCAGAACTCTAAATAATTGCAGAACTTACAGAACTCCTAATAAACAATCATTTTACTAATATCTTTTTATATTTAACATTGTTTAAGGATATTTTTTTTGTCATTTATTATGATTCCATACGTGTTAAGAGTTGTTTTATCATTTTTTCATATGTAATTTTATAATTACATATACGTAAATCGATTCATTTACATATATGTAAACTAGTTCTTTTACACACATATAAATTAGTTATTACACATAAATAATCTGGTTTTTCATATATGTAATCATATAGATATATATAATATATCCTTAAATAATGTTAAATATAAAAATATAAAAATAAAATAATTGTTTATTAGTGGTTCAAGTTCTGTAATATTTATAAAACCCAATTTATTTACTATAACTATTTGTTTGAAAACATGGAATGAAAAAAGTGAAAGTTGAGATAACCTGAAGTATGAAAAAACCAGCCCAAAAGAAGCAACCAATAGTGATCATGATGGCACCCTTGATCATGTTCCGGTGGTCTTCATAAGAGAGTGCAACAGGTGCTACAGGTGGGTGCACCCTGCTAATATGGGTCCATGGCAATGGGATCGGTACTCCATTCACCAGGGTCATGATCATGGCTCCACCTACTGTTACCAGGGTTCCTATTATCTTCGCTTGACTATGCCTTTTCTTTATGTTCACCTTCTCCAACCTATTATTGTTAATAATAATATTATTATACCCCAAACATATATTATTATTATTTAAGTATTTAGTTGCATGTACGTACCTGAATATCCAGGCCATGAAAAACGTCAAAGCTGGGATAATGTTACACATTGCTATAGCAAATGTTGCAGTGGTGTACTTCATTCCGGTATAATACAATATTTGGTCCATTACAGGCCTAATTAATTAATTCATTTCAAAAGTATTAATTTAAGTGTCACCTTAAAACACGTAATGAAAAAAATAACTAAAGTTATGACATAATTAATATTGCATACTCCAATTGTGCAAGCAACATTATCTTCAAGAACACCGATAACCTCATCTTAGGCCTCATGTTCCTGCAAAATGTTGTGTTTTTTTAATTAATTTTTACAATTTAATCACCATGCATGATCTATAGTTTTAAATTTTCACATGTAACAGTTTAAACTAAAATTAAAAAAAAAAAATATTTGTGATCGATCGATCGACCTACCTTTCGAAAAAGTAAGCGAAAGGACCGAAAACGACGACTGCAGCAATATTTCGATAAACCGAAAACGTGCAAGGGTTTAAACCCTTGTTTAGAGCAGACTTGACTATAACTCCATTGATAGCATATCCCACTTGAAGAAAAAGCACACCAAGGTAGAGCTTCCCTTGATCCACCCACCGATCTTGCGACATCGATGATGGATCTATATGCGGTGTGTGGTTAATTGATTGATCAAACTTGTTGAGTGAGAGGGGTGGTGTATAGGGGTTTAAATATGCATATGCATGCAGATAAGGATTGATATTTAAGGGTAGTAATAATGACTTCTTGTTACAACCTTAATAAAGCATGGGTTAAAGATGTGAAGAAATGTTCTAAGTACAATGTCTCACCTTATTATGTTACTTTTATATTGCTTTTATGTTACGAAATGGACAATTTCTTTTTCTTAACCCGACAGAGAATAGTTGTCTATACTAGAATTAATTCTGTTATCTGTCATTTCGATTATTTTGTTGTTATGAAAATGTTTATAAATGTAATAGAAAGGATGGATTATATTTAGAACAAAAAAAAAAAAAAAAAAAAAAAAACAAGTTTCTTGCTAGGATATGTCACATGTGACACTTGGACATGGAGATATTCCACGACACTACCACCGCTAAAAGATATGTGCGTTTACGTATCCATTTATCTCACCAAAGCCTGAAATATCGTCTTGAATTAGCACTACTATTTATGGACATGTGAACATATGACAACCTTTTAATAGAAAACCCTAAAAAGGATTGAAATATTAAATAATTTCGTCACTCATTAGTTCTTGCTATATATATATATATATATATATAGGGGATGGTTGAAATGAAAACTACTTTTATTGTGAAAACTCGAAAACTAACTAAAAAAAGCCTAAAAAACACATAAATTTTTTTTTTCAATATTTTTTATAAAAATCGCTAGTTTTTATATATAAAAAAACTTTTTTTCAAAAAAAAAAAAAAGAATTTTTGTGTAGTGCACATGTGTAATAATACATATGTGTAGTACACATACATATGTGCAGTATTACACATGTGCACTACACAAAATTTTTTTTTTTTTTTTGAAATTTTTTTTTATATTAAAAAACCTGCGAAATTTTGATTGCAAAAAAAAAATTAAAAAAAAAAAATTTTGTATGTTTTTTTGGCTTTTTTTAATTAGTTTTCGAGTTTTCACAATAACTAGTGGTTTTCATTTGAACCTCCCCATATATATATATATATATATATATATATATATATATATATATATATAGGGTGGGGTTCTAGAGTGAATACTAGTGTATTTGCAAACTGAGTGAACAAATGCTGGTCATTGATCTACACACGTGTATGGCCAGAATCTCATCATCAAATCGTAAAATAAGCTAGTGTATTTCAACATCAAATCCTGGCCATTGATCTACACATGTGTATGGCCAGGATTAGTTCACTCAGTTCGCAAGCTACACTAGTGTTCACTCTTGAACTTAATCCTATATATATATATATATATATATATATATATTTTATTAGATACATTTAGATCTAATTGCCTATGGCATTATAGCCTAGTCTCATCTTAGAAGTTATATAAAGATTAGGGACTATAATTAGGTTCTGGGTTTGATTCCCACAAGAGGGTTTTTCCCAAATTTATTGGGTTTTTTCCTGAATTTGTGTATATGCATTATTGCCTAATGGAGAAGGATATGATCGGGTGGTTCCGCTGGTGGCATGTTAATACTCTAGTGGTTCGTCAATGATCCAAATTTGTCGTTAAAAGAAAGATCTAATGGGATTGAGAATAGGCTACATAACCTATCTATCTAACTAATGCTAACTGAATCGACCGATTAACGTTCTTTTTACCATTGTGCTCTTTATATTTTGTTAAAAGTTATATTCACACATAAAGTTAGAAGCGCTTATATCTTTTGCTTTAAATTAGATACATATGGATATTTTTTTAACAATTATATTATTTATAACGTCTTCGTCGTTCTTAAAACCGATCTGCTGTGGTGGTTTGATAACATGTCGGTTATGAAAACATAATTTGCTTAGGTTTTCATCAATATCTATTTATTGATAATTTTCTATTTCATTCTTTGTGTTTTGTTGACATTGCAAATACACTTCAATGATAAAGTTGTTTTGTATTTTGTTTAGAACGAGTTGACGCCAATCTGCGCATTGTGGTGTGATGTTGATTATGAATGTTTTTAGTATCACTATTATATGCGAAAACTTCTAAGCTTATGCCAAACGTTCTTTCATTTTGCTGCATATGTCCACTTAAAACACTCGAAGGTTGAATTAATTGAAGCGATATATCGGTTCCTTGTATACTTGAATATTATAGTTATTTATGAAATGTTGCGGCTTGGCATGAACTATTGGATTTGAAGCGTCATATGCAACCATCACACTGGTTTGTATATAGGTTTTTTTTATTTATACATGTAAGCAACCGTTTCAATTGACCAAATCTCCAAATCCTACTATATCTTCGCATCCATTGCTCCTTCTATCAAACTCTATTCCAACATCGACAACCATATCAATCCATAGAAATCCCTTCGCGAAACAAGTCATCATTTACGCTCAACAACAAAGGTAACATTGATACACTTTGTTAAATTGATTGATTTATTTTCCGTTTTTATGTTTATTTTTTCCTTTCTTGAATTGCAATTAGGGTGAAGTTGGAAGATTAAGTGATTTTAAATGATACCCGAATCAAAATTTAAATGCATATGACGCAAAACAGTGACGCTCTAAAATGATATGATTATCGATAATAAAGCAAGAGAGAATGGGCGATAGAAGAGTGAAAATGGTAGTGAAATCTGAAAAGGGTGTGGCCTATTGTATGCGAGGGTGAAACTGAAAGGGTGCGGTGTATCATTTGAATGGGTGTGTTGTATCATTTGCATTTGGTTAGGAGACGTAATGTTTAAACAAAGGGGTATAACCCAATTTATTTGAATGGGTACATGGCATTATATGCATTTGGTTAGGAGACGCGATGTGTAAACAAAAGGGTATAACCCAAGTTGGTAATTGTGTTTGTGTGTGTGTTTAATGGGCTTGAAAACCGACTACATAATCTATCCGATTGATACTAACATGAGTCGACTAGTTACTGTTTTTATTACGATTACCGTCTTTGTATATTGTTAAATTATATATTCACACTAAATGATAAAGTAATTATATACTATCTTTTAAATTAGTTATATGTAGAGGGTGAGGTTCCTTTAAAAATGACATTTTTCGTAAGAAGTGTGAGAAAACATAGGAATTGACATGTAGGCATAATGTTTTGGACTTAGGCATGATTTTTTTTGTTGTTTTGGCAAGAAAAAAAAACAAACATAACAACATAAAACACAATGCAATGCATTATAGGCATGAAATTTCAAAAAAAAAAAAAAAAAAAAAACAACAACTAAAACACCCTACTAAACGTATTAGCATAGTGTTTTAAGTTTTAAGCATAGAATTCATTGCATTGTGTCTTAAATTGTTATGTTTGGTGTTTTTCTTGCCAAAATAACCAAAAAACACATGCCTTAGTCCAAAGCATTATGTCTACATATCAATTTATATGCATTCTCACATTTTTTATGAAAAATGTATTTTTTTATAGGAACCTAAACCTATATGTAGATATGCTTTTAATAATTATATTATGGAATATGGATCTTAATAATCCCATATATTCTTCGTTGGCCGTCAATAGTCCCAACTTAACAAATAACCAATGGCAGTCCCAACTATTAACATATTGGCCTCCAATGAATCCTGACTAACAGAACCCTAGCACTGTTAGTCTTCGGTTGCCAGAAAAACCTTTTTGAGCGGAAAACTCATTTTTGGCTGAAATTCAACATTTTCTTCCCAAACCTCTTTGCAACCTTAGATTAGACCTTTAGAAACCTTTTTCTAGCCGAAAACGGTTTTCCGGCGATCGGAGACTAACGACGTTAGGGTTCTGTTAGTCAGGGTCCATTGGTGGCGAATATGTCAATAGTTTGGACTACCGGTAGTTATTTTTGAAGTTGAGACTGTTGATGGCCAACGACGAATACTTAGGATTATTAAATCCAATATTCCTTATATTATTTATGACGCCATCAGCTATGAACCGATTCGCCGCGCTTGTTTGATAGATTCGCCGCGCTTGTTTGATAACGCGTCGGTTATGAAATATAAGTTGCTTAGCTTTTCATCTGTATTTACTAATGATGTACTATTTCATTCCTTATATTTTGTTGACATTAATGAAATATAAGTTGCTTAGCTTTTCATCTGTATTTACTGATAATATGCTATTTCATTCTTTATATTTTGTTGACATTAAAAATAAAAATAAGCGTTCAATTTTTTAACCGATTCGCTGCGCTTGTTCGATAACATGTCAGTTAGGCCACAAGGTGTGACTTAGCGCCACCCCGCCCTGTCACACTTTTTAGCGTCCCGGGGCGCCATCAACCACCCCCACAGTTAACCAGGGGGCGATGTGGAGAGGGCTTATCACAGTAACGAGCGTTAGTAGTTTGTGCAGGTGGGACCCATTCTTTTCAATCTTTAGCGCTATCATACTCACAAACACTTATTTTAATATCATTTTCCCTTTCTTATACACTCACAACAAAATATAGAGGTGTACTTTAGTTTTCTCTAAGTTATTCTCTGTTATAGAGACTCTAATATAGTAATGTTTTAATTTAGTTGCGTTATCTCTAAGTTATTCTCTATTATAGAGACTCTAATATAGTAATGTCTTAGTTTACAACATTCACATTGGAGCCTCTATCTTCATCTATATAATTTAATAAAAAACACATTTTTATGTAAATTAAGTTTACTTTTCAAAATCCTCTCATATAAACTCTCTATCTACTTATTGTATATTTCTTTCTCTTTCATACACACTCACAATAAATATATAGAGGCATGGATATGAGCCTCTAAATATAAAGGTTTACTTTAATATCTATAAAACTTTCTCTATTATAGAGATTTCAATATAGTGATGTTTTTGTTGTTTCCTCTATTTCTTCCTTTATATTACATAGAATGTACTAATATAGAGGTTCCAATGTGAATGCTCTTAGTTGTGTTCTCTATTTTTTTCCTCTATATTATAAAGAAATAATGGAAATAAAGGTTCCAATGTGAATGTTGTTGTAAGATTTTTTTTTTTAAATAATTTCTTTTTTCATCAACGTGAAATGACAAGTTTTTTTTTTTAATTATTTGAAGTTTACATTTTTAATCAGGCACGAAGCTGTAAGGTTAATTTTTAGAATATCTATTAGAAGAAACTAATTACATTACATACTGTTTAAATAAGAAATAACCGAAATTATATATCCTAAAATAGGTTAAAGCCTCCCCTGGTATTAGACAAACTTTCATAACTGTAAAAAGAAAATGATGAATCGAGTAAAAGATGAAGTTTGTTGAATAAAGATCACACGATCCTTGGCTCTAAATGTGCAAGTCACGATGCCCAGGAAATTTATACTTGCTGAAACATGTTTGCTTCGGCCCTTGACTCTTCAGTGTAATTATCTCTTCACGATTACCATATTCTTTTTATTATAATTAGTTTTAACTACTGGTTTTGGTAAAATTTGTTATAATTATGGCAAATAGGTCTCAATAAGCACTTTCCAAAATATCACATCTAAATCACACTAATTAATTAGGTGCCCGTTTGTTCTTAGGCCATTTATAATGGTTGATGTTTGATACGTGGTCGAAAACCGGTGTTTGTTAATGTTTAAGTTCATGTATTTGCTTAACTTTTAATCTTGAATAACCTACTTTTAATTGGATTTGTGTTTTGCAGGTCTTACGGAGTTTAAGGAGCTATTTGGGAGCTTTACTGAGCACCGGGAGCGAACGGGATCAACCGGGGATGTGAAATGAACAAAACCGGGTTAATCACGAAGATTGGATGTGTTTTGGGGGAAGTTAATGGAATTAAAATGAATATATTGGAAGATGGCATGATAGAGGGCTGAATTACGAGTACGTGGGCGAAAACGGTGAGTAAAACGGAGCTATAACGAAGAAGTTATGAAAAAAACAGTTTTCGGAGGAAACCAACAAAACTAGGAAGCGTCGGCGACGCACTCCAGAACCCTCCATCGGCAAAAAATGTTCGTAGGCAGTGGATTAGCGTGTCGGACGAAATAGGAACATCCAAGGGTCGTCGGGGACGCCCTAAATGGCGTTCGCGACGCCCCCTTCTGCACCCAGACGCTGAAACTTGCTTTTTGATGTTTGGGGACGGGTTATATGCTTTGTTTTGACCAATATTCGGGAGTTACACTTTGTTTGAGTTCAAATCAAGTTCTTAGAGCCACAATATCCATCTCCTTCATTCTCAATCATCAAGATCATCCACAATCAACCAATCAATCTTCAAATTTCATCATCCATCTCCATCTTTCAAAACCCTAACCATTCCATCAATCCACCATCCACTCAATTCCACCATCACCAAACCCTAATCACCATTCATACCATTTCAAAGTTCCAAGATGACGATGTTCAAGCTTCCAACATCCAGTGATTAAGTTCTTCTGATCATAAGCGGCTAATTTCTTGGAGGTTTCACCCCCGTGTAGACTTTTGTAAGATTTAGGGTTTTATTATGTGTTTGACATTTGGTCTGTGACAAGTTGAATTGCATTTGAATCTTTAGACAATTGTCATACATTTGTATTGAATTTGCGAATTGTCGAATGAATGATTAGATTTGACTTTGTGAAACGAATATGCGTATTTATGCCTTGTCTTTTGATAGGATTTATAAGTCCAAAGTAACGAAGTGCATCGTGGTCCGTTGTCTATAACGTTGATAGCGATTGGCACCTAAGCTTTGTGATTTTCAACCCGGTAATGAATTAATTCGATTAAACCAAATTAAAACGTGTAGTAACCCTAGGTCTTGCATTTGCTGAACCGGGTGTGAACCTTGTTTGTTTATATTGTTTTAAATCGTTAATTATAATTTCGTGCAATTGTTCAAGCTTTTGTTAGTTATAAATTACAATCAAACTTGTTAGTTCAATTCAACATCTTTATAAACAAACAAAAATCATAAAAACAATCTAGTAAGCTTCATAATAGTGACAACTTGTAAAATCAATCAAGTCCATTCGCAAAACACATACTCTTCGTGGTTCAACTCCTTACTAACACTAAATATTTGTTAAGGGTAATTTGGGTATATAAATCTTATCTTTGACCGGAGCGCGACACTTCGATCAATGCTCCTTAAGGGGCATTTTTCGACAAATCAGCATCTTAACGACTTTTCAAAAATGTGTGATAGTTAATATCCCTTAACGTCTTTTCACTCGTTAGTTTCCACTATTTTTTTTATCCTCACTTGGCATTATACTAGAAGTGTCTTTCCCTCTTAATGCCCCTATGCCCAAGGGGCAGTGTTGGAGGCGTTATCAAGTCTCTTGACGCCCATATAATCTCCATTACTCATGGTCTTACTAATCAATTTAACTTATGTGTAACTATTCTTTTATAATTTTATAATTTTAACATGGGGACGAAACCACTTGGTGCGGAGGGGACGGAAGAAATTCGGTTGGTACTTTTTCGGTGTAAATCTATTTGGTACCGGCACTCACTATATCGATTGAAAACCATAAGAATGAGAGTAATCGTGAAACTGAAACTTAAAAAAAAGTTCATAGCAATCACCAGGGGTGTTAAAATTTGTTACACTCGATTTCGATGATTTGTACATTGGTATTGACCCTGGGTAAAATATTATAAATATCATATCTTAAAGGTTGTAAGAGTAAAAAACAGGAAAAAATAAATCTTGAAACAACTTTGACGATTTATACGCTTTGTTCTTCAATGGCTTGTCCGTTATCACGCATAACTCGGATTTGGATATAATTTACCCTGAACATATATAAAAATAAAGGCGCAACGGTATATATGGACTTTAATGAAATACCATATTTTAAAAATTATACGTGAGAAAAAAAAGCCATGAGTGGGCTAACACTACAAGGATTTTACCTTACAACGACGACATCATTCGTCACTATAGGTCACCTTGTAGCGACAACTATAGGTTTCCCAACTTTTGGCTAGTCGTTATATATGGTTTAATTTATGATTTTTTTATAGTTTGGTTTAATACGTTTAACAAGTTGAATTTTCTTTGATTAGGGCTTCCAGGTTTAACTTAACAAATTGTTTTGATGTTTATTTGTTAATTTTTTTTTCAACAACTCTATAGCGATGATACATTGTTGTTATAGGTCAAAAAGTAAATTAATAAATATTTTTAGTTAGTAAATATTAATATAATAAAGGAAACAATTTTATTTATTTTGTAGTTATTTTTATCATAAACTTGTAGCGATAACTTGTCGTGGCTACAAGGTCATCTATAGCGAGTAGCGACAACACTTATAGTGGCAATTTGGAGAACCTATAGCCATAAATCTACAGACTCGGGACTTATAACGACACGTCGTCACTATAGAGTCAAATCCTTGTAGTGCAAGTGTCAAAATATGGTTTGGGAAAAAAAGTTTCAAGTAAAAAATGCATGGAAAATATAATGTTTACATGATAAGTATACTTAATATTACTTATTAACATAATATATATATAGGGGAAGGTTCATTTGAAAAGAAAATTTAATTGAGAAGAAAAAAAACAAAGGGTAAAATTGTAAAACATTAAATATTTTTTCACTTATCTCATTTATTATCATCTTTGACTAATTAATTAGTCATAAAAACTATCATCCTTCACACTAATGTTTTTTGACTACATGTTTTTATGACTACACACATCAAACGTTACCCTACACCTTTCGAAATTTACCCTACACATGTTGAAATTTATCCTACACAACCCGTAATTTATCATATACACATTGTAATTTATCCTACACTCTAAATTATTATTTTTTTTTTTTTTGAAAAAATATATATTTTGAAGATAAGTTACAAATTTTAATGTAGTTAACTATTAAAGATGAATAATCCTAATTAATGATCTTTGTAGGTTTACCATATTACCGTTATAGTAACATTAAATACTTATATTAAGTGAATTAAAATGAAGCATTCTTATTGGTTGAAATTTCTTCTTTTTTTCTTCTTACAAAAAGTTTCTTCTCATTTGAACTCTCCACTAAAAAAAATATGAAAGGACAAAAAAGCCCCTCCGCCTTTCTCTAAGCGGCGTAACACGTGTTGGGCCAGTAAGCGTTCTCACCGTTCTCACACTTTTGAGCGTTTTCTCCTGATCCCTATATAGAAACGGGATCAGGAGAAAACGCTCAAAAGTGTGAGAACGGTGAGAACGCTTCCTGGCCCAACACGTGTCACGCCGCTTAGAGAAAGGCAGAGGGGCTTTTTTGTCCTTTCATATTTTTTTTAAACGCGTATCACTTCACCTTTCCATTTTTTGGCGTTTAATAAATACGCGGCGTTTTTACTGTTTTTAGATCAGGATCATAGTAAATATTTTGGCTTTTTAAGTATTGTTTAGGCATTTTTATTGTTTTTTAGATCAGGATGCAGGCCTTTAATGTAAAAAAACATCAGTAATTTTCTTGATTTTTTATATCAAGTGTTGTGCCATGTAGGATACAGGTCTATAATGTGACAGACAATTATGACGTTTTGAAAAGATAAATAAATTCAATTTTCCATGTAGTGGCTTTTAATATAATAAATGTTTGGCAATAATGATACCGTCTCTTCATTTTACTGTTTTAGCAATTACTGTTTCTTTCAATTTTCATCTGTCAATCAGTGTTGATTTTTCCAGTAATACTTTGTTTGTGTTTTTTGGCGTTTTATATAGCAACATCGTGCTTTGCCAGCATGCGTTCTCACAATTTTTCACACTATCAGGCGTTTTGGTGTTTGTAGTTTTTGGCGTTTTATACTCAATTTTTTTTTTAAATTAGTAGAGAATTATATAATAAACAACAGAGAATTAGATAACAAACAATAGAAAATGAAAAAAAAATTAAAAATTATAATCTATTTTCTCATCCAAATCTTCACTGTCATCAGCCTCTTCTACTTTAACCTTTTTGGCGTTTTAAAGTGAATGGTTTCTAGGAAATATGGCGTTTGTTTTTGGTTTATGATCAGTTGATTGTGCAGAGACGTCTCTCTTATAGGATGTTTTTGGCGTAGTTTAGGCGGGATTTTATTTATAATAAATGATATTAATAAAGTAGTCGCCTTTTCAGTTACTGTGTATTTTTTCTGTTTTATTCAACTTTTATGAGTTTTTAGGGTCATAGACTTTCCATCTCCCAAGTTTGGCGTTTTTAATGGCTTTAAGTAGTTTTTGCCTTTTTTTTTCATTTTTAGCTTTTATTAATACTTCTGCAAACTAATTTCATTATAGTTTGGGAGTTTTTGGTGTTTTTACTGCATTATGGCGTTTCACATGCATTATGACTGTTTGGCTTTTTATTAATATAATGTATCTTTTAATTCTAAGTTGAAAAATACATAACAAACAACAGAAAAAGAAAATTAAAAAAATAAAAATAGAAACAATTCATCTTCCAAATCTTCACTGTGATTAGTCTTTTCCTTCTTTGAATCATGTTCGCTGGCGGTTTGGCTTAGCCATGCTTGTGTTTTTGTGGACGTTTGGAAAGACAAAATGACATGAGTTTTTTGTTTGAATATGTATCTTCAAACAACTCATCAGTGTCATTCATCTTTTCATGCCATTATAATATTCATCAATAACAAAACACAAAAAATGACATAAGTTTGACTCCAGCATCTTTTTGTTTATGATTTGTCCATCTCATGCAGCAAAATGGTATTTGAGTCACAGCACCTCAGGGAAGAATGCATTCTCCAAAACTTTGGCGTAGAACAATATTTGAATATACAAGAAACGATATTTGCCATTTTTTGCGTTTTACTGAGGAAATAGCGTATCTGAAATAACCGTCGATTTTTTTGGAATCTTTGATGTTTGAGTGTTTTGGCGTTTTCTAAGATGAATGGTATATAGTAGAAAATATGGCGTTTCAGGTTCTAGGGGGTGTGTTTTTATGTCTACGATGTTTTTGTTTATATAGGGATGTGTTTTGGTCCGTAATGGCATTTTATTCATTAGTATGACGTTTTGGTATAGAAGTGTAAAGACCATTTTACCCTTAATGAGGCGCGTCCACGTAATAAAATTGATGTTATTTACGAAAAACGTCACTGCGTCAATCTAGTCCATAGATTGTTTTAATCGGACGATCCATAAGTGTTCTCACCGTTCTCACACTTTCTACCGTTTTCTCTAAATCCCGACCCTAAATATATATATTCATTTCAGAACCCTAAATAATTGCAGAACTTTCAGAACTCCTAATAAACAATCGTTTTATATAAATATTTTTGTATTTAGGTTCTTTTTATCATCTATTATATGTATTTTTATGATTACATACATGTTGAAAGTAGTTTACATATGTCTAAAAGTCAAATTATATATATGTGTAATAACTAATTACATATATGTAAAAAAAACTAGTTTACATATATGTAATTATAAATTTACATATAAAAATGATAAAATTACTCTTAACATGTAGGTAATCATAAAAATGCACATATTAAATGATAAAATTATCCTAAACATAAAAATATATAAATCAAAAGATTGTTTATTAGGAGCTCTGCAAGTTCTGTAAATATTTATGGTTCTGAAATGATTCTTACCCTATATATATATATATATATATATATATATATATATATATAGGTAGAGGATCCTGTAAAAAGTGCTCAAAGTGTGAGACGTGTATTATAACACTATATATAATACTATATAACACCATATAAACACCGTATAACAATATGTAACACCATATAATACCATATAACACCTTGTAACACTATATATCATTATATAACAAATATAACACTATAGTTTGTCTGATAGCATGTCTATGATAGATGTATAGTGTTATATTTGTTATATAATGTTATATAGTGTTACATATTGTTATATGGTATTATATGGTGTTACATATTGTTATACGGTGTTTATATGGTGTTATATAGTATTATATATAGTGTTATAATACACTTCTCACACTTTAGGCACTTTTTACACTATCCTTACCCTATATATATATATATATATATATATATATATAATATTTATTATGTTAATTGAAATTTATAATATATATATATAGATAGTATGTTTGTATATTCTAGTACGCTTAATCAAGCTTGGTATATGAAACCCGATCTCGAGCTCGCTTATTAAAAAAGTTTTAATTTAATTAGCCCCGACCTCGTTTAAGCAAAACTTTGATACGATTCTTAAGGAGTTGGTCTAAAATAGCTCACGACCAATTTGATCCAATTACACCTAAACGCTTTACACTAATATAACTTATCTATTGCCATTGTAAAAAAAAAAAAAAAATTAGTGCCATGTAGTGTCGAATACAAAAATTTTCTTCGGTTAGACAAAACAAGTCAGGAAAAATCTATATCCCGCTACCTTTTAGATCAGGAAACAACGAAACCCGGTAGCAGAATTCAAGTAACTAGCCAAGTGATCAATGTGGTTTGGTACATGCGAAAAGTAAGAACTTTTCATTTAGCTTTTCCAAATTGATGAATTTACATACCATAAACTTACAACATTTATGTGTATAGATGTGTCGTACCTAATGTTTAGGGGGTTTAAAAAAAAATATATTACACTTTTAGCTTAAAAATATTTGATTTTTTTTTACTTTAACCAAAAAGTTTTCATCTTTTACAATTTAACATCATAACTTTTTTACTTTCTACTTCGGTGCTTTATACTTTTCATAATTTTCGAGTTATCATGGCGTAACATACGTTTGTGGTTTAATATTTTTACGTTTCGTTCTAAATTTTGCGAGTTAACACAGCGCGACATGCGTGTGTGGTTCAACGTTTTTACATGGTCTATTTTTCGCCATTTGATAGCTTCATCGCAACGCACGAGTCCTAAATCGACTTAAGTGATTGTTTTCTGTGTTTTACATTCAATCTGATTTCTTCGTATTAACACGCAACAACTTTAGTGTTAGTGGTCGCTGGCGGTGGTGTGGTATTGGTGCTATTTGGCTTGGTTTTACGCATCCACGCAACGCGAGGGCTGAATACTAGTTATTTAAAAGTAGAAAACGTAGTGCTTGTTTATTACTTTATTAGGCTA
Organism: Helianthus annuus; assembly: GCF_002127325.2. NCBI lineage: Eukaryota > Viridiplantae > Streptophyta > Magnoliopsida > Asterales > Asteraceae > Helianthus > Helianthus annuus. Next base: position 163,609,274 of record NC_035446.2, read on the forward strand.
TAGGGTGTGTTCATGACCCTCATGACCACCATGACCCTCCACGTCAGTGCCATGTCACTCACCTCTAATGCATCATCCAATGACCCAAACCATTATCCCCTTATTTATTATAATTTATCTTTGTCTAAAGAAAAAGAAAATGATTTCTTGAAAAAATGGAAAGGATGACCATGTTGTCATGGTTTAACTTATAGAAACCATAGTGGATTATGCAAAGGAGGTGGTGTAGTCTTTCATTCATGTTCCTACGTGATGAATAATGTTCCAATCATGACCCCACACTATTTAGCCTTAGATAGATTAGCTAAAATGGAATTACAACAAATTACTTGAGTTCTATTAATAAGATTAATTGTTTTAATGTTGTATATAAAAAAGAAAAAAAATTAAGTGACCCTCATGACCACCATGACCCTCTACGTCAGTGCCATGTCACTCACCTCTAATGCACCATCCAATGACCCAAACCATTATCCCCTTATTTATTATAATTTATCTTTGCCTAAAGAAAAAGAAAATGATTTCTTGAAAAAATGGAAAGGATGACCATGGTTGTCATGGTTTAATTTATACAAACCATAGTGGATTATGCAAAGGAGGTGCTGTAGTCTTTCATTCATGTTCCTACGTAATGAATAATGTTCCAATCATGACCCCACGCTATTTAGCCTTAGATAGATTAGCTAAAATGGAATTACAACAAATTACTTGAGCTCAATTAATAAGATATAATTGTTTTAATGTTGTATATAAAAAAAGAAAAAAAATTAAGGTAACCCCCCCCCCCCCCTCAAGGATCTCTGATCCACTGGTGGTTAAATGATTTTGGGTCCACCATGCATTTCAAGTTTTGTTTTATTGAAACGTCCAACAAGCTCTATTAAAAAAAAACAAGAGTAAATTGTTAAATATTATGCTTAACATTTGACGACGGGGGTAGCCCAAGGTCAAATAAAATGACAAATATGCAAGAACTTAAAAGGTTGAAAGGTTCATCGGATGAAAAACTGTAAAGTGAGAAAAGCGAGGAACAGTAATCAGTCACATCTGAGGACTCACCTCACCAACTCACGCCCACAAACTCAGAGCAGGTCTGCACAAGTACACTCTATTAACCAGGGGTCCAAAGCCTTCAACCTCAAAAGGGGAAACCCTCCATTGCAAACAGGTTTCGCTAGTCTTGTATATGCCATTTCAGGAGATGTCTTCCCCTATAAGAAGACAACTCATTTTCACTTTTGGGACATTCCGAAACACAGAGATTCCTTAATCTCTGGTCATTCAAAGAGTACTTGATCACTTCCAAGTTACTCTTCATCACATTCAACACACACTCATTCTATTTGCTTTCTTTTCTGGATTCGAGCTTGCCTCGAAGAAGGAACTTCAAAGCAAATAACAATTGCATACTAGTGAACCTCCTTCCACGTTTTGCAAACGTGGAGGGACCCCGCGACCTGCGTTAGGCAAAACTGAACCCTTCAGCCCTTTTGCCTAACCAACTCAGCTACCATCCTTGGTCTCGTGTTTGTTGCATCAACAAGTTGGCGCCCACCGTGGGGCTACGCCGCTGTTTCTTCTTAAAAAAGACCTAGTAGTGTAGCTCCTTTCACTCAAAACCACCATGTCAGAAAGTGGATCCCCGGGAGAGGTGAACCAGATCCCTAACACCTCCACCCCGGGTAGTGGCCTAGCTCACACAACTATAACAACACCGTTTTCAACTCCGGGGAGTACACCCGAGTTCCTTACCTTCAACACACCAACCCCATCCAGATCTGGGGCTCCGTCTCCCAACGTTGGTGTGTCGGACACCCCGGCACGTGTTGAACTTACCCCCGAGGGGGTCGCTAATAACTTCCTCGAGTTAAGGTCACTTCTTAACCAACATTTGAATAGAGAAAGGGAAAAGGGGGTAAGGATTCGTCTAGATTACGACGAACCTGAGCCAACGTTGTCTCCTGGGCCACCCCTACCACCCTTTGTTACAAGAGGTGAGGCTGGTCCCAGTAACCCTTCAAACCCTCATCCTTATCTATCCACTATGACAAACCCAACTGTTCATCCTATTCTCTCTTCCCAACCAATTGCTAGTGGCACTCCCCTGGGACACGAGTTAACACTTGATCAACTCCTACAGTCCCCGGTGACCAGCTGTCCTGCTTCTCTAACCACCACGTGGGAGCAAGCTCTGTCCGTGCTCCCTTTAGCACGAAGTGCTGTTACTAGCACCCCTCTCGGGGTAAACTGCTCAGTTGGTCCAGCAAGCCTTCAGGGTTTCAATCTCATACCTAACATGATGTCACAGATGATGGCGAACTTCCCATGGCAACACTTCATCAATCAAGTGCTGGCCACCCAGGAAAACCATGGCAATAACAACAATGTAGGTATAAGACCTGAAGAAGACTTGGCCAAACCTTACAAGCCAAGTAACCTTTCCTGCTTCTCAAGGCAGATAGCTGACTACGATTTTCAGTCAAAGATCAAGATGCCAGCCCACATCAGAACGTATGATGGGACCGAAGATCCCGAAGATCATCTCCAGATCTTCACTGGTGCCGCTCGAATAGAAAAATGGTCAAATGCTGAATGTTGCCTAATGTTCATGCAGACTCTTGTTGGATCCGCCAGAATCTGGTTTAACGACCTACCTGCTCAAAGCATTCGAAGCTTTGACGATCTCAGCAGAGGTTTTCTGGCAAACTTCTCCCGACAAAGGCGATACGTTAAAGACGCAACAGTAATCTTCCAGATAAAACAACGCGACGATGAAAGCCTTCGGGCATTCATTGAACGGTACAAGAAAGAAGGGCTAACCTATGTAGGGGCTGACGAGAAAATGAGAGTGGCCGGTTTTATGAACGCCATAACCTCCAAATATCTCACACGAGATTTCAACAAATCTCTACCCAAAACCTTGGAGGAAGCCCTTGAAAGGGCCGAAGCTCACATTCGGGGAGAAGAAGCTGTGGATATCAAAGAACAAAGGAAAAGGGGGTCTGGCTGGCGAAGCAGTAGCCCAGCCAGAAAGAGAGGAAACTTTAACTCTTACGACAGACGCCCAAAGGGTTCAGACCCTCGAAGGGTTGAAGGACGAAACCCTTCAGGCAGAGATAAAGGCATGAGTTTCACTCCCCTCACCAAAACCCCTCAAGAAATCCTGGCAACGGAAGAAGTCAAGCAAAACTTTAGACCTCCCAGGCCCCTCCCCAAGAGTCGAAAAAATGAGAACTCCACGCAATTCTGTGAGTTCCATGAAGAAAAGGGGCATCACACCAATGATTGCTTCCAACTGAAAAAGAGGATTGAAGAGGCTGTTAAGTCAGGAGAGCTCGCTCATTTGGTAAAAGGGGTTCGAGACAAAATGGCTGAAGGCAAAGGGAAGGAAGTAAACATGGTGTATTCTGATGAAAAGGTTCCTTACAAGAAGCGACGGTTGGAAGATTGGGAACTTCAATGTGTCTGCTTCCCCCCAACAAGGAAGGACCCACTTCCTGGTCCCCTTGTGGTTGAAGCCACCGTGGGCACATTACAAACATGTAAAGCATACATAGACACGGGAGCAGCCACAGAAATCATGTTTGAAAAATTTTTCAACCAATTAAGTGATGAGGAACGTTCAAGGCTTCAACCCTCTGGAACCTCCATAAAAGGTATCACCGATATAACCTTGAAGCCTTTGGGGCAGATAACCCTTGATGTTTGTTTTAAGGAGGGATCAAAAGAAAGAACCCGACCACTGACCTTTGTGGTTATCAACATCCCTTCCAACTATGACGTAATCATAGGGAGGCCTGGACAATGTGCATTCTACATGGCAGTGTCTATCGGCCATGGCACAGTCAAATTTTCTACTGAAAGAGGGATTGCAACCCTTCAACCCTCTCAGGAAGCTTACCTGATCGAGGGTGAAAGTTCAAATGGTGAGAAAGACAAGCAAGGGTTAGTCATCAACCCTAAATACCCTGAGCAACGAATAAGGGTCAACCCCAACCTTTCCCAAGAGACTCTTTCATACCTTGAAAAGCTGCTGAAGCATCACAGTGATGTGTTCGCCTGGTCTCCTGAAGATATGACTGGAATCCCTCGAAACATTGCTGAACACGAGTTAAGAATACCACCAAACGTCAAGCCGGTGGTTCAAAAGAAAAGAACCCTGGCACCCGAGAGAAGCTTGGCAGCTTGCCAAGAGGTTGAAAAGCTTGTATCAGCTGGCATTCTCCGAGAGGTCAAGTACCAATCATGGATTGCAAATCCTGTTATGGTCAGAAAACCCGACAACTCTTGGAGAATGTGTATAGATTTTAAAGATCTTAACAAGGCTTGTCCCAAAGATTGCTACCCGCTCCCGGAAATTGATCTCAAGGTTGATTCCCTCACGGGGTATCCGTTTAAATGTTTTCTTGATGCATACAAAGGTTATCACCAAATCCTCATGAAGAAGGAGGATGAAGAAAAGACAGCTTTCCACACAGACAAGGGCATTTTTTGTTACCAAAAGATGCCTTTTGGCCTCAAAAACGCAGGTGCCACCTATCAGCGACTCGTTGATAAGGCCTTTGAAGACCAAATCGGTAGGAACATGGAGGCATATGTCGATGACTTGGTGATTAAGAGCAAAACGGAGTACCAAATGCTTGATGATATCCAAGAAACTTTCAAAAACCTTAGAAAGATCAACATGAAGCTCAACCCGGAAAAATGCTCGTTTGGATTCGATGAAGGAAAATTCCTGGGGCACATCGTTGGAAAGCAAAGTATCAAAGCCAACCCTAACAAGGTAAAAGCTGTCCTTGAAGCTAAACCACCGAGAACCAAGAAGGAGGTTGAAAGCTTAAACGGGAAGCTCGCAGCCTTGAAGCGTTTTACCTCAAAACTGGCCGAAAGGTCTCTACCATTCTACAAAACGCTCAAGAACTGCTCAGATAAAAAAGATTTCAGATGGACCGATGAAGCTGAAGAAGCTTTCAATCAAATGAAGCAGTACTTAGCTTCCCTACCTGATATCGCAGCACCAGAAACTGGGGAGCTCATATCGGTGTACCTTTCAGTTGCCGACGAAGCCATCAGTGCAGTTCTCACTATCGAAAGAGACAAGGCTCAGGTACCCGTTTATTTTTTCAGCAAAACTCTAAAACTAGCTGAAACCAAATATCATCCCCTTGAAAAACTCGCTCTAGCCCTGGTTCAAACAGCCAGAAGGCTTAGAAGATACTTCCAAGCACATCCTATACAAGTGGTCACTGACCAACCTGTCAAGAATGTGCTTGAAAAACCTGAGAACTCAGGAAGGTTGGCAAAATGGGCAGTGGAACTAGGTGAACATAACATCACCTACGTCCCACGAAAAGCCATTAAAGCTCAAGTCCTGGCTGACTTCCTAGTTGAAGTCCCAAACCAAACAATTGAAGAAGTAAACACCACAACCGCTGAACCCTCCAACCCTGAAGCCTGGAAATTATTCACTGACGGGGCTTCAAGCGTTGAAGGGTCAGGAGCTGGTTTAGTCCTAATCAACCCTGAGGGGCTAGAATTCACGTATGCTCTCCGTTTTAATTTTCAGACCACCAATAACGAGGCTGAATATGAAGCACTGATCGCTGGTCGACGGCTGGCCAAAGAAATGAAAGTCAAAAAGCTTGAAGTGTTCACTGATTCACTACTAGTATCAAGCCAAGTTAATGACAGCTATGTCGCCAAGGAGCCCAACATGAGAAGGTACAAAGAAAAATCCAAGGAGTTAATGAACACCTTCCAGACATGCAACATCAAACAGATTCCAAGATCCCAAAACAAAAAGGCCGATGCCTTGAGCAAATTGGCATCTCTCACGTTCGCCCACCTCACGAAAAAGGTGTTGGTTGAAGTGTTAAAGGCCCGGTCGATTGATGAATTGGAAGTGCAAGATGTGGTCACCGAGGAAGATCCAAATTGGATGACTCCTATCAAAAAATTCCTTCAAGACAATGAACTACCTAGTGATCAAACAGAAGCCGAAAGGGTAAAGATCAAAGCAAGACAATATGTGTTGCAAGGAGAAACTCTCTATAAAAAAGGTTACCTTGCACCCTTGCTAAGATGTGTGGGCCCTGAACAAAGCAAGTATTTGGTTAAGGAAGTGCATGAAGGAATATGTGGAGCTCATTTTGGAGCTAGGTCGGTGGTTGCAAAGCTCATGAACCTGGGATACTTCTGGCCATCAATGCATCGTGACACCGTTGAGCAATTGAAGAAATGTGATGCCTGTCAAATCCATTCCCCAATACCAAAAAGTCCCAAACATGACCTGGTTCCCATAACCTCGGCATGGCCATTCCATAAATGGGGAATGGACATTGTTGGGCCATTCCCTCCAAGCAAAGGGGGAGTAAAATTCCTATTGGTAGCAATTGACTACTTCAGCAAATGGCCAGAGGTTAAACCCCTTGCTAAGATCACAGGAAAGCAAGTCATAGACTTTGTTTGGGAAAATATCATCTGCCGTTATGGGCTGTCAGGGGTAATTGTCACCGATAATGGGAAACAATTCGCCGAGAAACCCTTCAGCCTTTGGTGCAAGGAATACAGGATCAACCAAATCTTCAGCTCAGTGGCTTACCCGCAGTCAAACGGCCAGGTTGAAAGGACCAACAGAAGCATAGTGGAAGGCATCAAAACAAGATTGGGGAGGTATGAAAGTAATTGGCTTGAAGAATTGCCTAGCGTTTTATGGGCAATTAGAACAACAGAAAAAGCAAGTCACAAGAAGACACCTTACAGCTTGGTATTTGGATCCGAGGCCGTAATCCCCGCTGAAATAGGAGTTGTAACCCAACGAATTGTCAACATGGATCCTGAAGTAAACAAGCAAGAGACCATGTTGAACTTACAACTCCTAGAGGAGGCCCGAGATCAAGCAGCAATACAAGAAGCCAAATACAAGCAAAAGATGGAAGCCTACTACAACAAGAAGGTCAAGAACGAACGATTCAGGCCAGGGGATCTAGTCCTCAGAAACAACGAAGCTAGCAAAAAAGAAAATCAAGGGAAACTAGGCCCAAAATGGGAAGGTCCATACACCATCCTCGAAGCACACAAGGGAGGGTCCTACAAGCTGGGAGATCTAGAAGGCAAAAGGCTCCCAAGGCACTGGAACGGAAAAACCCTGAGAAAGTTCTATGTTTAGAAAGTTTGGTTTGTATCAAAACAAAAACCTTTTGTAAAAGCAGATATTGCTTGAATGAATGAAGTCATTTTATCAAACTTGTCTTTCTATCCTAATATCATGTTGAGAACCTAGCAAAAACCTCCATGGCAAGGGCCATGTAAGGGGATGAGCTCCCAGGCCATATCGCTAAATAGGTTCAAGGGTTGAATGGACCTATATAAGGGGTGAGTTCCTAGATCAATACAACTCCATGAGATTTGTTAAGAAAAAACAATAATGTCTCATAGACAGGTTTGAACAGCCTACACCAATCGTTCCTTAAGTCTTAGAAACACAATCAACAAATAGACTTACGAAATCAACTAAAACTACAAAGAAATAAGGAAAAGGATAGATACTACGTCTTGATGTTAATAAACACTAAGGTAAAGTGTCTGCAGCACGGAACCCTTTAAAGTGTAAAAAACATAAAGACAAAGTAAACAAAGACAAGGCAAGAAAATAAAAATAACTGACAAAAATAAACAAACTTATCAGTTAAACATGCAAGCCAAACCAGAAGCTACCAAGGTTTCAAGCCAACAGAAAATAAGCTTGAAAGGTTAAAGGCTTCAACCCATTAACAACTACACAAAAAAGCTTGAAGGGTTGAAAACCCACAAAACAAACCAAGCAAAATAAATAAACAAACATAACACAAACAACATAGCAACCATCATACCATAATTAGGAAGGCCATAAAAGACCTTCAGAAGGAAGTCAAAGCAAGTCCTAGTAACTTGCAAATAAAACTAGTGTTCAATGGCCATACAGGCCTAACCAACCACAGGAACCTTAAGGGTTCCTAAAAACCTAATATTGTTTAAAACATTACAGACATTAAGTGTTTGCTAAGAAAGCTACGAATAAACATCAGTTATCAGAAGGCTTGGAACCTTCAACCTTAGACTTCTTGGCTTTCTTAGCCTTCTTCGCCTTAGCACCTTCATCAACACCAACCGCAGAGGTCTCTAAACCAGCATCTTTTGAAGCATCAGGCAAACTTGAGAGGGTATCATCGCTATCCCCAGAATAAGACCTCTTCCTTGACAGGGAACCCAAAACCTCAGCACAAACTTTCTCATTCAACCCCTCAGGCTTCAATTCCTGTAAAACAGATAAAGGCTTACCAAAGCAAGATGATACTTCATGAATGTAAGGGTAGGTTAGCCTCTCCATCTGCTCAATAGAAGCCTTGAAGATATCAGTAGCCTCGGGGCGAAACATAGGTGACTTCTCCAAGGGTTGTCCGGACTCATGAAGCTTGTAGCCAGCAGTAAGGCCTTGATGTTTCCACAGGTTCAAAAGCTTAGTGTAAACATCACCAAGGGAAGAGTTAAACTCCTTGGAATGTAAAAGATAAGTGACAACCTGCTGGAAACCATGCTCAATCAACCACTGATTGTCCGCAGTCACTTGGCCAACCGAAGCTTTCAACCCTTCCTTTTCTTCACGAAAAGCCTGCTGCTGGACAGCCAAGGCCTCTCGGTCAGCCTTTAGCTTCAGCAAGTTAGCCTCAAAGCTCTTCCTCAGATCACCCATCTCAATATCATGCATCTTTTTCAAATCATTAACCTCCTTCTTCCAAGCTGCTTCCTTCTCTGCAAACCCAGCTATTTCCTTCTTCATTGATGCTAGGGAGGATTTCATCTTATCCTTCTTCTTGGAGAAGTCCTCATATTCCTGCATCCTTTGGCGAAAGCGAGTAATCCCTTGAGGAAGCATAGCAGCAAGGTTACAGGTGGTTAAAACCATGCGAGACAACATAAAGTCATCATCCATCTCAGCAATGGTTTCACGCACAGAAGGAGGAGCAAGATGACTAAGAGCATCCTCACAAACAGCAGCATCCTTGAAGGTGTCATCATTCTTCACTAGCCAAGCAGGCACATAAGTACCTTCAGGGTTCAACCCTTCAACGTCCCTGCTTGAAGATTCCTGAACAGGGACAACCTTCTTGCCTCGAACCTTCTTACCATGAACAACCAACTCCTTGTCCTTCTCAACACCTGCTTCAACTTGATCCTCCGAAACTTCAATATCATCAGTCAAATCCACTGGCTCAGTAGAAGTGGATTGAGGACCAGCTTTCAACAAACGACGAGAAGATCGGCGAGTTGAAGACTTGGGAGCATTAGACTTGGTAAAACCCTTAACGTTGGCAACACTAGCATAACCCGTACCCTCAAACCTTTGCTCGGAAGTCCTAACCACAACATTCTCACCCGGAACAGACGGGGCATCCTCAAACACAACATCGGACGTGTCGTCACTCTTGATAAAGTCCAAAGCAGACATAACTGGTAAAAACAAAACAAAAGAAAATAAGGCATAAGCAAAGTAAAATAAGAAAAGGCATAAGGGAAAAAATGCATACCAATGCCATTTCTCATTAACACCGGATCCCGATCGACTTTTCCCCAAATATTACTAACCCCTAAAAGCACTAACAAATGTTCGGGAAAGGGACGAACCCTCGAAGGGCACCCCCGAATAGCTGAAAGAAAAGCATCGTTCAACTCTGATTCAGAAGGCTCCGGATCATTAAGAACAGCATCCGGATGCCTCCACACCATTTTGAAAGGAACGATAGATTCAGAAACCCAGAAAAATCGATCCTTCCAGGACCCAAGCGTTGTAACCATGGATGAAATAAGACAAGTATCAACCTTTGATGTCTCAAAGGTGAACCAGTCACCATTTTTGGCTAAACGAAAAAACCTCCGAAAGAGCAACAAAGAGGGATCATACCCAAGAGCACGACACAACATTTCAAAGTGCAAAACCCTAGCCATCCCCTTTGGATGAACTTGCCCAAAAGAAACGCGATAATACTCAAGCAAGTTCAAAACGAAAAACGAAAAAGGGTAACGCAGATTAGACCACTGAAAATGACGACAATACAAGGCAATCGAACCAGGGTTTGGTTTGTCAACAGGCACATCGCAAGCAGGGGCAGTTGGCTTAAATTTTTTATCAATACCATACTCCAAACAAAACAAGTCTACTTCCTCTTGTGTCATTTGAGAGAATGACTTTGCTAAATCTTTAAGAGCACCCATTTTTTGAAGAAAGTAAAAACGAAAATGGAGAAGAAAACTAACCTGAAGGAAGAAACTTGGAATGATTGTGAGTAAAATGAAGAAGTTTTACAAGTATAAAATAAATATGATTTTAAAGCAGGGGTAATAAAGGTAAATAAATGGCTCCTGCAAAACCGCCGCCTGACACACGTCAATCAAATCAACTGTCAATCGTTTAAAATTCAAAATTCAAAAAGTAACTGCCTCAAGCCTTTCAAGCCTCCAAGCAACGAACCCTTGAAACCTTTAAAACATATGCATAAAAGTCAGAAGTCTTTGAGCATACTACCCCAAAAACCTCTGACTTGGGGGGCTGACGACGGGGGTAGCCCAATGTCAAATAAAATGACTAATATGCAAGAGCTTAAAAGGTTGAAAGGTTCATCGGATGAAAAGCTGTAAAGTGAGAAAAGCGAGGAACAGTAATCAGTCACATCTGAGGACTCACCTCACCAACTCACGCCCACAAACTCAGAGCAGGTCTGCACAAGTACACTCTATTAACCAGGGGTCCAAAGCCTTCAACCCCAAAAGGGGAAACCCTCCATTGCAAACAGGTTTCGCTAGTCTTGTATATGCCATTTCAGGAGATGTCTTCCCCTATAAGAAGACAACTCATTTTCACTTCTGGGACATTCCGAAACACAGAGATTCCTTAATCTCTGGTCATTCAAAGAGTACTTGATCACTTCCAAGTTACTCTTCATCACATTCAACACACACTCATTCTATTTGCTTTCTTTTCTGGATTCGAGCTTGCCTCGAAGAAGGAACTTCAAAGCAAATAACAATTGCATACTAGTGAACCTCCTTCCACGTTTTGCAAACGTGGAGGGACCTCGTGACCTGCGTTAGGCAAAACTGAACCCTTCAGCCCTTTTGCCTAACCAACTCAGCTACCATTCTTGGTCTCGTGTTTGTTGCATCAACAACATTAGAACTGTTTTTAATTAAAAAAACAAGAGTACATTGTCAAATCATCTTTGGTGTTCGGGCAGATTTGTCTATGCCATCAAAAAAAAGTTTTTTTTTCTTAATTTTTTTTATTTTTTTCAACAGGACATTTGAGGTTTGCATTTTATTGTCAATTACATCCAATTGGTTAACCCCGTTTAAAGGTAACGTTAATTGAGAGAAAATTTTGACATTTTTTCTATGTAACTAAAGGTTATTTTAGACATTTTACCACTAGTCGTCACCACCACATCCACCTAAATAGAACCACCACCACTGCAAACACCACACCAGCCATTAGGGCTGGCATAACGGGTCAATCCGATCTGTTAAGACACAAACACGATAGACACGAACCCGAAACACGTAAACACGAACACGACACGAAATCTTATCGTGTCAGATTTTTAAAACACGAACATGAACCTGTTAATAAACAGGTTACACGAAATGACCTGTTAAGACACGAAAAAATTACCAACGTATCATACGACCTGTTTAAGACATGAACACGACCTGTTAAGACACGAACACGACATGTTTAAGACACGCACACGACCTGTTAAGACACGAACATGACCTGTTTAAGACACGAACATGATTGAATTGGGGAAACTATGAACTAAATTGGGAATGGTGGTGTTTGTGAGAGAGATTTAAAACTTAGGGTTTGGATTGTGGAAAAAGAACCGCGTGTGTCTGTGTATAATTCATCCCATGGGAATGGTGGTGTTTGTGAGAGAGATTTAAAACTTAGGGTTTGGATTGTGGAAAAAGAACCGCGTGTGTCTGTGTATAATTCATCCCAGGTGCCACGACTGATGACCCCATGTCCACACCCACATATAATTTTTTAATTTTTAATTATTAACATGTACTTAACGGGTCTTAACAGGTTAATGGGTTTTAACCTGTTTAGACACGAAACCTGTTAAGGTCTTATCGTGTCGACCTGTTTTAGACACGAAACCTGTTAAAGTTAAACACGAAACATGATAACTTCGTGTAGGTTCGTGTCGTGTTATCGTGTTCGTGTCAGAATTGCCAGCCCCACCAGCCATCACCACCATCGTCTCAAATCCGTCACTTACAACCATCACCACCATCATTTCAAACCAGCCACCACCACAATAGCCATCATGAGCATCGTCGCAAACCCATCACCACCACCACATCACTACTACAAATCAACAAGAGAAAGGCCATAGGAAGCTTATCGTCGCTGCCACCTGCATCATCAACGCCTTCATATTCTTAAAACACGTCACCACCCACCAAACACACTCTCTCTCACTCACCGCGTGAAATCTGAAAAGGGGTGGTGAGCTCCGATTTAGGGGTTAGAATTGATTTGGGCGGTGAGCTCATATTTGGGGGTTTACGAAGATGATGCAGATGAAGACGACTATAGTTTCGTTTGCTAAGGAAGGTGGTGGCAGCAGCTGCTGGTAGTTGGTGTTGGTGGTGTTCAGATCTGCGATGGTGGTGGTGGGGCTCCTTGGCGGTGGTGGGTGTGGGGTGGCAGTGGTGGTGATACTCGCTAGCGGTTTGGAGACGATGGTAATGGTGTTAATGATGGTGGCTGGTGATGGAGAGAGCGAGAGATGAGGGAGAAGAGAGAGCTAAGAGAGTGTTAAATAAATCAATTTTTTACATGTACAATGTCTAATTTACCCTTGACTTAACAAGGGTTAGTCAGTTGGATAGAAATGGTAACAAAATACAAACTTCAAGGGTCCAATTGCAAAAAAAAAAAAAAAGAAAGCTTTTGGATTGAAACGGCAAATTTGCCCAAACTTCTGGGACAATTTTAGCAATTTACTCTAAAAACATACAGTTATTTATAAAAATACTTTATAAATAAATACACATATAGTTTTTTTTTTCAACGACCACTACGTACATTATCCCTATAATCAACAAGAAAACACTTTGTAGTGATAGATTGACAATTTGATGGGTTGTCGAGGATATCGAGCTAAGAACTTGATACTTATTTTAGTATTTATCCAACTTTGTTTAATAACAATTGCTTTACAGTTTATATTCGTATCGTCCTCTATAATTAGATTTCACTTCCCATAAAATTAATGTACCTTTTTTTATTATTTCCTTCTCTATTTATCTTGGTATTTTAAATCCAATTCACCAACCGACTACCTAAATCCTAGAGGTGTAAATCGTGTCAGGATGACATGTTGAATTGTTCAACCCTAACCACTCATACTTATAATCGTGTAAATTGAACACGTACGCTTTAACCCATTTATCCACACGTATCAAATGGGTTGGCGGGTAACATCAAGTCATAAACTTGTTAATCGGGTTGGTGGGATGTAAAAACGAGTTAAATGTGCCATAGACAGGTTAATGAGTTGACATGTTTAATTAACCAGGTTAGCGGGTTGATCTGTCTAACTAAATGAATTAAACATGTTAGCACGAACACCACCCGTGTAATTAAGCGGATCAATCATGACATGTTTTAATCGAATTAAATATAACTACCTGGAACCGGATTATTTTTGTATCGTGTCAAAAATCACCATCCATACTAAAAAATATACATTTACATTTACTTAACAGAGAAAATAGACGGCTATCAATGCGAAGGATCATCATAGTTTGTAAATATGAATGATCATTAGGTTAAATTGGAGGCATTTATGAAATTAGTGTAAAGCACAGAAACCATCCGTATAATTAACTCAAATATCTATTAATTAAATTTGGAACTTAGATCATCAGTTACATTAGAGCATTCACATCCAGCTCCCTAAAATTATACATACATTCCACTAAAAATCAACTCCTATATCAATATATTTCCACTAAAAACAAATACTTTTTCTCTCAGTTTTAATTAAATAATACTTTTATACCTTTATCATTACATTTTTCTCTCTCTTTCACTCACAACCACTTTCAATATATATTAAAAAATTATAGTGGGTGAACAGTGTCCCCCCAAATATACAGATAAACAGTAACATTTTCTCTCTCCTCCACTCACAACCATTATTTATACTCTTTATATTTTAAAAACACCATACTCACAATTTAGTTCTTTGGATGTGAATGCTCTTAGGGGCATTTATGAAATCAGTGTAAAATACAGTGAGTATCCGTGTAATTAACTCAAATATTTATTATTTAAATTTGGAACTTAGATGTATTTATAAATAGTTTTACAAAACTATTGATAACTTTATAAAAATGTTAGGTGGTTTCTAAGTCCTAAAAAAGTTTTTATATATCAAAGTGAGAGTTTGATCCTTTTATAAATACTTTTATAAAACTAGTGAAAACTTTATGAAAATGTAAAAGATTTTTTATAATATTAATAATGCTTTAAAAGTATATGTATCTAGACAACCATTATGTCGATATACACCAGTCGTCATTTTGTAATAAGCAACTAGTGAGTGATAATTTATATGTGTGTAATATTCTAAAGAGTTAAATGCCATTTTAGTCTCTGTGGTTTGGGCTATTTTGCCAGTTTAGTCCAAAAGTTTTATTTTTAACCTGTGGGTTCAAAAAGGTTTCACAATTGTCATTTTAGTCCACTGGGTTAACTTCATCCATTTTTTCTGTTAACGAGAAGGCCAATTCGGTCATTTTATATGGCTGAATTGCCCTTTTAGTTAACAGAATTACATACAAAATGACCAAATTGGCCTTCTCGTTAACAGAAAAAATGAATGAAGTTAACCAAGTGGACTAAAATGGCAACTGTGAAACCTTTTTGGACCCACAGGTTAAAAATGAAACCTTTAGATTAAACTGGCAAAATGGCTCAAACCACAGGGACTAAAATGACATTTAACTCTATTCTAAAAGTGTTGAAATTATTCATTCAAATAAAAGAGTTATATATCGTTTTAATTAGTGACTGATAAACACAAAAAATCTTTGATAGCTAATAAACAAAAATTTAAATATGATGGTCGATTACCGACTCTCTGTCCATTTTGTGAGTTTTGTCTCTTGCAATATAAATCCAAGACTTGGTCCATTTTGGAAACTAACCAAGAGATTAAACATTATGATACGCATCTTCTTTTCAAAGGATCTTTAACTCAAATACTAAACATTACCTAGTGAAAAGAAGAAGATGATAAAGATCGAAAAGCTTAAAAGAATAAAAGCAGCGGCTGAGCCACATATACTTATTGGTGGTGATACTCGCTAGCGGTTTGGAGTCGATGGTAATGGTGTTAATGATGGTGGCTGATGATGGAGAAAGAGAGAAAGATGAGGGAGAAGAGAGAGCTAAGAGACTGTTATATAAATCAAATTTTTACATGTACAATGTCCAATTAACCCTTAACTAAAGAGGGATTAGTTAGTTGAATAGAAATGGCAACAAAATACAAACCTCAAGGGTCCAATTACAAAAAAGAAATTTTTTTGGATTGAACCGACAATTTACCCATACCTTAGGGACAATTTTAGCAATTTACTCTAAAAAAACATTAAGTTATTTATAAAAATACTTTATAAATAAATACACATATAGTTTTTTTTTTCAATGACAACTACCTACATTATCCCTATAATCAAAAGAAAACACTTTTGTAGTGATAGATTGACAATTTGATGGGTTTGTCGAGGATATCAAGCTAAGAACTTGATACTTATTTCAGTATTTACCCAACTTTGTTTAGTAACAATCACTTAACAGTTTATATTCGTAACTTCGTCAATTAAAATCGTCCTAACATTAGATTTCACTTCCCTACGTTAGATTTCACTTCCCTTTTAATTAGTGTACATTTTTTATTATTTCCTTCTCTATTTATGTTGGTATAAAAATCTTGTTAAGACATTTCAACAAACATTTGATGTAACCCATTTAACTTGCCTACTTCTTTTCACTTCTTGTGAAACCATGAAGCCAGTTTGTAGTGATACTTATGATAAATAATAACGAATGAAGAGGGGGACTTTATGCCAATCATATTTGTGAAAGGGCTAAACGGTATATTTTAATAAACAAGATCACCTAACTGTAGGTAAGGCACGTGTCATATTACATTACCTAATTTGATTGTTTGGCGACAAGATTGTCGTGAATGTTGAGAGGGATAGCTAAGTCGTCATAGCTATATGCCATTTGGTTGTGCACGTGTTTCCATGACGTCATTCTGTCAAATTTGTGTTTATACCGTAGTATATGGTGGGGCTTGGGTTGAGGGTAGAGGTGTACAAAAAATTCGGTTTTAGAATCGAAACCGGAAAAAAAACCGAAACCGTTTTTTTTTAACCGGTCCGGTTTTATAACCAAACCGCCGGTTGGTGACCGGTTACTATTATTGACCCCAAAAACCGGTTACTAACCGAAACCGGTTTGAAAAAAACCGGTTAAAACCGGTAAAAAACCGGTTTTTAAAAAAAAAAAACGGTTAATAACCAGTCTCAACCGGTTACACCGGTTAGTGTTTTGGACTTGAAAAACCGGTTAGTAACCGAAACCGGTTATTAAAAAAACCGGTTTTTGTTTTGAACGAAAAAAACCGGTCCGGTTAATAACCGTAACCGGTTTTTTTAAAAAAAAAACCGATTTGTACACCTCTAGTTGAGGGCATGAGTTGACATGTGAAGTTTGAGCCCCTACCGCCTAGTGATGTGTCTGTAGGGTATGGCGGGGCGTGGGTAACCGCTTGGGTTGGCAGGTTATTAAAAAAATTACAAAAAATTTAAAAAATTCACACATTTATAAAAAAAACCCTAAAATTTTATTAAATGAAAATTACATAATCCTAAAAATTACATAATTCATAAAAATTACAAAATAAAAAAACTAGAGCGTTAGGTAAATTTCAAAAAGGGCGAGCTTGTCAAACGTCTTTCGCTCCTTGCCTCGAAACTCAATGTTCGCCACCGCCACCCGGTCCTCGTGGCTTAACTCGCCGCCCGGAACGGCTTCGTAGTAGGCCTTGAAACGATCGAGCTTGGGTCGTAGCTCGCGCCATGTATGTTGGCACGCGTTGGGTTGTGCCGGTCGTGTCCGACGTTATGTTTGTAGCTTGCGAATGCTTCCGGCCAATATCGTGTTTGGCCGGGTTGCCGCCCCTTCATAGCGTCAACGACGCTTGTGACGAGAGCCAATTCTTTTTCATGGGTCTAAGAGGCCATCGTCTTCGGGTTGGGGTAGCGAATTCGTGGGATCAAGTGGGTTATGGTTAGGGTAGCCGGTGGGGTAGCGGTGGACAATGACGGTTTTGGATGGAGTACCCGGTGGGGTTTTGGGTGACATTTATAGGGGATGTTGGTGGTTGGGGTGACCGCTTGGCTTGGCCAAACGGTTGGAATTTAAAGTGCAAACATTCAAACACCCGCTATGACATGGCGGTTGACAGCGAATAGGAGGCCGTCAAATCGAATCTCAGGCCCGTCCCACGCCCGGCTTCAAACCCGAACCCCAAGGGCCACTCCCCAACCCAAGCCCACCCAGGGTAGTGGCTTGGGCGTTTTCCCCCAACCCACGCCCCAAGCCAAGCCCCATACCCCATAGTCTTAGACCAAGTTTTTTTTAAAGAGAAAATTCTTACAGAGTGGTGGAATCACAAATATTTTTTTTTCTGAGGGTGCAAGATTTTTTAAAGCTTTTAAATCTCTAGCTATATAAAAAAATCGGTTCATGGCAGGTTGGATAGGGTCAGGTCATGTAAAACAAGAAAACGTAAACAAACAAAGTTTCATAGCGGGTTGGATCGGATTGGGTCAATTTTTTTTTCAAACAATCAAACCTTAGTTCCTACTTCTTATCACATTAACAAACAAAGTTTCAAGTAAAACAAATAAACAACATAAAAAAACCATCATAAGTAACTAAAGTAACAACAAAAAGTGTGACACCACACCCAGATAAGGATGCACCATACACAATTGATACCAACTTACCAGTAAACACTTACGTTATTGATACAAACAGTAATGTACAAAAGTTGGAAACTTAAAGGTACAAAGTTTGGTCAAACTACTATTAGCTGATCACGCAAAATTTCCACCAGATAAGAAAGTTTGAGATACTTTATTTCACTAGTCACGCCTATCCGAGATAAACAACCCGCCCAAGACTAACCATCATTTCCTGTGACACATGCTTAAAAGACGTCAGATATTACACTGGTGAGTTTATGAATATACACAATTTACAATTCACATTATTTAATCATGACTTGTACCCGCCCATGTTATCATAACCCAACGTTACCAAGTAACTTACATAACCATACAGTTAATGCCCACTACACCACAGGTGTAGTACCGACAAATCCCGCCGTAGCGGCACGTATAAGGGACCACAAATATCATGTGTATGTCATGCTCAGGTTATATACATGCGTACAACAGTCATGCCATATTATTACAGTTTAGGACAAGCATGTTCACATTTGAAAAGCATTCATAAAACTCACCTCTTGCTAGTAGCTAACCGTTGATACAATTGCTAGTATGATCAGGTACTATCTCAAGGTCCTGACACAATTTACATAATCCTAAGTTAGGTAATGGTACACCTAACTAGTCATTATCATGGTTGGATATTGGTTAACCCTACCTTGTTTAAGCATGGTTGATCAGTCCATGCCTAACTAAGGCTAGGCTACCCAATACCCGCCCCTGACAATAACCCTAGTACCTAAAAATAATACTAACACTACTACCACTAATATATTATTACTAATAATAAAACTAATATTAACTACTAAAAATAAATAATAAATAATTAAACATAAACTTAAACGAGAGTATACCTCAAGACTATCTACGGCACGTTGATGTAGAGTTTCCCTACTCCTACTCCTACTCGTGCTCCAAAAATGACTACTAACAACACCCAACGGGGTATCGTATACGCGAGATTCTCAATACTAGAGCGTTCCCGTTAAAATTTTGGTGTATCTAAAATCCTACAATTTAACTCCTATATATATGTGAAGCAAGCAGGCACCTCAATTCCTGGGCGATGTGGGAGATTGACGTGCTAGCTAGCTAGCTTAGTTATATTAATTCAGCTGCTTCACTCGTTTTTCTTGTATAACTTTTAAAATATGACGTTTTATAAAACGACGAATATGTCTTTAGAACGAGCATAGTTTTATCTACGTTTTAACCTAAGTTTCATTAAAAACGGAGTAAGGTAAATAAAATAATATATTTAATTATTAATATTAAACGGTCTCTTATAATAGCCAGGGCTTGTACAGATGTCTCATATTTCAACTAAATATTTCAACTAACCATTTTACTCGTTACTTAGTCGTTCAACAATATATAAATTATAAATTTTAAATATAATTTTATTGGTTCACAAAACAGGATGTTACAACTCTCCCCACCTTATAGAAATTTCGTCCGCAAAATTTAAGCAAAGAGATGTGGATATTTTTGTTTCATCTCGTCTTCTTTTTCCCATGTCTCTTTAGGTCCTCTCCTTGCATCCCATTTGACTCGTACTAGAGGAAACTCCCTGTTTCTTAATTTCTTTATGCGTCGATCTATGATCTGAATGGGGCGCTCTGTGAAGTTCAACTTGTCATTGATCTGGATCTCCTACCAGGGTATCTTAAGTGACTCGTCCGCTAGACACTTTCTTAAATTTGACACGTGAAACGTGTCATGAATTCCCTGTAATTCTGTTGGCAATTTTAACCTATATGCTACAGAACCAACTCTTTCGATTATCTCAAATGGTCCAATATAGCGCGGACTTAGTTTTCCTTTCTTCCTGAAACGAATGATACCTTTTCAAGGCGAGACCTTAAGTAATACCTTGTCGCCAACTTGAAATTCTAAGGGTCTTCTTCGTCTGTCGGCATAACTTTTCTGTCTATCTCTAGCAGTCTTCATTCTTTCTCGGATTTGTATGATTTTATTGGTAGTTTCTTCAATAATTTCGGGTCCAGCTAATGGATTTCTACCAATCTCAGTCCAACAAACTGGGGTACGACACTTCCTTCCATATAGTGCTTCAAACGGAGCCGCCTTGATGCTTGCGTGATAACTGTTATTGTATGCAAACTCTATTAGAGGTAAATGCTCATCCCAGTTTCCTCCAAAGTCTATCACACATGCCCTAAGCATGTCTTCCAGTGTTTGTATGGTTCTTTCACTTTGGCCATCTGTCTGTGGGTGATAAGTCGTACTTAAATTTACTTTTGTTCCCAATTCCTTTTGGAAGCTTTGCCAAAATCTGGACGTAAAACGGCTATCTCTATCAGATATAATGGAGATAGGTACTCCATGACGGGTGACAATTTCTTTAACATAAATTCTTGCTAATTTATCCATTTCATAATCTTCTCGTATTGGCAAGAAATGAGCAGACTTAGTTAAACGATCTACTATAACCCAAATAGTATCGTGACCATTCTTAGTTCGTGGAAGTTTAGTAATGAAATCCATGGTTATCATCTCCCATTTCCATTCAGGGATCTCGGGTTGGATTAAACATCCTGCAGGCTTCTGATGTTCTGTTTTGACCTGTGAACACGGCATGCATTTTTCCACATATTCATTGATTGATTGCTTCATCCCTGGCCACTAATATTCATCTCGAATATTCTTGTACATCTTCGTACTGCCAGGATGCATTGTATGCTTTGATCTATGTGCTTCTTCCATCACCATATCCCTGAGTCCTCCCACAATAGGTATCCAAATCCTATTATGGAGTCTTAGTATTCCATCTTCTCTTTTAACAAGTAGTTCTTGTTTTCCCACCATCCTTTCTTTGTTAATCTGCTTAACTTTCAGGGCATGTGTCTGTGCATCCTTAATTCGTTCTAGTAAACCTATTTTCACTTCAATTCTAGATGCATGTATTCTTAAAGGTTTAACTTTGTCCTTCCGACTAAGGGCATCTGCTACTACATTAGCTTTTCCTGGATGGTAACGAATTTCACAATCATAGTCATTCAACAACTCCATCCATCTCATCTGTCTCATGTTCAACATCTTTTGCTCAAATATATACTTTAGGCTTTGGTGATCAGTGTAGATCACACACTTAGTTCCATATAAGTAATGCCTCCATATCTTGAGGGCAAATACTACTGCTCCGAGTTCTAGATCATGGGTGGTGTAATTTCTTTCATGTATCTTTAACTGTCGAGATGCATAGGCGATAACTTTGCCTCTTTGCATCAACATACACCCTAGTCCATAATGAGAAGCATCACAATATACTATAAAATCTTCGGTACCCTCGGGTAATGCAAGTACTGGGGCACTGGATAACTTTGTTTTCAAAAGATTAAAAGCTTCTTCTTGTTGGCTGCCCCAGACAAATGGGGTATTTTTCTGAGTCAGTGTCGTTAGAGGCATCGCTATCTTAGAGAAATCTTGAATGAACCTTCTATAATACCCTGCTAGCCCTAGGAAACGTCGAATTTCTGTGGGATATCTTGGTGCCTCCCAATTCTTAACTACTTCAATCTTTGTAGGGTCCACTTGTATGCCTTTTTCATTAACAACATGCCCTAAAAATTGGACTTCCCTAGTCCAGAATTCACACTTAATGAACTTGGCATAAAGTTTTTCTTCTTTTAGTAACTTAAGAATGGCACGGAGATGACCCTCGTGTGTTTCTCTACTCTTAGAGTAGACTAGGATATCATCTATGAAGACGATTACAAATTGATCCAAGTATGGTTTGCAGACTTGGTTCATAAGGTCCATGAAGGCAGCTGGTGCATTAGTGAGGCCGAAAGGCATCACTAGGAACTCGTAGTGACCATACCTTGTCTGAAGGGGTAAGGTCCCAAAAACCTCATAAAAAGGATTTGAGACCATACCACAAACTGGCCTTTCAACCTTTTAACCTTGCGCGGCCGCGCATTGGTCTTTGATGTGTGTAAAATGCAACATATAAAACACATCAATTAAGGCATAAAACTAACCCTTTTTAAGTACTAATGTTGGAAAAAGAGTGTTTTTGTCTTCCTTTTGTATTTTCAGGATGAAATGAGCTCAAAATCACAAAAGAAGCAAAAAGACCACTAATTCTACCATAAATACAAGAAAAGGAACAAAAGTGGACTGCCCGGACCCTCAACGGCACCTCCCAAGACAAAGAGAAGAAAACAGAGTCTGAACACGCCCCGTGTCCAACGAACACGGGGGCGTGCCCAGGAAGCAGTAGAAAAGACAAACCAGTAGAAGCTTCCATTGCTGGGCACGGGGCCGTGTCCAGCGAGCACGGGGGCGTGTTGAAAGTACAGCAGGCGCATTAATTGTAATTCGCAATTACAATTAATGAAGAGAGAGAGTGTCAGACGGGCACGGGGCCGTGTCCAGCGGACACGGGGCCGTGTCCAGCGTTCTGTCCAGCCTATAAATAGAGGAGCTTGGTTTCATTCTCTCTCATCCCTTGGCACACCACCTCTCTCACACTTCATCCACCACCCACCACCACCATAACACCATCATCCACCACCATCATCCATTGTCCATCGTAGAGTGTGTGAGTCGTCTCGGGATCCAAGATTGATCGTAAGAGTTCTTGACAATCAAGGCCATGTTTGCCTAAGTCTCTTACATCACTTGGTGAAGACAAGTGTTTAGTATAATACTTTTTATTTTTAATCTTTTGCACTTTTTATTTGGTTTTGTATTAATGACTTTAATAACTAGTTACTTATGTTGAAGGTGATCTTTCCTTATCGTTTGTCCGTGGTGTCTTGGCATTATTTTACTGTCTATATAAAATAAAAGATTTTCACCATTCATATCTCCACGGTCTATATGGAGGTATGTTGGCTACCTGGTCGGGGGTTAAGGGAACGGTTTGGTAAGGGTCTTGCCCTTGTTCAGCGTTTAGAGGTCCTGCTTGGGACCTGGGTCAAATTTAGTAGGATCTCCTTCAATGCCCATAGGTATTGGATGGCGGGGATCCAAACTCTTTGACCCCCTCATAAGTTAACTACTATTAATACTATAACCCGGCTATTTAGGACTGTATCCCTGCTGACTCAGACTACTTAGCCGAGGGTAACGTCACCGTCAAAAGCGGGGCCTACCATAATTTGCATTAATAACTTAATTCATTATCTTTCAATAATCCGACCCTTTAGGATTGTATCCTTGCTGACTCAAACTACTGGGTTGAGGGTAACGTCGCCTTCAAAAGAGGGGCCTACTACAATAACTAAGATAATCTCTTAAACAAGTGCAAAAGTGCGAAAATAATCAAAGGTTATACTAATACACGTGTCGGATCCAAGTGATTCATCTTGTCTATCTGTTTTTATTTTTATTTTATTTTTCAGCATTTAGTTAGTTTTTATTTTTCTTAGTTTAAAACATTTTTCTAACTTTTTGATTTGGTTAGACGTTGAGGATAAACCGGTATTAAAAGCTCTTGTGTCCTTGGACGACCTCGGTATCTTACCAACACTATACTACGTCCACGATGGGTGCACTTGCCCATATGTGTGTTTAGTGTTAGTGAATATCGTGTTTTATAAATTTAAAACTTGGTTAAAAGTGTAAAAAGGGCTTAATTATATATAAAAATTATATACACACTGACACGCATCAAGTTTTTGGCGCCGCTGCCGGGGACACAAGGATTTTAAGAAAGTTAGGAATCAACGGCCTAATCATCTTTTTATTTTTCTTTAATTTTTAGGATTTTTTTTAGATTTTTTTTAGCTTCTGCAGAGCTCAGCACGGGGCCGTGCCCGCTGAACACGCCCCGTGCCCAATCATTGGAACTGGCAATCCTGTTTTATATCAGACAGTAGGCTGAACACGGGGCCGTGTCCACTCAACACGCCCCCGTGCCCAAGATTCAGTTGCTGAAAACAGAACCGTTTGATCCCGGCGGTTGGTAATTTCTGATACAAACATGAGTGATAATGATTCTTTTTACTTTCGGCACTCTTATGGTTTGTGGTGTCGAATATGTGGAGGCGAACATGAGGAATTAAAATGCTTCTTCCTCACTTATAGGCCACACTATATAGACCCACCAATTCCTTGTAACCATAAGAGGGGCGAAAGTAAAAATAAACATTATTTCTCCCTCGAATGCGCCCAGCCAGATATTCTAGGAGAAATGCTCCTTGACGAGCTATTTCAACTAGAAGAACTACTTCTAAATTGGTCAAAAGAACTTAGGAAGGATTTCTTAGATCCATCCCAAGATGATGACCATGAGGAAATGTTGGAACCGCATTCCGACGACCCCGTTACTCCCGAAAATACCTTTCTTCCTAAACAAGACACGGACGATAGTCGTCCCTGTGCCGATTGTGCCGTGAAGGACTCCCCATCGACCTCGTTCGGTGCATACATAGACCTGAGCGATTCGGCATACACCTTCTTTAACGAGAGCCCGGGAAAGGGTTGGACTTGTCCACCTAGAATAAAAATAGGAATTACCCTCACCGACAACCTCTTGCGTTCTCGCCTTAGTATAGGACAATTAAAGTATCTTAGGCACTTTGGGGTTGTTCCAACAAGTCAGGAGCCACCCGATACAAATTAGCTCCTTAAAGACAAAACTTCATAAGTCAGCTTTCCGACACGGGGCCGTGCTCGGCCAACACGCCCCCGTGTCCATCAAAAAGATTCCCCTCTGATCATGACGTCAGAATACGGACAAACTGTGTCAGAATTTTCTCTGCACACGGGGCCGTGTCCGCTGGACACAGGGCCGTGTTCAGCAGGCTGTCATTTTCTATAAATGCAGCCAAAAATCTTGCACATTTGGACCAACTTGGGGACAGAGATTTGAAGGAATCTTCTCTCAAACAATCCTAGGTAAGTCTAAAAGAAGTTTCCAACAACTCATCTTGTCCTTTCCTCTTCTAGACATTTCCTTCTTCTTCATCTTTCTTCAAAAGCCACCATGAAAAGTTTGAATTTTCAATCTTTATGGTAGGAAACAAGGAGTTTTGGTCATGGAATCTTGGTAAAAACAGGTTATGTAACATTGTTTAGAGTTATTTACTGTCAAAAAGCTTGCATAAACTCAGAAAATAACTTAAAAAACCAAAATTCCTTGCTCCAAAATTCTGCAGAAAGATGAACACGGGGCCGTGCTCAGTGAGCACGGGGCCGTGTCCAGAAGCTGTTTCGTCTTATAAACTATTTTTGGTTTATTTTTCGTAGAATGGCGAGTGAAAACAGCGAAACATCATCCGTTCATTCCTCAAACAGCCGAAGGGGAAGGAGGCCCTCCGTTGAAGCTACACTTGTGCACTACGTGATAGCGCTAAGGGAAGCTCTCGACGAAATGACATCTGTGGAGGAGGTCCTCATTGACCGTATTAACGATCTTACAATGGGATTGGAAAGCAGCTTCCAAGAGATTAACCTTTTGCACCAAAGGTTAAACATTTTGGTGGCACCTCCTATGGAACCAGTTCTTCCACAGCAAGACTGGAACTTAGCACTCGGTATTAACAACCCTACCGGGTGGGGAGACCTCCCCGCGGAACCTCCTATGGAAATCCCACAAGAAGTTCCGGCGGAAGTTGAAACTCCTCAAACAAATGCAAACGAGCCCTCCTTCCTCCTTCCAAGGGAGGTAGAGGAGTGGCTTGCCGACATATGAGGAGAAATGCACCCGAAAGGTGGAGCTCTACAAAGCCTTATCTAACCAAGATCAGTAGATTCTTGGAAATTTTGCTAAATTAAAATAAAACATAGGGCTAGAACTCCATAAGCTTAATATCTATGTAATTTTTTTTATGTAATGTCTCTCTATTGGCAATGTTATGATGGTTTTTATGGTTTATGGACTCATGGTGGTAATGGATGAAAAAGGGAACGAGAAAAAAATGGAACCATGCAGAAGAACAGAACAAACCGACAAAATCTCCATAACAGAAGGCTCCACACGGGCCGTGCCCAACCAACACAGCCCCGTGCTGAGCCCCTGCAGGAAATCACCCAGTTCAGGTAACTGGACACGGGCCGTGTTCAGCGGACACGCCCCCGTGTCTAGGCTTCTGTTTCAATTCTATAATTTTTGTTACTGGCACTTGACCACGGGGCCGTGCCCGGTCAACACGGGGCCGTGTCCAGAGCGCCAGTAACACAAAACTTTGTTTTTAAACACACTTTTACATATTCTAATCAACCAAAAACTTTATTTTTGGACACATTGAGGACAATGTGTAATTTAAGTGTGGGGGGGAATGCTAAAACCTTGAAATTTTGCAAAATCCTAAAACAAGCCTTACACAAAACTCTATTGGAACCGCTAAACACCCCAAATTTTTTCAAAAACTTTTTCATTTTTTTTATTACTTGTCTTAGTTTAAGTTGGGAATAACAAGTTATAAAAGGGTTATATTTTTTTTTTTTACAACCGATAGCGTCGTGATAAAAAGAACTAACATAAGAAAATTATGAAACGGTATAACAAGTCTAGTTAAAAATTCGATTATATATGCTTGGTCACATTAAAAACCCATTCCCACAAAAGTGAGTTTTGAGCCTTTATTGAGCATAAAAATATACATATTTAGATTAAATGCTCATTTTTCGTTTCTTGTGTGAATAGCCGCTCGGTCTTTACAAATCTAGAACTTGCCACGACGATACATTCCCGGTCCTTACCAACTTAAACCCAAGTAAGTAAATGATGGAGGCATTAGGACTAACTATTTTTCTTTCAAAACCATTATTTTTCATTTTTTTTTACCTACCCAAAATCCCCCTAGAAAAACCCCTTTGAGCCTAAACCTTTCATTTCATTACCCCCAAAACAATTTTTTTTTACCCACCAAAAAACCTTTTTCATTTTTTTTCACCCTTATTTTAGTAACAAGCTCGGTTTTTCATAAACATACCCTTTACGTGACGAAAAAAAAAATGAATAATGAAGTCAAAAACAAACAAAAGCTACAAAAGCTTGTTTGGAGAAATACTTCAAAAATAAATGTCACTAGAAATAAGGTATTTTATGAAAACCGACACTGGTTACGATTTTCGCCCTTTTTACTAACCACTAACCAACTACCCACCTTTAAACCCAAGCCTTCACCCCAAAAGTCCTCTTGATATTTACAAAGGTAAAAAGTTAAAAAGGAGGAGGATTGATCGCTTGGCAAGCCTATGGAAAACGTAAGTCCGTGCCGCTCTCGAGCGATTCACTTAAATATACACCTTCGGCCGAGTGATTGAGTGATCTCCCGTGAGGTATGTGAACTTGTATATAAATGGAATTTTAAAAAAGGCATGTTATGCCCAAATAAGTAGTTTATCTTATGAAAAGTTCAAAATAAATCATGACGAATAGGATTGTAAATAAAATAAAAATAAAACCTATACAAACCTTGGATTCCCGACACTCTAGGACAAGCTAAAAAACTTCTCTTCTACCTATTCCATTTGGGAGTGTAAGCCACATTAAAAGAGTTTTGCTTGAGGACAAGCAAAAGTTCAAGTGTGGGGGTATTTGATGTGTGTAAAATGCAACATATAAAACACATCAATTAAGGCATAAAACTAACCCTTTTTAAGTACTAATGTTGGAAAAAGAGTGTTTTTGTCTTCCTTTTGTATTTTCAGGATGAAATGAGCTCAAAATCACAAAAGAAGCAAAAAGACCACTAATTCTACCATAAATACAAGAAAAGGAACAAAAGTGGACTGCCCGGACCCTCAACGGCACCTCCCAAGACAAAGAGAAGAAAACAGAGTCTGAACACGCCCCGTGTCCAACGAACACGGGGGCGTGCCCAGGAAGCAGTAGAAAAGACAAACCAGTAGAAGCTTCCATTGCTGGGCACGGGGCCGTGTCCAGCGAGCACGGGGGCGTGTTGAAAGTACAGCAGGCGCATTAATTGTAATTCGCAATTACAATTAATGAAGAGAGAGAGTGTCAGACGGGCACGGGGCCGTGTCCAGCGGACACGGGGCCGTGTCCAGCGTTCTGTCCAGCCTATAAATAGAGGAGCTTGGTTTCATTCTCTCTCATCCCTTGGCACACCACCTCTCTCACACTTCATCCACCACCCACCACCACCATAACACCATCATCCACCACCATCATCCATTGTCCATCGTAGAGTGTGTGAGTCGTCTCGGGATCCAAGATTGATCGTAAGAGTTCTTGACAATCAAGGCCATGTTTGCCTAAGTCTCTTACATCACTTGGTGAAGACAAGTGTTTAGTATAATACTTTTTATTTTTAATCTTTTGCACTTTTTATTTGGTTTTGTATTAATGACTTTAATAACTAGTTACTTATGTTGAAGGTGATCTTTCCTTATCGTTTGTCCGTGGTGTCTTGGCATTATTTTACTGTCTATATAAAATAAAAGATTTTCACCATTCATATCTCCACGGTCTATATGGAGGTATGTTGGCTACCTGGTCGGGGGTTAAGGGAAAGGTTTGGTAAGGGTCTTGCCCTTGTTCAGCGTTTAGAGGTCCTGCTTGGGACCTGGGTCAAATTTAGTAGGATCTCCTTCAATGCCCATAGGTATTGGATGGCGGGGATCCAAACTCTTTGACCCCCTCATAAGTTAACTACTATTAATACTATAACCCGGCTATTTAGGACTGTATCCCTGCTGACTCAGACTACTTAGCCGAGGGTAACGTCACCGCCAAAAGCGGGGCCTACCATAATTTGCATTAATAACTTAATTCATTATCTTTCAATAATCCGACCCTTTAGGATTGTATCCTTGCTGACTCAAACTACTGGGTTGAGGGTAACGTCGCCTTCAAAAGAGGGGCCTACTACAATAACTAAGATAATCTCTTAAACAAGTGCAAAAGTGCGAAAATAATCAAAGGTTATACTAATACACGTGTCGGATCCAAGTGATTCATCTTGTCTATCTGTTTTTATTTTTATTTTATTTTTCAGCATTTAGTTAGTTTTTATTTTTCTTAGTTTAAAACATTTTTCTAACTTTTTGATTTGGTTAGACGTTGAGGATAAACCGGTATTAAAAGCTCTTGTGTCCTTGGACGACCTCGGTATCTTACCAACACTATACTACGTCCACGATGGGTGCACTTGCCCATATGTGTGTTTAGTGTTAGTGAATATCGTGTTTTATAAATTTAAAACTTGGTTAAAAGTGTAAAAAGGGCTTAATTATATATAAAAATTATATACACACTGACACGCATCAGTCTTACAAAAGGGAGAAGGTAATCAACAATTTATAGTCGCGCGCCCAAAGGAAAGCATAAAATCCTTGCGCCTTCTTCCATTAGCAAAGGATTGAAATCCTGAAGATCAATACTTCCGCCCAAATATCCAAACTTGGATATTATTTGGCCCAGACTTGGGATTTACACATCTGTACCCACACAGTAAGGTGTCACACTAGATTACAGCAGTAATCTTCTAGAAAGAATATGATCGTACACCACCCAGACGGTTACAACCGTCTGGACACGTGTCATTACCACAGGCATCCCTGAAACCACAACGAAAGCATGCAATTGGAGAATGATCTCCACTTAATCACTTTCCACGTGGCAATTCCCCAGCCTTAGATCAAACCACGATCCGTGTGCATTCACATCGGATCGAGGCAACTTGACGTGGGATCAAAGAATTTAACGGAAGAAAATATAACCGCTACGGCGTTAGCATCTTCCGTCATCTTTTCAATAACAGGTTTTCCCTCCCAAACTCCCGGTTATAAATACGAGAACTGTTCAGGTAAAAACTCAGATCACACTCACTTCTCAAATACTATCTCTTCTCCATTACCAATACTTATTCTCACACCGGAGTCGGGTCAAGGAGAGAACCCTCTTCTCCCCTTGGCGAGGCTAACGGTGCTCTTTTTTGCAGAACCACCGGAGAAGAAGTTCGGTAGCAACTGAATCGACCGAGAAAGAGCTAACCCTTTTATGCGGATTCAAACCCCCTAGATATTTCGGTTTTGACCATTTATCTAGTGTTTCTTCATTGTCCTAAAGGCAGTCTTGGGTATATCTTCTTCTCTAACCTTTAATTGATGATACCCAGATCTTAGGTCTATCTTCGAGAAGTAGCTTGCGCCTTGTAATTGATCAAAAAGATCATCGATTCTTGGGAGTGGGTATCGATTCTTTATAGTGATCTTATTCAGGTCTCTATAATCAATACACATCCTCATTGAGCCATCTTTCTTCTTGACAAAGAGAATCGGCGCTCCCCATGGTGACGTGCTAGGACGTATGAATCCTTTGTCCAGTAACTCCTGGAGTTGGTTTCTCAACTCTTTCATTTCAGTCGGGGCAAGGCGGTACGAGGCTTTGACAATAGGGGTTGCTCCTGGGATCAAGTCGATTCTAAACTCAATTTGTCTGTCAGGTGGTAATCCGGGAAGATCTTCAGGGAATACTTCAGCGAATTCAGCCACTACTGCTACCTCTTCTAGTTTCTTCTCTTCCTTTGCCTCTAGTGCATATACTAGGTAAGCTAAATGACCCTTTTGAATACACTTGGATACTTTTAATATGGAAATAAAACTTATGGGTTTACTAGGTCTTTCCCCATCAATTGTTACAGTTCCCCCTTTTGGGTCCTTAATTTGAATTTGCTTCTTATCACACAATATTTGAGCTTGGTGACTAGATAACCAATCCATTCCTATTACTACGTCGAACTCTCCAACTTTCAGTGGTAGTAAGTCTATGGATATTGGGGTCTTACTAATCTGGATGGTACAATCCTTTACCACACTCACAATTTCTTCTTCCCTCCCATCTGCTAGTTTTACTATAAATGGCTTATCTAGCTTACAAGGAGTCTGATTAATCAAAACTCTAAAGTGCTCAGATATAAAACTTCTATCAGCACCAGTATCAAATAGTATTTTAGCATAAAAGTTGTTAAGGAGAAATGTACCTGTTATGACATCAGGGTTCCTACGAGCCTCTTCAGTATTCAGAACAAAAGCTCTCCCTCTTGCTTTATTAGGTTCCTCTTTTCTCTTAGGACAGCTATCACTATACTGGCCCGTCTCTCCACATTTAAAACACTTACTTGGCTCTCTACAATCACGATAGTTGTGTCCAGGTTTCTTACAGATTCTACAGACTAACTGGTTACATGGACCGGAATGTCCTTTTCCACAAGTTGGGCACCTAGGTGGGGGTCCTCGTTGCCTCTTGAAATCTCTGTAATTGGGTTTCTTTTGTTCTTGGTAGTTTTCCCATTTCCTTTTCGGGATAGTTTCTGGGGTTTTCTTTTGTTGGATCTCAGTGGCGATAGTTGCCCCAGCCTCTACCGCATCATGATAGGTAGTTGGTTTGGTAGACTTGATAAACGTGCGATATTCTGTGGGGAGTCCCCACAGGAATCTTCGAATACGATTTTCTTCAGGGTTCACCAAGTAAGACACTATTCGAGACATTTCATTGAATTTGGTGACATATTCCCGGTATGTCTTATTCCCGAGTTCAAGATGCAAAAATTCCTTTTCTATTCTGTCAGTTTCGCTTGGTGGACAGAAGTAATTTGTAAACAGTTCTGAAAACTCCTTCCAACTCAGGCGATGTGCCAGATCATCACCTCTAGTTTGCTTTTGTATCCTCCACCAAAATAAGGCTTCGGATTTAAACAAATGAACACCAAACCTAACTTTATTTCTTTCATGGCAATCACTGACGTCTAGAATGGCATCTACCTCACTTAGCCATTCATGCGCCTCAATAGCACCTTTCTTCCCGTCGAATGAAGGAGGATTACATGAAATGAAAATCTTGTAATTACATTCTTTAGAGATTTCTGTTTCTATAGCTTTAGATACTTTCGTATCATCTACCTTCTTTTCCGGGCGAGGTTCTTCTCGTGGAGTTGGTGTAGGTGTAGGTGCAGTGCTTCCCTCAGATTGCCCAGATCGTTCTGTATTCTGACGTTCACGTCCTTGTGCGTTGGCAAGGATTTGCGCAACTCGGACGACAATCCGATCGATCATGTCATCTCCTAAGTTTACAGGTTCGCTATGACGAGCAGGATTAACTGATGGGTTAGGTTGACGATTGTTGTTAACCGAAGGTTCTGCCGACATTTTCTATATTTTTCATGAAAAATACTACTTCAATATTCTATTTATTAATGAGCACTTAGAATAATTAATTCACATAATACAATATTATTCAAATGTAACATGTTGAAAATATAACTCTACTATGAACATTTTACTATAATTAAATTTATAAATTAATTAATCATATTAAAGATTTTTAATATTGAAACTTAAAAGAATTAATGTTTAACTAAACATACTACTAACCTGCTCATGTGCTTTATGTGCGAGAGAAGGTTGTGTATGATTTGTATGAAGGAGGTTGGCATCTATTTATATTAACAATGAACTACGCTATTGGCCGCCTTCATTTTTTTTTTACTCTATGATACTTGATTGAGAAGAAATATCACTTACTCAAATAATACACAAGTATCATTATATATATGCACTTCATGTATACAACATATACGTATTACATTTTATCTTTTAGATTTTATTATTATTATTATTATTATTATTATTATTATTATTATTATTATTATTATTACTATTATTTTCTCCTAACGAGTAAAGAAGACAAGATTTACGAGTAATTATATTTAAGGGCAGTGTGTACAAAGTGGTAACGAAATGAGGATTTATAGGTTGTAATTATTACTATGGGTATTTTCTAATGACTCTATATCCTTAGTAAGTTCATGTAACACCCTAGTTACTAAATTGCAATTTTACATGAAAATACCACAATTAGATGTGTAGTTAAGACCACACATACTGTACAAAATGCGGGTTTATTAAAAACTTTTACAATTTAAGTGATATACATAATGTGATTTAAATCACCGTTTAGAATAACGACAAAACAACGTTGCGGAAGCTTTATTTAATGTGTGTTCGGTTCTTGCTCGATACTCGATCTTCATCCGGGGCCCTCGACATTCACCTGTGATCAAAACCAACTTAAAGGTCAGTTTTGATAATTAATTAAACTAATACAATGGGGAAATTAGGAAAATCCCACATGGATATCTTAAACCCAAATAAAAACTCATTTCTGACCTCCACCGTAACTTACGGTGGCACCGTAAGTTACGGTGGTCTCTGTGTTTCAATTATTCAACCGTACAACAGTAGGCATTTACCGTAACCAAATCATGTCCACCGTAACTTACGGTGGCACCGTAAGTTACGGTGGCCCCTGCATCATTCCTTTCCTTTTTGCCGTTTTTGACACGAAAACTTTCGTATCTTTCAAACCGCTCGTCTGTTTGACCTACCGTTTCTTCCTACGTGATTGTAAATTGAACCTCCATCAAATGGAGTCAAGACCCAACATCTGGATTGTCACACCCCGATTTCCACGTGTCTCACCAGTGGGCCCGGTGGGGGATTACCGTGACGATGTTGGCAACAATATAGTCAAACCACACAATTATATAAATGCACAGCGGAAGCTTAAGATAAATATATACTTCAACCTCTGGTTGTAATATCAAATGTATTACAGAAGTCGAATATATCCACAGCGGATCAAAATAATAATAAATTATTGTTCATTCAGATGCAGCATCGAGTTTGCGAGACTATGTACGATGCTTAGGACGCCTATACCAGCCCATTTCGTATAGTACCTGCACTTAATCTTTTTGGGGAAAATACGTCAGTTTACACTGGTAAATACATTCAACTGACACATTTGAAAATGTTTATTAAAATTGATTTGAATGCACAAGGCACAAACTCTTTTATAACTTGGGAAAATTATTAAAATCTTGTGAACGTTTTACATGTTCTTTTATGCGTTCAGTAGCCCGGGTCGTGCCGGGTTAAAGATTTATAGACACACCACATTGCGTAAAACCGTAGTATAAAAACCAACGGCTACGTCTTTTAATTTAATGTCGACACTTTATACCGGGTGTACGCCTACACCGGGATGTCGATGGTCGTGGCCATTTCGTAAAATGATGCCAAGGATATCCGGGACAACGGTCATTAAACCCCCCAAAGGCTTTTAAGAAACAAAACTGTTTAAATGAGCCGATCATATTATTTAATTAACCACCTAAGCGATGGAAGAATATAATGCTCAATCAAGCGGTATTAACATACCGTAACCCAAGCCCATATAGGGGAAATAAGTTAAAGTATTTACCTTTGCAAGTATATTTCCTTAATTGGATTAAATCACCGATAGCTTTTACTGGGGCTCCTAATCTGGAATGAAGGTTTTAATTAACCTCTTAGAATCCTAACGAGTCGTTATAATGGCCGTAGCCTAGACCGGTTGGTTCCGATATATATAGATATGGTTTAATCGCGCGAAAAGGCGAAAACCGAGAATGGAGTGTGATTCTGACCCAACAAGTTCAGAGACTTGTTTTATATGGGTTAATGGTTCACACTCTGGATTTTGGGGTTCAAATGATATAATTTGACCCGTATCGGCTAATTTATGAAAACTAGTTTCATAAGCCGAACCGTGCGCGTAATAGGCGAAACGGTTAACCATGAGAGTCGTACGCTTATTTCCTAAGTCAATATGCCTTAAAGAGGTTGTGGTATCAGTAGGATACCTTCCGTGATGCCCGTAACGAGTTTAAGTTAATATTATGCCCCGTAGGGGCTTTTCGGTCATTTTAAAGACTTTTAAAGAGCTTTTCGAGTTCTACTGGAAATCTGAGTTTCCCGAACATCTTATAAAGCTTAAAATACTTTATTTATTATTTAAAATCAGTAGCAACTGGAATCGGGTCAAAAGACCTTGTAGAACTCATGTTTTGGCCGAAAAGGGCATATTCGGTATTTACCGAACCGTAGCCATAACCGCAGGTTATGAGCAAGGTAAAAATTATTAAAAATCTTTAAAATTCCCAAAATATTATTTTAATACAGTGGGTAAAAGTTTTTTGTGACGAAATCTTGGGTTAGATGGGCGTTATGCTAATTGCGCCGTTAGTTACTAAAGTTTACTTTAAATGCGCCATTTAGCATAACTCTCATTCTAGACCCCGGATTGACGTGAAACTTTAAGGACATGCTTATAATTTAATAAGCAAGGTCATGGTCCGTTCACGTGTCCGAAATACTCGTTTTATTTTCAAAAGGCCGTTACGGTCAACTTTTAGGCGATTAACGGAAACGCGTAAAAGACTCGGATAACTCATGAACCGATCACAGAGGCTTATACCATCATGTAACCTGGTCCTAAGAGAGTCCTAAGGTATATCTATACCTCATTAAAACGGGTCAGAACTGAAGTCAATGCAAAAGTCAAACTTTTGCGACATTCGGCTCCGAACCGGTTCAATATAGCAAATGGTCGATTCAAACGAGCGCAAACAAGTTTATATACTTAATATCATATTTTATGAGTGTCAAAACAGGTTTCTTAGTATGTACATTACAGATTATGCATAAATCGCTAAAATAGCTTTCTGTTGACTTTTTAACCGCACGTTTGACTCGATATTTGACATAGTTAGAGTGGTGATCAGGGGGAACCCTTTTAGAGGTTTATTACCCTCATTGATACCAACTTATAACCACCTTTGATTCGTCATAAGACAGAACCATCATGGATTTAATTTAAAGTCAAACCGTATTTACGACGGTTTGTTTTCTAGCTATTTACTAAGCATAAACTGAATTATAAATGATCTAGGCAACTTACAGAAGTTGAGAGCTGATTATAGAGCAGAGAAGAGGACTTGAGGGCTCTTGCAATGACCAGAGATGTGTGTTTTTGGTGTTGTGAATGTTATGTGCATAATGTGGCTATTTATAGCCAATGCCAAGCATCCATGATCATTACAAACACCTACAACAGTCCAGAGATGATGGGTAGGTGTCCCAGAGGGCTATGGGTCGAGTAGGGGGCGCCCATGCCTCATTTATTGGAGATTGATCGTTCATAATGCTCAAAAGTCAAGAAAACACCAACTTTCTGCATCTGGGCGTCTCACGCGACCCGCATGGGAGTTCCCATGCACTTTTACGCGGGTCGCCTGGGTTTAAGAAATCAGACGCGTAATTGAGGTGGCTCGCGGCCCGCCTCAACTTAAGCTTAAACTTCACGCGGGTCGCGAGAGGTTTGTTTTTCAGATTTTTAAAATCTTTTGTCATGATTACGAAATCCTGGTAATTAATAACGAAATCTTTCGTAATGATTTACCTGACCTTTCGGGTTTGAAGGGGTAACTTTGCGGTTTGGCCCTCGGTTATTTACCGATAGGGGCCTCGTGTTATTTATCCGCATTATAAAGTCCCCAGCTAGTTTATTAATTATTTGGAAAGCCTTAACTTTCACTGTTGACGCTTTTAACCCCTTCTCTACGAATTCGATCGTAACTTTCTCGTTTCATAACGAAACTTCGCGAAATTTATATATTATATTTTAGTGAGTGTATAATACCGTTACTAAGCCTTGGGAACGTTAAAGGGTCACTCAGAGGTATAATTAAACATGTTGACACAGTTAACCCCTATAACTTGTAATCTCTCACTTTCTTTCGTGTTTCGCTTTCGTATGATCTGTGATACATTCGTTTGAAGGTTCAAGCATTTATTTAGGGTTACTATACAGTATATTTACCCTTGTTGACATTTAAAACCCTCGAATTTATATACTTTCAAGGTTTGTCAAAATTTGTCCTTTATTTAATATCAATGCCACGTGTAAACAAATGACACGTGTTAGCACATTATTGGACACAAAAATTCGAGGTGTTACATCCTCACCCCCTTAAAATAAATCTCGACCCGAGATTTACTCAAATAAATAGGGGTACTTTTCTTTCATTGTAGCTTCGACTTCCCACGTATATTCGGCACCTCTACGAGCATCCCATTTGACTTTTACGATCGGTACGTGTTTTCTGCGAAGCTTCTTTACCTGTCGATCTTCGATCGACAAAGGTTTTTCTATAAACTTTAAGCTCTCATCTATATGCACATCTGTGTGTGGAATCACCAATGATTCATCGGCGAAGCACTTTTTGAGATTGCAGATGTGGAATACATTATGAATTCCATTGAGCTCTTCAGGCAAGTTCAGTTTATAGGCAACTGATCCGACTCGTTCAATGACCTCAAAAGGCCCTATGTATCTCGGACTCAGCTTACCTTTCTTGCCGAAACGCATCACCCCCTTCCAGGGTGATACCTTAAGCAACACCTTTTCACCTACTTCAAAGTGAAGATCCTTACGTTTTGGATCAGCGTAGCTCTTCTGCCTATCGCGGGCAACCTTGAGACGTTCCCGGATCTGAACAATCTTGTCCGTTGTCTGGAAAACAATCTCTGGTTCTGATAATTAGACCTCTCCTACTTCCGCCCAACAAACAGGCGATCTACATTTCCTACCGTATAATGCCTCGAACGGCGCAACCTTTATGCTGGTGTGGTAGCTATTATTGTAGGAGAATTCGATCAGGGGTAGATTCTTATCCCAGTTACCGCCTAAATCGATTGCACATGCACGAAGCATGTCTTCTAGCGTTTGGATAGTACGCTCACTTTGACCGTCCGTCTGTGGATGGTAAGCCGTACTAAAGTTTAAACGCGTGCCCAAAGATTGCTGGAAACTTTTCCAGAAGTGAGACGTGTACCTGGTATCCCTATCCGAGATAATAGTCACAGGTATGCCGTGTAAGGCTACAACCTTATCAACATAAAGTTGGGCTAGCATATCGGAGCTATATGTCTCCTTGATGGGTAGAAAATGAGCTGATTTAGTCAGCCTATCAACTATGACCCATATTGTATCGTTTCCTTTCCTGGTTTTGGGTAACTTGGTTATGAAGTCCATAGTTACGCATTCCCACTTCCACTCGGGAAGCTCAGGCTGTTGTAGCAAGCCAGACGGCTTTTGGTGCTCGGCTTTGACTTGAGCACAAGTCAAGCACTTTGCTACATGGGCGGCTACAGACTTTTTCAAGCCTATCCACCAATAATTTGCCTTTAGGTCTTGGTACATCTTGTCAGCACCAGGATGGACGGAGTATTTGGAACTATGGGCTTCCTGGAGAACAACATCTCGTAGTCCTCCATAAATCGGAACCCATATACGTCCGTTCAATCTAAGGATTCCATCCTTGCTAAGAGTCAACTGCTCCTCAGTTACTCCTAACTTTTCATTAGGATAATTAGCTTCCAACACAGCCTCTCGCTGTGCAGCCAAAATCCTTTCAATTAAATTGTTCTTGACCTCAATGCCCTTGGCATTGATTCGAATAGGTTTTACCCTTTCTTTTCTGCTCAAGGCATCGGCGACTACATTCGCCTTGCCGGGATGGTACCTGATCTCACAATCATAGTCATTTAAGGTTTCCATCCAACGGCGCTGCCTCATGTTCAACTCTTTCTGGTTGAACATGTGCTGGAGGCTTTTGTGATCAGAATAAATCACAAATTTAATACCGTAAAGATAATGCCTCCACAATTTTAGTGCAAATACAACGGCACCCAACTCCAAATCATGGGTGGTGTAATTCTTTTCATGCACCTTTAATTGCCTTGAAGCATAGGCAATCACCTTGCCCTTCTGCATAAGAACACACCCCATGCCCGTGTGTGATGCATCGCAGTAAACCACGAATTCATCCGTACCTTCTGGTAATGTCAGCACAGGTGCATTGCTTAGCTTTTGCTTCAGTATTTCGAAGGACTCTTGCTGCTTTGGGCCCCAAACAAACTTCTCTTTCTTCTTGGTTAGGGAGGTCAAGGGCGCAGCAATCCTTGAAAAATTTTCAATAAACCTCCTGTAGTATCCTGCTAACCCCAGGAAGCTACGGATTTCGGTAGGCGTCTTTGGCTCTTGCCAGTTCATGACTGCCTCTACCTTAGCGGGATCCACTTGGATACCACGCTCACTCACAACGTGTCCTAAAAACTGAACCTCTCGTAGCCAGAATTCACACTTCGAGAATTTGGCGTAGAGTTTCTCACGCTGTAGTAATTCGAGAATGCAACGGAGGTGCTTCTCGTGGTCTGCTTGGTTCTTGGAATATATAAGGATATCGTCGATGAAGACTATGACAAATTTGTCCAAATACGGCTTGCAGACGCGATTCATGAGATCCATGAACGCAGCCGGTGCATTTGTGAGCCCAAAAGGCATCACTAGGAACTCGTAATGACCATAGCGAGTCCTAAATGCTGTCTTATGTACATCCTCATCTCTGACCCTTAGTTGATGATAACCCGACCTTAAGTCGATCTTTGAGAAGTAGCTCGCTCCTTGCAGCTGATCGAACAGATCATCGATCCTCGGCAAAGGATATCTGTTCTTTATGGTAACTTTATTTAGCTCTCGGTAGTCGATGCACAACCGCATCGATCCGTCCTTCTTCTTTACAAATAGGTCTGGTGCTCCCCAGGGAGATGAACTAGGTCTGATAAAACCTTTCGCCAGCAGTTCATCTAACTGGGTCCTCAGTTCTTTCATTTCCGTTGGAGCTAGCCTGTAGGGTGCTCTTGCTATCGGAGCCGCTCCAGGAATGATGTCTATTCTGAACTCTACTTGTCTATCTGGTGGCAAACCAGGTAGTTCTTCAGGAAAAACCTCAGGATATTCAGAAATGACAGGAAGATCTTCTATCTTTGGCTTCGGTTCTTCAATTATCACCTGAGCCATGTAAATTGCACAGCCTCTGTTCAAACACCTAGAAGCTTTCAGCATAGATACGTCTTCGGGCAATCCGTACTGCGTATCTCCTCGAATGGTAAGAGATTCACCACTCGGAGTCTTTAATACTATATGCCTTTTGCCGCAAATGATCTGGGCCTGATTATGGGATAACCAGTCCATGCCTAGCACAATGTCAAAACCCGCTAATTTGAAGGGAAGTAGGGATAAAGGAAAAGAATGGTTCCTAATGGACATTTCACATCCTTCTAGAACAGTTGAGACGGTTTCTATCGTGCCGTCTGCTAACTCTACTTCGTATTTCATGTCAAGGGTTTTGATAGGCATATTTAGTAGTTGGCAAAATTTCTGGTCTACAAAGGATTTATCGGCGCCAGAATCGAATAGTACTCTTGGAAATATATTATTTACGAGAAAAGTACCTGTAAGCACATTGTCGTTCTGGACCGCTTCCTTTGCATCCATGCGAAAAACTCTCGCATTTGACTTCTTTGTCTCTTCCGCCTTCTTGGCATACTTTGGGCAGTTACTCTTGATATGCCCCTTTTCATTACAACCATAGCAGGTTGCATCCTTGATCTTCTTGCACTCCACAGTCTTATGATCCTTGGACTTGCATAGTCCACAGGAAGAAGTCTTTGATTGCGACTGTGAGTTCGATGCAAATCTGCATTTCCCAGAGTGGGGTTTCTTGCAGATCTTGCAGTTGGGCCTTTCACCAGTTTGCCCATCCTTCTTTGCCTCCGACCCTCTTTTGCCTTCACCGTTTCCACGGTGCTTCTTCCCTGATCTTCGTGAGGTATCATCCTCACGTTTTCTCTTCTCAGCCTCCTTGTTCCTTAGTGTCCTCAGGCGGACAGCGTCTAAGGTGAGAGACAAGGAGAGGTCAGTAACTGACCTGAAGGTCGTCGGCCGAGAGGCCTTTACACTCGCCTTTATTGCGGGCTCCAAGCCCCCAATAAAACGGGCGATTCTTCGAGGTTCTGGGGTCACAAGGTACGGGACTAGACGAGACATTGTATTGAAACTCGTCAAATATGCCTGGCAGTCCAGGTTCGTCATCACCAGTGACACAAAGTCAGCCTCGATCTTCTCAACCTCATGCTGAGGGCAGTAGTTTTCCTTAATGAGAGCAATAAGTTCCTCCCATGTCATTTTGTACAAAGCAGACTTACCAGATGCCTGCACCAACGCCCTCCACCATGCCAGGGCCTCGCCCTTGAATGATTGGGACACATACTTCACCACATCCCTCGCTGCACACCCGCTGATGTCCACAATAGTGTCCATCTCATCTAGCCAGGTGATACAATCAACAGCACCTTTCTCCCCTGTAAATTCCCGGGGCTTACAAGATACAAAGTATTTGTAGGTGCAACCCTTAGCATTTGATGCATCAGTATATTCTCTATCGCGATGAACGCTGTTCTCAGTGGACGAGTGTTTGTCGTCATCTTTCTTGGGTTCAGAGGGTGGTTTGGAGTGTGTCTTTGGTTTAGAGGGTGGTTTTGACACGGTTCTGCCTTGGGACTCAGTATATTGACGATCAAGAGCTGCCTGAACAGCATTGTCAATCAGAGCCTTCAGTTGTGCGCCTGTCAAATGCACTGGCGTATTGTCGTAGTCATTATCATTAGTATGGCTATTCTCTCCGTTGGGATCCGCCATTTTAACTTGAATCTGTTACAGAAGATAACAAAATTTTATTCAAGAGTTTATTATATAATTGTCTTTTATGACAATTTGTCAACCATGGTACAGAGACCATATTTGGTTAACTTGTTATTTCATTATATATTAGGATTTGAATATATCCTATTTCAGCTATATAAATAGTATTGGCGGCATAAAGCCTAATCACGAGGATGTTTTATAATTTTAGCCGAGATTTCAGAGAATCAAAGGCATAGAGGTTGAACCGTAGTTCTCTTACCCCTTTCCGGCAGGGAGTCATAGACCACCACTGTCTTTTGTCGTTATAAGACAATTATTACGGCCCATAGGCACTACACCTCTAATGGATGTTTTAATATGGTTGGCCCGTAGGCACTACATCTCTAATGGATGTTTTAATAAGGTTGGCCCGTAGGCACTACATCACTAATGGATGTTTTTATAATACTGGCCCGTAGGCACTACATCACTAATGGATGTTTTTATAATACTGGCCCGTAGGCACTACATCACTAATGGATGTTTTAATAATATTGGCCCGTAGGCACTACATCACTAATGGATGTTTTTAATAAGATTGATCACCTTTATTGGTGATTTAACCCACGATTTATAAATCATTTAGTTGGGTTTTGAAATCCTTAAAGGATTATTGTATAAGAATGACGTGCGTGATTTTAACGAATCACATCTGCCATGATTGTTAACATGCGTACAGAGGTTAACGGGGAATCAGAATCTTTTCAATTAGGTCGTACCATCTTGACTGGATCTTAAAAGACACCAAGCTAGGTTTTACCTTTTAAGATTCTTTATTTAGGCAGATCAATTAAAAGGAATGGTTTTGATTTATTTTATATATATTAAAACAAAACTCATAACATACATTCCAAAATCGCAAATACAATTACATATTGCCCTAAACGGGTCTTTCAAATAGTACATACCTCCTTAGAGGTATAAAATAAGTGACAAGTCCACGCAGGGACTACTACAAGATAGGTGTCCGTGTAAGGACTAAAAGATAAGTCCGCGTAGGGACTGAAATACGATAAGTGTCCACGCAGGGACTTATTTCAAAGTAGAAATTACATTAGTACAATTATTAAGGGCTAGTGGTCACGTTTCTTCTTTTTGCCCTTTAGTAGGTTCGCCAAGCCTTTGAGAAATCCTCGGTGGCTTTTCTTTTCTTCCTCGAACTCTCTCTCCACACGATCTAGTCGATGGAGTATCTCTTCCTGTTCAGGAGGAGAGAAACGTGGTTGTGGTGCTTGTTGCGGAACTGGAGGTCTGGGAGGTATTGGATACCCATGAGCTGAGTAGTCCGGTGGTCCCATGTTTCCATGTGCTCCGTCAGGGTAGCGCGCATTATATCTTGCCGACACCACATATGGGTCGCGCTCATAGCCGTAGTTGTATTGTGCTTGTGACGGTTCGAACGGGTTGTAAGTCGTCGGACCCGTGTAAGCAGGTATGGGTTGGTCATACCCAAATGGTGGCGAATTTTGTGCAGCTGGTGCGGAGTTCGCCTCCTGTATAGGACTTGAAGGTCCTTCTTCTTGTAGTGGCGGATAGTGGCTACTACTAGAATGTCGAGGAGTGCTGAAGTGGATACCCCCTCCTCCTCGTGTAGACATACGAGCATTTGTCCTCCTACGCCTTGGCGGATCAGGTATTACTGGTTGTGCCGGTGGCGGAGGTGGTGGCGTAACTGCCTCAAAGCGTGAATCCTCAGAAGGATCCTGTGGATGTCGCGGTTGTTGAGATGTCTGTTGAGGTGGTGTGTAGTACCACTCATGTCGGTCAAACATCGCTTGGAAACTGTATGGCCCCTGATAGGGTGTGCCATGGAAGGATGACCCATCAGAGACTTCTATCGGATGCGTGGGCGTACCACGAGCTGGTTCAGTAGGATCCTCATCTTCCTCCATGGGATCTTCAGAAAAGTGGTCTTGTGGCCCTAGTGGAACAAAACCTGAAGGTTCCTGTATGTAGTCAGCCGGATTAAACTGACCTATGTAGTATGGAGTAGGGTCGTCATAATTCCGGGTCGATACCAAACGTTGTAGAGGTATGAAGGAAGGTTGTGGGTTGTTGGGATCATTCTCTGAATTCGGTCCAAAGGAGTGCCGGTAGGATGGCGTCGAGCTGTGCGAAGTGGAATGCCTCGCGGGTTCGTAAAGATCTCTTCGTCTTTGTGGCTCTTCGCTCCGTGTCATCGAAGGATGTCTTGTACCAGATGGTCCAGCTTCGTTATCGTGATGTGTCACGACTTCTCCTCTGTCTCTTCTTCCCCTTCCTCTTCCTCGGAATATAACAGGTGGCATTTTCCTGCTCCAAAACTTATTAAAAAATCGAAATGAAAGTAATGACAAAAAGGAGTATTAATCCGAATTTGTCCTAAGTTCTTGTCTAGACTCAAGTATGTGCAATTGTGTCATTGAGATTAAACACAATAGGATATTGTTTAATTCGCTCGATGTTGGCTCTGATACCAACCTGTCACACCCCGATTTCCACGTGTCTCACCAGTGGGCCCGGTGGGGGATTACCGTGACGATGTTGGCAACAATATAGTCAAACCACACAATTATATAAATGCACAGCGGAAGCTTAAGATAAATATATACTTCAACCTCTGGTTGTAATATCAAATGTATTACAGAAGTCGAATATATCCACAGCGGATCAAAATAATAATAAATTATTGTTCATTCAGATGCAGCATCGAGTTTGCGAGACTATGTACGATGCTTAGGACGCCTATACCAGCCCATTTCGTATAGTACCTGCACTTAATCTTTTTGGGGAAAATACGTCAGTTTACACTGGTAAATACATTCAACTGACACATTTGAAAATGTTTATTAAAATTGATTTGAATGCACAAGGCACAAACTCTTTTATAACTTGGG
This sequence comes from Helianthus annuus, assembly GCF_002127325.2. NCBI lineage: Eukaryota > Viridiplantae > Streptophyta > Magnoliopsida > Asterales > Asteraceae > Helianthus > Helianthus annuus. The sequence continues at coordinate 163,653,698 of NC_035446.2, forward strand.
AAAATTATTAAAATCTTGTGAACGTTTTACATGTTCTTTTATGCGTTCAGTAGCCCGGGTCGTGCCGGGTTAAAGATTTATAGACACACCACATTGCGTAAAACCGTAGTATAAAAACCAACGGCTACGTCTTTTAATTTAATGTCGACACTTTATACCGGGTGTACGCCTACACCGGGATGTCGATGGTCGTGGCCATTTCGTAAAATGATGCCAAGGATATCCGGGACAACGGTCATTAAACCCCCCAAAGGCTTTTAAGAAACAAAACTGTTTAAATGAGCCGATCATATTATTTAATTAACCACCTAAGCGATGGAAGAATATAATGCTCAATCAAGCGGTATTAACATACCGTAACCCAAGCCCATATAGGGGAAATAAGTTAAAGTATTTACCTTTGCAAGTATATTTCCTTAATTGGATTAAATCACCGATAGCTTTTACTGGGGCTCCTAATCTGGAACGAAGGTTTTAATTAACCTCTTAGAATCCTAACGAGTCGTTATAATGGCCGTAGCCTAGACCGGTTGGTTCCGATATATATAGATATGGTTTAATCGCGCGAAAAGGCGAAAACCGAGAATGGAGTGTGATTCTGACCCAACAAGTTCAGAGACTTGTTTTATATGGGTTAATGGTTCACACTCTGGATTTTGGGGTTCAAATGATATAATTTGACCCGTATCGGCTAATTTATGAAAACTAGTTTCATAAGCCGAACCGTGCGCGTAATAGGCGAAACGGTTAACCATGAGAGTCGTACGCTTATTTCCTAAGTCAATATGCCTTAAAGAGGTTGTGGTATCAGTAGGATACCTTCCGTGATGCCCGTAACGAGTTTAAGTTAATATTATGCCCCGTAGGGGCTTTTCGGTCATTTTAAAGACTTTTAAAGAGCTTTTCGAGTTCTACTGGAAATCTGAGTTTCCCGAACATCTTATAAAGCTTAAAATACTTTATTTATTATTTAAAATCAGTAGCAACTGGAATCGGGTCAAAAGACCTTGTAGAACTCATGTTTTGGCCGAAAAGGGCATATTCGGTATTTACCGAACCGTAGCCATAACCGCAGGTTATGAGCAAGGTAAAAATTATTAAAAATCTTTAAAATTCCCAAAATATTATTTTAATACAGTGGGTAAAAGTTTTTTGTGACGAAATCTTGGGTTAGATGGGCGTTATGCTAATTGCGCCGTTAGTTACTAAAGTTTACTTTAAATGCGCCATTTAGCATAACTCTCATTCTAGACCCCGGATTGACGTGAAACTTTAAGGACATGCTTATAATTTAATAAGCAAGGTCATGGTCCGTTCACGTGTCCGAAATACTCGTTTTATTTTCAAAAGGCCGTTACGGTCAACTTTTAGGCGATTAACGGAAACGCGTAAAAGACTCGGATAACTCATGAACCGATCACAGAGGCTTATACCATCATGTAACCTGGTCCTAAGAGAGTCCTAAGGTATATCTATACCTCATTAAAACGGGTCAGAACTGAAGTCAATGCAAAAGTCAAACTTTTGCGACATTCGGCTCCGAACCGGTTCAATATAGCAAATGGTCGATTCAAACGAGCGCAAACAAGTTTATATACTTAATATCATATTTTATGAGTGTCAAAACAGGTTTCTTAGTATGTACATTACAGATTATGCATAAATCGCTAAAATAGCTTTCTGTTGACTTTTTAACCGCACGTTTGACTCGATATTTGACATAGTTAGAGTGGTGATCAGGGGGAACCCTTTTAGAGGTTTATTACCCTCATTGATACCAACTTATAACCACCTTTGATTCGTCATAAGACAGAACCATCATGGATTTAATTTAAAGTCAAACCGTATTTACGACGGTTTGTTTTCTAGCTATTTACTAAGCATAAACTGAATTATAAATGATCTAGGCAACTTACAGAAGTTGAGAGCTGATTATAGAGCAGAGAAGAGGACTTGAGGGCTCTTGCAATGACCAGAGATGTGTGTTTTTGGTGTTGTGAATGTTATGTGCATAATGTGGCTATTTATAGCCAATGCCAAGCATCCATGATCATTACAAACACCTACAACAGTCCAGAGATGATGGGTAGGTGTCCCAGAGGGCTATGGGTCGAGTAGGGGGCGCCCATGCCTCATTTATTGGAGATTGATCGTTCATAATGCTCAAAAGTCAAGAAAACACCAACTTTCTGCATCTGGGCGTCTCACGCGACCCGCATGGGAGTTCCCATGCACTTTTACGCGGGTCGCCTGGGTTTAAGAAATCAGACGCGTAATTGAGGTGGCTCGCGGCCCGCCTCAACTTAAGCTTAAACTTCACGCGGGTCGCGAGAGGTTTGTTTTTCAGATTTTTAAAATCTTTTGTCATGATTACGAAATCCTGGTAATTAATAACGAAATCTTTCGTAATGATTTACCTGACCTTTCGGGTTTGAAGGGGTAACTTTGCGGTTTGGCCCTCGGTTATTTACCGATAGGGGCCTCGTGTTATTTATCCGCATTATAAAGTCCCCAGCTAGTTTATTAATTATTTGGAAAGCCTTAACTTTCACTGTTGACGCTTTTAACCCCTTCTCTACGAATTCGATCGTAACTTTCTCGTTTCATAACGAAACTTCGCGAAATTTATATATTATATTTTAGTGAGTGTATAATACCGTTACTAAGCCTTGGGAACGTTAAAGGGTCACTCAGAGGTATAATTAAACATGTTGACACAGTTAACCCCTGTAGCTTGTAATCTCTCACTTTCTTTCGTGTTTCGCTTTCGTATGATCTGTGATACATTCGTTTGAAGGTTCAAGCATTTATTTAGGGTTACTATACAGTATATTTACCCTTGTTGACATTTAAAACCCTCGAATTTATATACTTTCAAGGTTTGTCAAAATTTGTCCTTTATTTAATATCAATGCCACGTGTAAACAAATGACACGTGTTAGCACATTATTGGACACAAAAATTCGAGGTGTTACATGGATTAACAAAATTTTAAGACTTTTAAGTCTTCGGCTTATTAACCCTTTTTACCCAATTTGACCCGTTCGTGATTTTATCAAACAAACCTGTTGTTTGATTTTAATTTCTCATTTTTAACCAAATATTGTTTTCAAAACATTCTGTCTAAATAATTTAAATCCTTCGGTTTACCTATTAAGGTAACCGAATGCTCTTTTTTTTTATTTTGCCTAACTTTCATAGAACTTCAAGTTCTACATGATGAGTTAATCTATTATACATACCTGGCTCGGATCAACTTACTAACCCGGTTTAATACCTTGCTTTATAATTGCTAATTAAGAGCGATGCGAGTATCCATTGGATATCTACTCCTGTAAACATATAACTCGACACCAGAATCATTAGTCGATATTGTCAAAAGGTGATGTCTACACCTTTTGACCCGTTTGGCCGAATTGACCGTTTATCTTTGCGAGATAATATTTATTATTATCTCATCTACATGACTCGCTCCTTTTAACACCGTATGCTCATTTTATTTATAACCCGTTTATTACCACTTTCGGCTCTTTATGTCTTTCGCGGGAAAGCGTCTTTTAAAACTAACGATTATTGTCAACGTGTGACTAAATTACCATTTGTCTTATTCGTAGTCAATATGACAAAAGAACATTTTAAAATATATGACTAGTGTAAGTTATACTTACCTTGCATCCTTGCGAGCTTCATACTTGAACTTGTATCCATTTGACCCGTTCATTTCCAAGCTCCTACCTAGCTTGTTAGAGTCAAACTACCATATCATATCCACAAGATGATTAGATTAGTCAACCATTAACATGACCATCACACCTTATGGATTAACACACTTATTCACCAAAGTATGCTATTTATTCAACAACTATATTATTTACTTATTTATTTTTTTGTCATAATTCTTTCCATTCACTAACCGTTTGACCCGTTAGTCAAGTTATTTATACAAACTAGTTAGTAAGTGATTTTGAACACTTTAAGCATGTCATATAAAGTGTTACTTGTTCCTAACAATAAATACTTCATGACTAAACAAGTATACGCAATCATATGTCTTTTTCTTGGTTAATAAGAACATTACTAAAGTGCAGCGATTTTGTATTCAGCTGCTGTAATTGACCATTTTGACCCATTTAAAAGCTGAATTAGATCAACATGTTCAAAAATGGATCGTAGAACTCTGAAATAGCTTTCTAGGCATATATGGTACGTCTTCTAACGATGTTCCTATGATTTTATATGATTTTTACAAAATCAGCTCTGAAGTAAAAAAAATGCTTCCAGTCAGCTTGCTGTCAAAACAGTTCAGCCGACTTCGGACACTGTTTTGACCCGTTTAACATCAGAATTTAACAAACATGTTCAAATATAAAACGTAGTATGTTTCAATAGCTTTCTGAGCATATAAGGCTCAACCTCACAGGTCGTTCCAATGATTTTATATGATTTTTTTAAAACTGCAGCCCAATAATTTTTAATCCCGATCAGTTTTGTTATATTTTCTTGTTCAAGCATTTCATCAAGCACCTTGTGTGCAACACGAAACATCAAATTTCTCCAGCCCATTTAAGTGTTCTAAACCCTTAAATTCTAGCATAAGTAACAAGTACTAACATCAAACTTCAAATCCAACTTCAGGGAGTTCTACTAACACAATTTAACCATTATGATTCTAGGGTTCATCATGTTTCTACAAAACTCATTTAGCACATAATCGGGTGATCATGAATTCACAATTATGAACATCAATTCAACAAGTAAATGACTAGGGTTTACTCCTAGACATCAAATCATTCATAATTCATCATATAACAAACATGCAACCATCAAATTTCAGATTTCTAAGTTTACCTAGAAATCCAACTAGAGATTTTTCATAAAATTTACATACCTTATGACTCCCCTTTCAATGGGGATCAATAATCTATTCTTGATTTTCGATTTTGATCAGATTTGGACCTTCAATTTTGTGAATTAAGTGATGAACTAGGGCTTGGTGAGGTCTCCTGGTCGCCCCCTGCGTCCCATATACGACCAGACACACTTTTGTGTGTTTGGTCCTTAATTATTATTTTTTTTTATCTAATGAAGTTTCAGATTTTACAAGATAAGCCCCTCCACCCTTGAATAACTTAAAGTTTGGTTGTTTCTAGCCCTATTATAAGTTATCTCTAGACTATTAGCTAACTAGGTTAAAATTCCTAGTTAGTAAATTCTTGTTTATTTAATAATCCCAATATTCACCGGGTTACTTTTACCACTAAAGGTAAATTACCCGTCTTTTAATATAAACGTGGTTTGATTACCAAACCCGTTTTCGGGGTGTTACAGTTCATACCCGGATTTATCTATTATTCGTATTTCAAAGTCAGCCAGAGCATCCTAAAAATTACATAAGCTGGCGTGTTCTCTTAGGTTGAAGCCTAGGTATCCATACCAAATACCTAATTCGCTAAAACATTTGTCTCTGATACCAACTGTGACACCACACCCAGATAAGGATGCACCATACACAATTGATACCAACTTACCAGTAAACACTTACGTTATTGATACAAACGGTAATGTACAAAAGTTGGAAACTTAAAGGTACAAAGTTTGGTCAAACTACTATTAGCTGATCACGCAAAATTTCCACCAGATAAGAAAGTTTGAGATACTTTATTTCACTAGTCACGCCTATCCGAGATAAACAACCCGCCCAAGACTAACCATCATTTCCTGTGACACATGCTTAAAAGACGTCAGATATTACACTGGTGAGTTTATGAATATACACAATTTACAATTCACATTATTTAATCATGACTTGTACCCGCCCATGTTATCATAACCCAACGTTACCACGTAACTTACATAACCATACAGTTAATGCCCACTACACCACAGGTGTAGTACCGACAAATCCCGCCGTAGCGGCACGTATAAGGGACCACAAATATCATGTGTATGTCATGCTCAGGTTATATACATGCGTACAACAGTCATGCCATATTATTACAGTTTAGGACAAGCATGTTCACATTTGAAAAGCATTCATAAAACTCACCTCTTGCTAGTAGCTAACCGTTGATACAATTGCTAGTATGATCAGGTACTATCTCAAGGTCCTGACACAATTTACATAATCCTAAGTTAGGTAATGGTACACCTAACTAGTCATTATCATGGTTGGATATTGGTTAACCCTACCTTGTTTAAGCATGGTTGATCAGTCCATGCCTAACTAAGGCTAGGCTACCCAATACCCGCCCCTGACAATAACCCTAGTACCTAAAAATAATACTAACACTACTACCACTAATATATTATTACTAATAATAAAACTAATATTAACTACTAAAAATAAATAATAAATAACTAAACATAAACTTAAACGAGAGTATACCTCAAGACTATCTACGGCACGTTGATGTAGAGTTTCCCTACTCGTGCTCCTACTCGTGCTCCAAAAACGACTACTAACAACACCCAACGGGGTATCGTATACGCGGGATTCTCAATACTAGAGCATTCCCGTTAAAATTTTGGTGTATCTAAATGTAACACCCCGTGTTTTCAGAATGTTAAAGTCAAAGTCAAAGTCAAAGTCCAAGTCAACTTTGACTTTCTTTGACTGTAGATAGTCGATTTTGTGTTTTAGTTGTATTATGTGGAGTAAGTGTTGTATTCAGCAAGAATCGAAGTAATCGAACGAGTTTTAAATGCGAACCGATCTACGACTGTGAATGATAGGAAGTAACAATGCGATAAAGTTAACCTAATCAGTAATCAAACCGATCTAACAATCAATCAAACTCGAGACTCGAATCATGCGAATTTTGGTATTATTATACGTGTGTGTGTGCGTTATGTGTTGCTTGTGCGTGCTTACTTTATGTTTGGTGTGGTATTCAAGCAAATAAATCGAAAATCGAATCGAAACTCGAAAAATAATCGAACTCAATCGAAACCGACATCGAAACGTGACTTATAGAAGATTGTATGTTAGATATAGTGGTTGGGATTAAAAGTAATTTGACTAGGAACACTATCGTATCCGTATCATCGTCCATCGAAATCGAAACGTCGAAAATCGTCGCAAAATACCCGAAGTGCGTGGCGGATCGAACAGGAAGCATCCTGATCGAACAGGCCAGCCGATCGGCTAGCACCTTGCCAGCCGATCGAGCTGCCCACTCGATCGGAGTTCCCAGCCGATCGGCTACCACTTTCCCCTTTTGGAAGCCTATAAATAGGGCTGTCATTGTCATACTTTCCATTTTTGGAAAGCTCTGACCGAACCAGCTATCTTCTTCACCTTTTCTCAGATTTCTCTCAATCCCGGTAAGTTTTCACTCTAATTCTTGTACGATCTTGATCATTACTTGATTCTACACCTTTCTATCTTTCAAAACTTGGATTCTAACCGTGAAATCACCAAGATCTAAGAGTTCTTGGGTGATGTCATCATGGTGTTCTTGAAGAACATCATGTTTTGGCCTCATTCCACTATGATTAGCTTAGATCTAACCGATTTCCACATAAACAAGTTAAGATCCACCACAGATCTAAACATTTTCATGATATGAAGGATTGAAAGAAGGATTTCCAACTTTCTTTCAACTCTTTTACACTCAATGCTTTCAAATCAATAGAAACGGAGCTTGAACCGGCTAACCAATCCTTCTAACAGTTAAGGGGTTCAAGATTCAGATTCTATATACAAGGTTAACCCGATATCGGTTAAACTCTAAACCAACATTCCGAACCGTTCAACCGGCCGGACTTGGTGATTCCTGTTCGAGCCAAGGGAACAGATAGGAACGGAGGTTATCATAGTTCAACACGTTGTCAAGATGCCTTAAAAGAATGACAAATAAACAAACAACCAAGTGTTAGACGAAAGGCCGACCAGGTCAGAAATGTTGGCCGAACGGCTAGGCTGTTCGAACAGCCCAGCCGATCGGACATACCAGCCGATCGACCGGGCCAGCCGATCGGCTAGCACATGGTCCCACATTTCCAAACTTTCGAAGTATAGTATTGACGAAGTAATGTTCAACCAAATGGGTCGCTCGATTGGTAAACACTACTGTTCGGATCATGAGATACTATGCTTCAACACTTAACCATTTTCACAACTCGTTCGTAGTAAAGAATGTCAGCCGATCGAACAGACTGTTCGATCGAGTGACATTCAGTTGGGGACTAACTTGAAGCTCCTAGCCGATCGAGTGAGCTAGCCGATCGAGTGAGCTAGCCGATCGAAGGTAGGAACACTTCAGTGTTCTCAAATACTGCAACAAGAACTTCAAAAGTTCAAATCCTCTAACACAAACACACCAGAGGAAGAAACAATCCACTCGAATGGTCTAGCCGATCGAGCCAACCGGCCGATCGAACAGGACTGTCCAACCGGATATACTAGCCGATCGAACAGGCCGTCCGATCGAACCTGCCGTTCGATCGACCAGCCCATTCGATCCATCCATACTTGTTTACTTTTCCGCGTTACTTATCGTTATGCTATCGAACTATTCAGGCTAATCCTACTCTCAGCGCTCCCTTCAATCCACAATCAATCACTGTGAGTATACTCGATCCTTTTTTGCTTTAGCACTTTTGGGTGTTACATACGTTACTTATCAAATCACAATCAAACACAAACTATTTGAACGCTGACCGAAATGCATGTGCTATTTGACTAAATGAATGCTGTTTATTATGTTTACACGTGGAGTGCTATCTACCTGCCTTAGCAACATAGTACTGTAGTTTGGACTCAGCACCCGTTCACACGGGGGTTGTTAAGGACAAATACTTGCATGGATTACGGTGGTAATCATGTATTGCGAACCGTCTCGGACGGTCAACCCGCAGTCGTTGGTATCGATGGTCCCATGTCGATAATTAACATGCATCGTTTTCCTCTGTGTACGTGCCTGGTTATGCGTAAACTATTCGAACTCTATATGCTATTATCAAACTTGTGTGCTCATCTTTACATTTTATGTATTGACTTTATTTTAACGTATGTGACAGGTAATTAGGATGCTTACTTGCTAGGAAAGCGAGGCAATAATAAAGCTTTAGAGCCCATCTAGCAGTTGTAGGTCGTAGCCTACGTAGGGGTCTCTAGAAGCAAATAAACTATAGCCATGGAGCCGTTGGAGTTGTTCGATCAAGCATCTATGGCATTAGTTGTCTGTAGATCTTGTCCGGACGAGTCTTAATGACTCTGGGCAGTACTTTAAACATTTGGTCTGTAATAAATTGAATCTGAGTTGTCGGAACAGTACTATTTGCTTAGTTGTATTCTATGATAACTTTTTTATTTATTTGGGATACGGTATGGGACGTATCACTTAACTGAATTTGTAATAATAGTTGTTGTGGAAACTTCTGGACAATCTGTTTCGCTCAGTGCCGCGCCCCGATGATTCCGCCATCGGTTGGGGTGTGACACTAAAATCCTACAATTTAACTCATATATATATGTGAAGCAAGCAGGAACCTCAATTCCTTTCTGGGCGATGTGGGACATTGACGTGCTAGATAGCTAGCTTAGTTATATTAATTCAGCTGCCTCACTCGTTTTTCTTGTATAACTTTTAAAATATGACGTTTTACAAAACGACGAATATGTCTTTAGAACGAGCATAGTTTTATCTACGTTTTAACCTAAGTTTCATTAAAAACGGAGTAAGGTAAATAAAATAATATATTTAATTATTAATATTAAACGGTCTCTTATAATAGCCAGGGCTTGTACAGATGTCTCATATTTCAACTAAATATTTCAACTAACCATTTTACTCGTTACTTAGTCGTTCAACAATATATAAATTATAAATTTTAAATATAATTTTATTGGTTCACAAAACAGGATGTTACAAAAAGCCATCAAAGTTCAAACATTCTCTATTTCTATTTCTCTTAATCATTAAATAATACATACCTTTGGTCTTTTCTTAGAAGACTTTGGCAAAAAAAATTGGTTCAACCCCTTTCCCCTTAAAAAATCGCGTTATAACTTCCCTACTCATGATTCCTATCACATATAAATCGACTCATAAGTTCCAATCAAGTTTCCTCTCACATGATTGTTATTTCTATTAACATTTAATACTTTATGTCTAAAACCAAAAACAAATCAAGTTTGAACATTTATTGATACAGTCGTATAGCTCTTTGAAATATTTGTTGTGTATTCTTTATTTGTACTTGAGATGTTTATGCATAAAATACTTGTACTTGAGATTTTAATTTGATGATTTATGAAAAGGAGTTGTAGTACAATACTTTATAGGTATGGTAGTATAGTATTTGTCTTGCAATTCCACACTTTGTAGGAAAGTTTATTACCCAAATACCCTTCACAAAAGAATAAAAAAAGAAGTTAAACCATCTTCTACTTCTTCACAAGTTCTCTTCACTCCTCTGCAACAAAACTTCCAGTGACTTTTTTTTGCTTTACATCTTCTTCATCATAGGGTCAAAGTTCAAACGGTGCGACTACAAAATTTTATGAGAGGCGATTGAGATTTTAACACCCGTATAACACTAAACATTTTTTTGGGGTGCGCCCGCACCCCCAGGCGACACACTAGGTCCGCCCATTGATGATATATAGAACAAAGTGGTCAACGAGGCTATAAAACACAACAACTATAAGAAAACGAATCGGAACAAAGAAACAAACAACAAATGACCATGAGAGAAAGGGCAAAGCCTCCATCCTATCATGTAGGCGCCAAATAGATTATGTGGATTTCGTCCCCCACATCATAAAAAACATGAGATGGTTAAGAGTAAGGGTGAAGGGGGTGCACCCCTTATGAGATGGGGGGAAATTTTTACCTACCCAATCATGATGTGTCATGTCAATTCATCACTCATACACCACTCTTACCCAAAAAACACAAGGGGTGGTTTCACCCAAACCATTTTAAAAAGAGTAAATTACAAAATTTGTTCTTTATGTGTGTATGTTATTGCAAATCATGTCTTTTGTCTTCAATAATTAAAGTAATCATATCCAATGTTCACAAATCCTAACATGGTATATCCTTTACCCCAAACCAAGTTAATTTTCTCAGTTAATTTTAGTCACATGAGACCCACGCGAGGGTATTAATGTCCTTTCACCTACCCATCTGTTTCCCCCCATCTTAACAGCCCCTTCCTCCCCCCCCCCCCCCCCCCCCCCCTATAATCTTCCCTCATTCAAAAACACCCCACACCTCCAATCCTTGAAATTGGACCGGTTTGCCTTTTGTTTTTCTGTTAACCATTCTTTGGTTATTTTGTTGCAATTAGTTTTTTTTTTTTTCGTTTGATGATCAATAAGAAGCCATAATCATTGGAGGCTTGATGCTGTTCTCTGTTCATTTCTTTTTTTGGATTTCTACGGCTTTTGAAGGAAATTTTCGTATTTCCCATTTAGGGGTGTTTAATGTTGCGTTTTCAAAATAGATTTTGCTTTTTTAAAATAGATTTTGTGTTTTGAAAAAGCATGTAGGTACATGCTTCTTCAAAACTGAAACAAGTGGCGTTCTTGTTCTTTGTATTCACTAAAGTCTCTCGCCATGAAGTTGGCTTTATTTTCACCGTTTTTTGCGTTATTTTGGCGTTGTTGAAATAATCGTTGAAGGTCGTGATCCTTTTATTTATTTTGCATCACTTTGACGAGAGACTATCAATGAACCGATATACATCTCACTTCAAGGTTTCATGAAATATTTCACGAACTCGATCCCAAATTTTTTCTCTTTTTGAGCTTTCCCCTTAAAAAAAATAAAGCTACATATTAATAATATTTTTTTTTAAAACAAAACCATCAACAAAAGAAATAAAGCTAAAAATGATAAAGAATGTACTGATCAGGGGTACCTGCGATACGAAAATCCAAGATTTGGTTAAAACACTTCTTTATTCATCGTCCATTTTATAGCAACTCGAATTCCGTTTGTGAGTTTTTCTGTTGGGTCCTTCTTGTGGCTTCTCTTTTTGACCCTCGGAGCCGACGGGTAACCTAAATTTTGCAGTTGGGTTTCTGGAACGATATCGGGTGTGGGGTCCGTTAGAGATATATGAAGTTGTTGGTGAGGGATGTTTGGCAGCGGAGCTTGCGACAAGGAAGCGTTGCCGTAAGGAAATCTCGGATACAACATGCCCGTTAAAAAAGATGTGTGCACCACAAACTCGGGTGTAGCAACCGGAACTTGCATACTCGGGTTTTGTTGTGTGCTAGGATTTTGTGGGGTAGTTGGGGTTTCGGGTCGACAAAACGGGTTGCTTGAATCGAAAGAATCGGTTGTGTGTGTTCATTTTTCTTTTATATATATATAGAAATTGAATTTTTTTTTTGTAACAGATTGAGAGAAAAGTAGTCATGTGAAGATGAGTGTGATAGAGTGGTAATTTTATAGTGTAAAATGAAGTAAATAATTTAAATTAAAAAACTTGTTATAAAAAAATAGCCGTTGCCCAATTACACTTTAATTAAAATAAAATAAAATCATTTTTTCTCAAAAAAGACGTGCAACACCTGTGGGAATTCCCACTTGGAGAGGAGCAAGCCATTATGGCGTGGAGGGGCTTTGCCCTCCCCTCTCTTCTCTACGTCTCATACCGTGTGATCTTACATATTTGGTTATGTTATCATCATGGTTGTAAAATAAGGTTTCCAATGCCGAGTACTCTTCGGATAGTCGCTACAAGGTAGGCTGCCGAGGCGACTTTCTTCAACTCCGACTAATTACTCGGAATCGATCAAATGCAGTCAACATTGACCAAAATCGGATCTAGTAGGTTAACTCGGGCCGAATTTGACTTAAAATCAAATTAAACATAATTTGTATGCCTATCATATTAAAGGATGAATATCAATTTCACGTATTTTGTTACAAATATTAGTAAATTTATGGTATTTGACATATATTTAATTTCCAAAAACTAATTTCTTTATAATTTGGCATCTCCGAGTACTCCCCGTGTACTTTCCGGCTAGGCCGAGTACTCTCAACTCTCCGATCGACCGACTAGAGAGCGCCTAGCGACTTTTACAACCATGGTTATCATTAAATACCTAATAATATTTACTACTTATCAATTTCTCTTTTATAAAATTTTGGTTGATTTAATGATTTAAATATAAGATTTGGTTACTATAGACTAATTATTATTTATTTATCAATTTCTTTTTATCTAAAATTTAGGAAATTGATTATTATTTTCAAGTTTATTCAGAAATAGGAGATAAATGTAAAGAAAAACATTCATAATCAAGTTTTATAATTGTTCAATTTAAGTCATTAAATTTAGGGATAGTAGTCTATAACACGCCCATTAACACTATATGACTTTATGAAGTTAAACCATGTTTGGGATAAACATGCACGGGGTCATAAACATATCGACACGTTAGTTATACAATTAAAAACAAGCCTAAACCGGTTCAATCCGTTTATGACATGCATTACACATGTATCTAGGTATTGTACGGCCTCTTGGACTAAGTTGAAGATCGCTACTAGCACCAAAAATTGACCTGCATTCAAGTCTTTCTTGCGAAAGAGCAAACAACAACATATGGTCTTATGTTTCGTTCTTCTTGAAAAATAAACTTGGACCGAAGAAAACAAATTTAAAAGATTTTCGACTTTTGTCACATTCCCCTAAGTCAACTGAATTGGTTAGGAGTTAACTGACAGTTTATGTTTCACAATGGACAAAATCTCAAGTTTTACGTAGTGTAAGTTTTACATTACATAATTAGGGTAAAGTTTTTGTACAAATAATCTTAACATACTAAACATACAAATTGAAGAAAAACTCAAAAAGACAAATTGGCATTTTTGTAATTATCAATAACTATCAAAGTTACTCTACAAATATACCTAAAAAACCTAACCCCCCCCCCTTCCAAAAACCTAACACCCCACCCTCCAAAAACCTAACCCCCCACCACCCACCCACCCAAGCTAAAATGCTAAAAACTAAACCCTCAAAAAAATCTAAAAAAATAAAAAAAACACAAATTATTTTATTTTATTTTTTTAACATTTTTTATTAAAAAATCGCTATTTTTAGTAGCAGTAAAAAAATTTGCTAACAAAATGTAGCGATTTTTTAATAAAAAATGTTAAAAAAAATTGTGTTTTTTAGGTATTTTTGGCTGAGTTCATATTTGTATAATCACTTTGATAGTTGGTGGTAATTACAAAAATGTCACCTTGTCTTTTTAAGTTTTCCTTCAATTTGTATGTTTAATATGTTAAGATTATTTGTATTTGATCTTTTGCCTACATAATTATTGGTTGTTCTGATATAGCTCACCACCACTTGGGGTGGCTCAATATATATCGAGGACTAAAGAGAAAATCAAATTTGAAACCTTTTATTTTATATGAAGAAAAAACTTATAACCAACAAAATTGGAGTAACTTTGAATTTTTGTGATGTTTGTCTGCATTGCCGGCTATGATGGTGTGGAGAGACGACTTCTGCACAAGGCTCGTGATTTCGAGGGGTACACGTTTTTTTTTTTTAAATTTGATATGTATATGTTATTTAAAAAAAAATTTGTAAAAACATACCACTTCTAATATAGGCCCATTATGAAATACTTTTTAATAATTTATAATTTAGATCACTACACATTATGTTTATTGACACAATACTAATATAATTTTAATAAAAATTATAACACACAACGGCAATTTCATGGCAATTTCACTAACCAATAAATTTAGCAACTGTATAGATGTTTTGGAGCATATGAAAGAATAGGATTATTTCCCTATATAGGCACATTTTTTGAGTTCGAACAAGATACGTGAATTCTCCGAGACGCCACTGTTTGTCTGTGTATTTGTTGTCTAGCTTCTTACTAGTTTTGTTATAATATCGTTGTTTCAAAAAAAAAAAAAAAAAAAAAGAAAAACAAACAAACATTTTTTATACTTAATTAAGACCAACTGATAAACTAAAACACTTATAGTTTACTAAGTTAAAATTTTCATTTTCATTTCTCCAAATATCATCTGATATTTTGCATGCCAGTCAAGTACAACAACAACTAGGGGTGTTCAAGATCGGATAATCCGGTTTTCGGATATCCGAAAATCGGATATCCGAAATTCCGGATAGTGAAATATTGACATCCGAACCCGAATCCGAAATTTCGGATATCCGATTCGGATATCCAAAATTTCGGATTCGGGTTCGGATATCTAATCGGATATCCGAATATCCAATTTTTTATTTAATTTTTATTTTTTTATTATTTTTTAATATTTGGAACCGGATTTTTCGGATAGTTTCGGATATTCGAATATAAATTTCGGATATTTTTCGGATATTTTTTCGGATATTTTTTCGGATATTTCGGATATTTTTCGGATACTTCGGATATTTTTCGGATATTTTTCCGATATTTCGGATATTTTTCGGATACTTCGGATATTTTCGGATATTCGGATATCCGAAAAAATAAAATTTAAATTTTCGGATAATCCGATTATCCGAAAATTCTCAAAATCACTATCCGAATCCGAATCCGAATTTTCGAATTATCCTATTTTCGGATATCCGAAAATTCGGATATTTCGGATACAGGTTTTCGGATATTTCGGATTCGGTTTCGGATTCGAATTTTTTTGAACACCCCTAACAAGAACACTCGTTCAATATTCAGACTCGGTGATAAATCGCATAAAATTAATGTAATACAATTAATTTCCAATACAAGCACAAAGGTACGTACCTATTATTTATAACGTAGTCAACAAAGTTGTACTTGTAGCGAATGTATAATCAAAACTAAAATAAAATAAAACTTTTGGAACTGTTCAGTCACTAAATATAAAGCTATAGCTGACGAATACGTTGTATTATTATAATTAGAGGCCTAACTACTTGAGCAATATTAAGACCACCCGTAGTGGGCACTAGACGTTTAAAAAAAATTGAAAAAAAAAAACGCCCCAAAACGCCCCTTCCCCCACTACACTAGACGTTATATAGCGTTACTTTTTGAAAATTTGCATACAAGCGTTTTAATTATAACGCTTAAGAGATCAAAGGGTGGCCAATGGGGAGTGGTCAACTGTTTGACTAACCAATGAGCACTATCTTTTTTTTTTGTTTAATGATTGGAAGGGACATTATTTCCACTATACCACTTTTACAATAACGCCCCATGCTGACTGGAATGACACGTGTCAGATAATGCCCCATGATAGGGGCATTATTTTTCTTAACCACTACACATGGTCTAAGGTTAACTCCCTCTTACCTTAAAATTTGACATAAGGTAAGGAGACAGGCGCACACATGATGAGAAAACATCACCCCACCAAGTGGTGTGTGCATCATGTCCTAATAATGTGTGTGCATGTATATGTATATGTTATGTGTTAAGAGAGAGAGTGTGTTTTTAAAAAAAAGTTAAAGTCGAAAGTATATGCTAGGGAAGATCCTCTCTCACCCACCCACACCTCACTTCAAAAGCCATCAACAAAACCCACCCATCTAAGCTTTCATACGTCTTTACAACTCCCTAGTCTCTCCAAAATGGACGTAGAAGCGGCGGAAGGCGGCGGCTGCAATGACGATGAAGATGAAGATGGTATCAAGTATTGTTAGTGGCAGTCATAATGGTTTTGATACACCATTAGGGCAACTAAGACCTTTGGCAAAGTATTCACAAGAAGTTGAGTTTTGTAGAGGAAAGAAATAAATGTGGTAATTTCACATTTGATCATAATTATATGTCTGGTTTTCATGCATGCTTGTGTTGTTTACAATTTACTTAAATAAAGCTTTTGTTTGCTACGTCTTTTTATGTTCTTTATAACCTTTTCACAGTTGAATAAGAACTCAAGTTTTTTTTTATATTTCATCAACCATGATTCACTTATTTCAAATAGAAAGATGTAACCAATTACAAGATTTGAGATCATCATGAAACATAAATTATAAATAACTATCGTAATATTCAAACTAGAGATAAAATAATTTCTAACAGAAAACCTTAAAGGATTATATATCGATGCATCCTGGTAACTATAAAACATTAACCGGGAGAACACGGGTTTAGTGAATAAACTTGGGATGATGTAGTCTAGTCCTCAATTTCCTTCTATGTCAAATGGTGCCAATGGCCGCCATTTAATATCTTAGTATATACATTGGATTATCGATCTTAGTCATACACATTTTTGACCGGTATTTTATAACGCTATAGCCTATAAGTTTGACATAAATTGATGATGTTAAGGTTTTGCTTTGTTGGCCCTCAATAAAACGTTTATGTGGTCATATACGAACATGTAACCTAACTAAGATCATGCTTTATGTGGATCTAAAAGATATCCAATATAAAATGTACCCAATAAGTTGGACTTCTTATACAGAAAAAGAAAATCTTATTTTATAGAAAAATGCAAAGCCTAATTTATATATACTAAATCCCTCTGCGTATTTATAAAAAGAAAAATAGAAATCAATTTTTATCTTTTGATAGGTCAAAATATAAGCAAGTGCTTTTGACATTTTTACACAAAATATTTTGACTCGCTAAAGAAGCAACAAGTCATTATTTCAAGTTTTATTCCACAAATACATACATTATAAAAAGATTTAAAAATTTGTTACACCAAAATCACTTTAAACCTAGTTTTCTGCTTTAGTAGTTTGTAAACTTTAGAAAGCAAAGTCAGGTTTAGAGATTTTTTTCCTGAAAGTATATTAGTTTTATTGGTATTGACCCATTGAAATTGTTAAAGGAAAGGAATAAAACATATATGTTCTCCTATGGGCTATGACTATGATTCTATGAGACTCCTTTAGTGGTTTTTTACATCATGTTAAATTTTAAAAATGAGAGAAATAATGAAAGAAAAAAGAGTTTTATGATATGTTAAATAAAATATTAGTATTTTGTAGTTAATATTTGTAAGAAAACTAGTGGGAGTCCCCGCATTACGCGGCGGGAATTCGGTCGGTATCTGTTCGGTTTGTTATGATACATGTACTCGCTAAAACAATTGAAAAAGAAAACCCAAAAAATAAAGTTGTGATATGACAAAAAGGATATTCGCATGTGTTTTACATCAATCGAAAACCATTAAAACGAACACATGTATATGTTCCGATAATGCCGTTATTGGTATCGATGTTCGATCAAATCGATCGGTTTGGTTTGTAACGGTACTCGTACAACACCGGCTACATGCTTATGTTACAAAAAGAGATACTCTATTTTGAATACAAATTTATGCCGTACAAATTTATGCCGAAATGTCGAGGAATAAAAAATAAACACAACCGCGTATTTTTAAAAGAAAATAGCAATCAAGTTAATAGAGAAAAAGCAAGTTAAATAAAAACCAAATAGGTTAAAGGCATATATAACGAATAGCAGTACTAGTCCTAATAATACAGACACAGGTACTGATGTTCGATCATAATCGATTTTGTTCGTTATGGTATAGACACTCATATAGTAATTAAAACTGTATTTTCAATAAAATTTATATCAGAGCACAAATATCCAAGTTCTGTTTAAAAGTTAACGAAGGCATACTAGAGAAATTTGAATAAAATAAAAGTTAAATGAGTTAAGAATAATATAAGAGGTGAAAATGAAAGTAAAAAAGAAAAAAGGGATTTATTGTGTAGATTTAATGAAACTTGAGATTAATTGGTATATGAAAAAAACTTTGGCGGTCAACCTGTAGATTTTTTACCCATTCTTAGCAGTGTTGTAAAAATCGCAATTACTGAATGATTAATTGTTAAACGGTTCTCTATTAATTAAATTTCAACAAATTGGACCAATAATCGGTAGTCGGTCAAGACAGGCGTAGTCAAACCTAGGTGGTCGAAATCATCCTAATTGAAGCAATTTCCGACAGCAAGATCCGTAGAATTCACGAATTCTGATGACAATCTCGAATTCTGATGACACGTTTATCATATCGTCAACCGGACGTTGAAGAGGGAGGACTGGCGTACTTCATGCTGCAAAAATGATCATCTTTCCTATTCTTGTTGATCTGTTGCAGGGAGATTTTTGGGAGGCTTGAACCATAAAAATGGAGTAGGAGATTCACCACTATCTTATGTTTTAGGGCTTTTTAAATGGGCAATTGTGAGCTAGTGGGCCTAGCAAATGTTATTAGTAGCAATAAAAATGGGCTTTGGTGGATTTCAAATAGAAAGGTTTTTACCATTTAGGTGTATATATATTACATTACATATAGATAAAACTAAAAAATACATGTAAAAATTCCGATCCATTTAATCGTGAGTCAGTACACCACCAGCCGACTAGCGCCTAGCGAGTTCTACAACACTGATTCTTAGATGGCATCTTTAGTAAAAATATAAATATCTATTATAATTAAATGTGAAAATGGCTTAGCTAACATAAATAAAACTCAGATCTCATGGTACCCACAGTATATAAAAAGATGAGATCACCAATTACTCTTCTGAATCTTTGAATTATGGGAGGATTTGCCACCTTTGTCTTTATAAGAATTTCTTGACGCATTCGTCTTTCTTCCGGCACGAGCCGCTTGGATGGCACGTCTTCGCTGCTTGGCTAAACGTTGTTCAAGTTCAGGATTATCATCCTGCTCGTCGTCTTCCACCTGAAAATTCAATTTGTCGTCATTAAATGACACACGAAACAAAGACTACAAGTGCACAATGAGGGCTAGATGGGTAGTTAAGATAGTTGACGATAGTTAAAGATACTTTGACCACCAAACATGAAAGGGAACATATACCTTATCGCTTGCATCTTCATGCTTCTCTTCAGAGTTTTGTTGATCCTCTACTACATCACCAATATCGCCAGATTGCTCATCATCTTCATCCTTCATAACGTGATAAACATATTAAATGATGCAAAATTGCATTATTTTCGAACACTAATAAATAAACATAAGCATACAAGGCTTTCAATAACCTCCTCACACGACCATTGGACGATAGGCTTAAAAGACGACAATAGAAGTGGCCATTTTGACTCAATTGTATGGAAAGGGATAATTTAAGTTGTACACTTGAAATTTATATATAACGCGTAAAATATACTTAAAAAAACTGGATCAAATGCATCAAAGAGGTTAACTGGGTGAGTCAAAACTCAAAAGCACCTAACATGTATTCAGATGCTTACATGTCCTAAAAACCCTTTTTATATAATTTAGAGTAAATTACGTTTTTGGCCCCTGTGGTTATATCACTTTTACTATATTAGCCCAAAATAAGATTTTTTAACATATCTGCCCCCATGGTCTCTATAACTAACCATTTTGGTCCCTAAGTCTAACCATTTTGGCCCCCATAGTCTCTATAACTAACCATTTTGGCCCCCATAGTCTCTATAACTAACCATTTTGGCCCCCATGATCTCTAGACCAAAATGGTTAGTTATAGAGACCATGGGGGCAGATATGTTAAAAAATCTTATTTTGGGCTAATATAGTAAAAGTGATATAACCACAGGGGCCAAAAATGTAATTTACTCTATAATTTATATATAACGTGTAAAATATACAAAATTATGTCACGTACCTTGGTCAACGAACATAAAGTATCGAAATTTTGGATATCTAATGCATTTAATTTAGAAGAATCGTGATCTTCATCGTCTTCTGTTTCTTCGTCGTCTTCTATTTCTTCATCATCAGAACCATGTATCTTCTCAGTGAACTACAATATATAAATAATGCCAACCCTTTAGACAAATAATAACAATATAAACACAAGTATTTAAAATAATAAACAATGCTTCATACTTTTTCGATATCATCTTGTTCTTTCCTGCTGAAACCACTCGCATAAAGTTCCTTATCAAGGAAACCAGAAGCTTTCTTTATTGAAGAAAACCGAGGCTTTACGGCATCTGATTCGACATCTGAATCTGAATCATCAGCATTTGCTTCAAAAGAGAGGTTAAACCTGAACCACGAGATATCTATTTAATTAAATCTTACGATTACATTATATCCTAGGAATGGGATCAAATACAAACACTTATGTTTGTAAGAACCGTAAGAACCAACACATAATTGACAAGTGTCCCTCAAGAAAAAATTAGTTTAGGGGTAATTTAGACCTTTTGACCACATTTATTTATAACTAATTAAAAATAATTTAGAATACATCCCCAAATCCATCCAAGTTTAATTCAAATCAAAGTTTGAATTTTTTAACAAATCCATAATCTAGTAGCTCTCCATGATCGAACCAACCTGCAGGAACCACCACAAAAAAATATAATCAGCACAACACTATATAATTAGCATAACATCCTTAATCGTTCTCCATTATCAGCACATCGCCCTCAATCGTTCTTCATTATCAACATAAACGACATTAGCACAACATCCTCAATCGTTCTCCATTATCGGCACATCAGATGTGCTGATTATATCTACTTTTGGTGTTTGTTTGTATTATATTGTAATGTAATTAACACATAATCAGCACATTATCAGCACAATTATAAAACAACTTTTGGTAACTTTTTTAAAAGTCACTTTTATAAATAAAAAAAGGTATAGCAATATGGTACTCATATTAAAGATAAAAAAAATACTTGATTTTATGGTATATTTTAAAAAAAATATATGAAGTATATAAAAGTTATTTTAGTTTAAAAAACCTTGGTGGAATTTGTATTTAATTGAAAATGGTCAAATGACTAGCAATTTTACGAAATTACCCATAACTTGTTAGTACTAATTTTTAATTATAAGGGTTTTATTTATAATCAACCTCAACCCTTGATTTAAACTATCAATGGTTCAGATCTGTTCTTACGGTTCTTACAGTTAGCACTGTTTGTACAGGATCTCAACTCTTATATTAGGATTCCTAATATGGTGTATCATAATAGTACAAATTTATTAAAAGAACCTCTTGCTGAAAAACTTGATAATGCATTCAACGTCACGATCAAAGTACCTAAAATCAAGTTTTAAATCAAATCAAAGTTACTTCGAATGAAAAAAAAAAATAGAACATAGCCAATAAAATAAATTATAAGATTTAACCATACATTTCCGCATTTCGATGAGATACAGATACCATTTGAGGAAAATCAATGATCGTAATCTTTTCATCATCGTCTATCTGCAACAATAATATATAAATAATAAACCACCGTAAAAAGTTTTCTAATGATGAGATACAAAATCAAAAGCGAGTTATAACGTTAAAAGAAAAAGAGTGAATTTCAAGGATTGTCCTTTATCTTTATGCCCATTTTCAGGCGCTGTCCTTTATGTTTAAAATTGACGAGTTTTGTCCTTTATGTTTTCATATCATACACGTTTTGTCCTTTAGGCCTAACCCAGTTAGTTTTTTCAGTTAAATTTGGTCATGTGCTTTGCACATGAGGGCATTTTTGTCAATTCAAAGGTTGCAGAAGCTTTGAGTTGTAAATTCGCCGTTGAACTTACCTTTGAATTGACAAAAATGCCCTCATGTGCAAAGCATATGACCAAATTTAACTGAAGAAAACTAACTGGGTTAGGCCTAAAGGACAAAACGTGTATGATATGAAAACATAAAGGACAAAACTCGTCAATTTTGAACATAAAGGACAACGGCTGAAAATGGGTATAAAGATAAAGGACAATTCTTGAAATTCACTCAAAGAAAAATAAAAAGGATTGTTGAAAATTGAAGTGATTCGAAACGCATACCATTATGTTAAATTCGTTAAAGTCGCAGTGAATAAGCCCATGCTCCGCAAGACGAACAACGATTCCTATGATCTTTTCAAAGACGGTTTCAGGGTTTTGCAGCTGCTTCACCTGCACACTATAAATATGATATTCAGATGCTTATATGCCTACAAAATCTATCTTTTGTGCAAATACTTCAGCAACAAAAAAGCAAGTAGTACATTCAAATGCGTACTTACAATGGATAGCCTTGTACAAGTGACATAATTACACAATGGCGGTTGCAATCCACAGCGTTAGGGACCGGAAACCCATGTTCTTGCAAGGCCTACGCAACCAAAAAAAATTGAGATCTATAACCGAGAACAAGATCCTTACTCAGTACTTAACAATATCAACCCGAATACTTACGAATTAAACTTACCTTACCTAAAACAGTTCAAACAAATGTATTAGCTGAGTACGTAACTAACTACCAACTAAAAATTTGAAGTAATAGTTATTAATAAAAAGAAGAGTAAAATTGTCATTTTCGTCCCTGAGGTTTGGACAGTTTTGCGACTATCGTCCAAAGGTTTGGACCGAATTGCTCTTTAAGTTAACAAAAGAGATGGAAAATTGGAAATACCCCTGACTTATCGGAGAAAAATGGATGGAGTTAACGAGCCGGATGAAAATGGCAAAATTTCAAACCTTTTAGATCCAGATGCGGAAAAACAAACCTTTGGACGAAAATCGCAAAACTAGCCAAACCTTTGGAACGAAAACGTCAATTTACTCTAAAATGAAACAAAAAACATTCACAGTCAACCCAATCCGGGCCATTTTGGCCCATCCCAAATTGCCACATCTACTTACAAAAATCAAAATTGTGGATTTACACAGATACCTTCATGAAAGCAAATTCTTTAAGAGCAGCGAGGCGAGATAAATACAGCCAACTGAAGCTGCTTCGGTGCTTTAAGTAGTCACGCTTAGACTTGACGGCTCGGAATGAGGTTCTACCCAGTCTATGTAACTTCATAGCCATGATTGTACCGTCTTCATTTGCAACCTCAAAAATATCTTCAAAACGCAGGCCAGGTTAGAATGTTCGATGAGGAAAAGAAGTATCAAATATTCAAATCAAATAAAAAAGTATTACCAGATTCTTTTCCCACACCAATTTGACGTCCCACAGATGAAAATACACCACGGTTAACCAAAGTCTTTATAGCAAGAAAATCATAACCAAGGTATGTAAGTCGAAAACCATCATCTACACCAAAAATAATAATAATAATAATAATAATAATAATAATAATAATAATAAAATAAATAAATAGAGTTAACTGCCATTTTCGTCCCCGTAGTTTGGTGGAAAATGCCACTTCAGTCCAAAAAAAAAATTTGCGCCAGTTCCGTCTGCAACATTTTTGAAACGTGCCACTTCAGTCTAAAAAGATAACGCCAGTTATAACGTTGAGGACGGAACTGGCGCAAATTTTTTTTGGACTGAAGTGGCATTTTCCACCAAACCACAGGGACGAAAATGGCAGTTAACTCAAATAAATAAATAAATAAATAAAGCCCCTCAGATAAAAGCTCAGGCCACCGTGTTCTAAAGTACTCACACTTTGAAGAGTCGTGATGCAACAACTTGTGCTTCAGCAAATTTTTCAACACCTTATAAGTCCCTCCATGCCTATACACAACCAAAAAACATATGTAACAAAAACCATAGATAACTGCTTAAGAAACTCATACTATAGTAAAGTGTTTGCAAATAAGAAACAGAAGATAAATATATATTAACTACGGGGAAGGTTCATTGGGGAACACTAAAAAAGTGGGGAACAGCGGGGAACCGACTCAAACGAACTCCGATTGGACTCATTCCAGCGGCGTTGGAACCGGCTCGTCGAACCCTAACTAAGATCTCTTAACCCTAAACCCTAAACCCTAAATCCTAACTCCTAAACTCTAAACCCTAAAGCTAAAAAATAAGGCTATAATATAAGCTAAACCGTAAAATCTAAACCCTAAAAGCTAAACCCTAAAGGCTAAACCTAAAGCTAAACCCTAAACCCTAAAGCTAAACCCTAATATATTTAGGGTTTAGGGGTTATGATTTAGGGTTTAGGGTTAAAAGATCCTAGTTAGGGTTCGACGAGCTGGTTCCAACGCCGCTGGAATGAGTCAAATCGGAGTTCGTTTGAGTCGGTTCCCCACTGTTCCCCACTTTTTTAGTGTTCCTCAATGAACCTCACACTATTAACTAATAGCCATATAGCTGTCACGGTAGAGGTGCACCTGAGTGAAGCAATGCGTTCGATGAGCTCTGCGGGTACAATTTCGTGCTGGAAAGAACGCAAGTCATGTTTTTTATGAGCGACTGGCAGCATAATTAATAAAGTAAAGGCGACTTACATTGCGCATTCCCATCTCGACTGCAGTCAAAACCCTGAAGTCATCTTTCGAGAGGTAGCGCAAAACATTCACATCAAGCTTCATTACTCCTCTTTCTTTGCAACTTTTATTTACGTTGTGTGCTTACAGATTGTAAATAGTAATACCCTTGAAAAGAAAACAATAATACCCTTAAAAGACTTCATCATCATGTATGAAAGTAAGTGTGGATCAGCTTGCAGTTTAAGTACAACGATACTGGTTTAATACAAAATTTTAACTGTCAAATGAACCCTAAACCGAAAGCCGTTCCCCTATATCAAATCAAACACTCTTCAATTATTAATATTTTACATAAACTAGAATTAATAAAATTCACTGGATAGAAACCAGTAATTGACCACAGTTGTATCATCATCTTACTAGAAAAGCTAAAATTGATGGGTTAGTTGTCTTCAATCAAACCAGAAACTCTACCCACTCGATCCATGTTCAGAAAAAAAGTAAATTCACAAAAACACAAAAAACAGAGAGGGAATCATACTCTTTTAACTTACAATTGGACTGAAACGAAGGCGGCGGCGATGGTCGTGAGCAGAAGCGGTGGTTGATGGTGGCCGGAATAGAGGTTGTAGGATGGCGGTGAATATATGCGTCGGTTTCAGGGTTACCCAAACAAACCCGTCATTGCTAATTTGTTATTTTTAAAGTTACCCATTTGACCCTCTAACAATTCATGTTAACCTAACTTAACCCATCTAGTATAAACAGAATACCCATCCGGACACAAAGCTTAAAATAACCATTTGATAGAGGATTCATGAAAGAACATTAGTGCAATAAGAACTTAAAATCGTAAAGCTAAGTTTGCAAGTAAGACAGGGATTCATGAAAGAGCATTTCGGCAATAAGAAGTACTTTAAGTAAAAGTAGGGTTGTAATTGAACCGAACGAACACGAACAAGGCTATGTTCGTGTTTGTTCGTTAAGGAAATTAACATGTTCGCGAACTGTTCACAAACGCATACCAACATAAGTTTATGTTTGTGTTCGTTCGTTAAGGAAATTTAGTTGTTCGTGAACACTGGTCTCGAACACAAACGAACGTAGACAAATTATAATGAACGTAAACGAATATTTAACTTGAAAATAAAAAAGAAAAACATTGTTAACCTTAAACATTGGACATAAGGATAGACGGGGCGGTCCCGTTATGGGATAATTTAACGCGTGATGGCCGGAGAGCACACCGCCGCCGCCTTCTTTTTAACGCGTTATATGTTTAACGCGTGAACCGGAGCACGCGTTATTTTTTGGAACTTTGTGTATTGAGGAGTTGTACTCTAGTGCTGAGGAGTTGTACATTGATGTAATAAAAATAAAAAGGTTGTGAGTGATGACCATTTCCACTAAAAAAGGTTGTGAGTGATGGAAATAATGGTTGATGACATGGCAGAACCTAATTGGATGTTGTGAGTGATGGAAATGTTGGTGAGTTATCCCACCCCTACCCCCCTAAGTAGTTAAATACAACTATCAAATGATAAATTAAAATACAAGAAGTCTACTACAACCACCAAACAATGAATTAAGTTTATCTAACTTAGACATAATTATCCCAAAAAAATGTCTTGAATTTCAAAATTTTGGCTAACTTAGAAAAATACAGGGTTTTAAATTTTCAATATGTTTAGATAAAATGTTTATTATTTAATATTTTTAAAAAATATAATCAAACGAACAGAACGTAAAGGAACAAACATGAACGAACATAACCGAACATGTTACCGAATGTTCACGAACGCAATCGAACGAACGAGACCTTTGTTCGTGTTCGTTCGCTAAGCTAACCAAACGAGATTTTTTGTTCGTGTTCATTCGTTAAGCTAATCGAACGAACATAAACGAACTTCCGCCGAACGGTTCACGAACTGTTCGCTGAACATTCAGTTCGTTTACAGCTTTAAGTACAAGTCTAACAGCCTTAAGTACAAGTCAGAGTATGCTTTTAAGTTTAACATAGATGTTTTATAATGGATTTGTGTGTGAAAATAAGTACAATGACATCTAAATGTTGGGTTTGTAGACCTAGCCTACTTTCGGGCACCACATGTGGTGCGCAAGAGAGGAGAGGATGGAGGGCAAACGACCCTATCTGCCCTAAGCCCAGCCCCTTTAGTGATATCTTAAT
The DNA here is from genome assembly GCF_002127325.2 of Helianthus annuus. Taxonomy (NCBI): domain Eukaryota; kingdom Viridiplantae; phylum Streptophyta; class Magnoliopsida; order Asterales; family Asteraceae; genus Helianthus; species Helianthus annuus. The sequence continues at coordinate 163,680,971 of NC_035446.2, forward strand.
CACAAAGTTATTAACCCTATAATGGTCACTATATATATGTATGAGATGTTCTTGTAATCAAAATTATCATTCAAAAAAGAACAACCCTAGTTGCCACCTGTGGATGTAGGTCAACTTAGGCCGGACCACGTTATATCTTATGCCGTTAATTGCTTTCAGTTGTGTTTTTGTGTGTGGTTAATCCTAACACTAGAAACTCTTGAACATGAAAATATCAATGCCAAATCATGAAAAGAATCATTCCCAAATTAAAAAAGAAATATAAAACGTGATTAATCAAATCATTTCAATGGTATTTGTGTGGATCTTCAATCATCCAGAACTAATAAGTCTATCCCGCAAATGATATGGGGTTTCGGTAGCTAAACAATAATCACACTGACAGACAATAAAATGATAGCAGTCATAAATTCGGTGATTATTAAGAGTCAAATTACGAATAAAAAATCACTACAAAAATTATGAACAAGTTTAAAGTGGAAACTCAACTGGAATAAGGGTTCCGCATTGAATTAATTGTTCGCTAAATACCAATTAGGGGTGTGCATGGGTCGGTTTGGGTCGGTTTTGACCAAAAACCATAACCATAACCGCGATGTCGGTTATTGGATAACCATAACCGATCGGTTATGGTGGTTATGGTTATTCGGTTTTTATGGTTATAGCCGGTCGGTTATGGGTGGTTAACCGTGTATTTAGTCTAGCTAAAAATATCTTAATTTTTTTTAACGTGGAATAAATTGTTATTGCATATTTGTATATATTAGTATATTACGTAGTATTAAAAAATACATATAATCTATAATATTAATACCAATTATTATCGAATATTCAAATAAATGATATGATACATTCCATAAATTCAAATAAACATTCAACCAAAACCACAAAATGATATGAAAAACCCATAAGTACTAAAAATCTTCAGTAAAAAAAATCAAATATTAAAAATATGGTGAAAAGTCCTAAATCCTACAAAGAAGTATTAAATGTCGGTTCGGTTCGGTTCGGTTATGATGGGTATGAAAAAAATGATAACCATAACCGACCCGCTACTTTCGGTTTTCAAAAAAACCATTAACCGACCCACCGGTTATTTATTTGGTTCGGTTTTTTTGGTTCGGTTTTGTTGGTTAATTCGGTTATGGTTCAGTTAATTCGGTTTTTTGCACACCCCTAATACCAATACCATCCAAAATTTTAGTATGGGCTCCGAGGCCAGGCTTCTTTTGGGCCGTATACAGAACCTAAATGCTAAATCCATATTCTCAAATTTCATAAGTCCAAACTTTCAATGATTAATAAGGGTGGAGATATAATAGAAAGTTTATTTGGCTAGGAAGGCTAGGAAGTGATCTTGACTATCCATTTATTTAATCAAGGGCTAAGATTAAATCAGGGAAATTGAAGTGATGAAAAGAGTCGCGTGAGTTTGTTTAGGGGCATTCTAGTTAATCCAGGCCAATAGTTTCTCTCTCCTCCAATTCCCCCCATTTTTTAAACGTTAATAACTCTTTCGTACGACATTATTTTTTTTATAAAAATTGCACCAAAAAAACGAATGTTTTTTTTATCTTTAAAACGAGTATACTATTGCTATATTAAAAAAATTAAAACCCAGTTGCGTAAAACGCAATAGAAAAACCCCCAGTTACGTAAAACGCAATGAAAAAAAAACCTAAAAAATGACATTTTTCTAAAACGCAATGCACCAAAAACACAAAAAAATGACTTATTTGTAAAACGCAATGGCCAGAAAACACAAAGAAATGTCTTATTTGTAAAACGCAATAGCCTAAAAACACAAAAGAAAGTGTGCTTTCTAAAACGCAATGGACTGAAAACACATAAAAATGTGTTTTACCTAAAACGCAATGCACAAAAAACACAAAGAAATGTCTTATTCCTAAAACGCAATGGCCAGAAAACACTTAAAATGACTGTTTTCTAAAACGCAATAGATGGAAAAAGCATAAAAATGTGTTTTATCTAAAACGCAATAACTAAAAACACTTCAAAAATGTGTTTATCAAAAAGAAAGTGTATTATTTCTTAAACGCAATGGCCTAAAAACACAAAAGAAAGTGTATTTTCTAAAACGCAATGGACTAAAAACAAATAAAAATGCGTTTACCTAAAACGCAATGAACTAAAAACACTTCAAAAATGTGTTTTTTTCTAAAACGCAATGGCCAGAAAACACATAAAACTCTCTTATTTCTAAAACGCAATGGACACAAGCTGACCTGTCTGTGAATCTGTCTGAACCAGAGAGTAGCAAATCAAAAAACTGTCTACGAATTACTGTCTTCGAAATGAGGCAATTTCTGGAAAATTAAATTTCTGATGCATTTTTATTAAAGCAATTTAATCAACCTCAGCCAGGGGCTCTGCCCCTTGGACCCCGCCAGGGGCTGCCGCCCCCGGACCCCGCCAAGATCGTAAAACGCAATGACTAAATCAAAAACCCAGATAATAAAAATGAAATTAAAGAATTTCTTACATGGATCGAAGTCGGTTTCTTCAACGATTGACGGAATTTGAATGATTGAAACCCTTATCAGAGATCGAATCGAACAAATCGAGTGATTATCTTCAACAACTAGATATATACCAAAATTCTAGTTACAGATGTTAAAAATTCTTACAAGTGGAGGCGGATAGGGCGGCGGAGAGGGCAGAGGAAGGGGGAGCCCTGTTGGGTCTAAATCGTGTAGTCTAATGTTATCAACGAATCAAGTCAACAAAGTCAACGCCATCAAGTCAAAGTCAACGCGCAAGTCGACACGGGAAGATCGAAGAAAGATATGGCGTGTGGAAGTTCGAGATTCGATAGTTATAATGCTTTGGATAATTAAATATATTTTGAGTAGTCAAAATATATTTATTATCTTATTTAATTTGTTTTCATGTCTATTACTAGTTTTGGCAACTTATTATCTCTAGGGTCCTAAATGTAATTAGCCAAAAGTTGTTTTGGCTATAAATAGAAAGTGATGATTAGGGTTTTAGGGACACACTTTTAGAAAGATTTGGGGGCTACACTTGTATTATCATTTGCAAATCATTTCAAGGGTTTTAAAGCTTTATTTTTGTGTGTTCATCTTGATTTCTTTGTCAAAATCAGATTTTTAGCTCGATTTGATCCTACAATTTGGTATCAGAGCTTGGTACTCGAATTTGGGATTCAACAATCTTCAAATTCATCCTAAAAAAAAATCTGATTTTTATTTGAAAAGTTTTGAAACTTTTAGGGTTTTTGATTTTATTCACTTTTTCTTCAAAAATCTTGTTTTTAAAAGGTTTAAATTATGTGTTTGCTGATTGGGAGTTGAGACTAGCATTAGTTGAAAGATTCATAGTGATTTCGTATCATTTAAAGTGGTTTAAGCTCAAATCAGTAGGTTTTAGATGAGTTTTTGAAGTTTCTGGGCGATTTTTTTGAATACAGCGATTTTATTTTTGAATACAGCGTTTTTAATTTTCCGGCGAAGTTAACTTTTCCGGCGACCTCTCCGGCGAAATTAATTTCCGGCGAATTTAAATCTTGAACGCGAGTTCAAGTGCTCCGGCGTATTTGCTAAATACGCCGGTAAGTCACTGTTTTTCCGGCATCCTTATTCCGGCGGTTTTAATTATTTAAAAAAAAAAAATTGGGGTAGATGAAGAAAGTTTAATTTTCTTATCTAGTTTTCTGGATTCAACAAATCAACAATCACCATCGTACAACCGTTTGCCACCATAATCCAGCACTTGATTTAAATCAAAACAAAACCACCACATCAAAAGCAATACCACAAGAATCAAGATACTCTAATATAATCTTTTCTGTCACAAAAGAAACAAGGTTTTTCATTAAGAGAAAGTGCACCCATCTGTGCCGACGGACTGTTCGCCTGCTGCTGCTGCTGCACGTTTTTTTTCAATACCTACATCACCTCTGCCGCAAACAACCATCACCTAATTCACCACCTCCGCTACACCGTCTCCTCCGCCGTACGACCCTCCATCTCCGGCTACCACACCACCGCTAAAACCACCACTCTCTCAATCTTCGGTTCGATCTTTCCGTGCTCGATCTCCCATCGTCAACTACCGTCCACCACCACTTCATCGCTACACTCGTCATACCGGATACTTTCCACACCCTCCTACTCGCTTCAATAACCGTCTCGGTACTCTCAACCAACGCCTCATACTCCATCAACGGCGGTGACGTTACTCTCACGCGCCACCGCACACGCCCGAAACCACCGTACACTGTTTTTTAACCACCTCGAGCACCACCGCACCGTCGTCTCCTCCTTCGCTTTCATCCGTGTTTTCGTCTAGAGTTAAAGAGAGTTCGATCTGTTGTTTTGTTAGAACATAGAAGAAGAGAAAGTTAGAGAGGCATGGCGGCTTATGTTTGAAATTTAGGGTTTGTTGTGTGTTAGAGAGAGAGGAAAGAAAAGGGCTTGAGTTGTGGAATATAGCGACTGTTTGTATGTGCAGGAGTGAAAAGGAAATAGTCAAAACATTTTTACAAATTCTAGTTAATTAAATCTTTCACATCCGTTCATTAAAAAAAAAAAAAAAAAAAAAAAAATAGAAAAGGTTAACTATAAAATCCTATATTTGTTATAGATAAGATCATTCAAAACTGTTTTTAATACCTATTAACGTCCACACAAATATTTGAACTTACTTTTTTTTCTTTTAGGCCATTACTTAAGCCAATCATAGTTTTATTCGTGGCCCTAGAATTTGGATTAATTTTGGGTTGGGTTTCCATACTTTATTTTATTTGGGTCTTTTTAAAATTAATTTTTATTCACAAAATAGAGTTGGGCCTGGAGTTTTAAGCTATTTTTTTGGCCTTTTCGAGTTGATATTTTTCGGGTTGATACAGGGTTATTTTCAAAGTAATTAAACCCGGGTTTTGAGCGGTTACAAATAATTTTTTATTATTAATAATAAAAAAAAACCAACAATGTTTCAAAATCAGCTAACTGGCATTGCACAAGTTGAACATGAAACAGGAACTGCAACACGACCACCGAAGCTGAAAGGATCATACAATTTCAGCAGTTGGAAAAACCAAATCAAGTCCTTTTTCGAGTACACGGACTATAACCAATGGATCTCGATCACTGTCGGACCTCACGTCCCCATGACCGTTCGTGATGACATGCGTGTAGTCAACAACGATCCCTCGACTTACACAGATAAAGACAAGGCATTGATTCAACGTGACCGTCGGGCTCACGCTGCTTTAACAATGGCCCTATCAACGAACGACTACAACATGTTTGAAGAGTACACGACGGCGAATGAACTTTGGTTAGCGTTGATTGATTTCTATGAAGGAGACAAGGAATTGATTCGGAACAAAAGGAGCATGATCCAAAAAGAGTATGATATGTTCGGCGGCGTTCGCGGGGAAAGCCTGTCATGTTATATTAGCCGATTTCGAAACATGATGGCTAAAATGAAGAAGGCCGGTAATCCGATCACCAATCGCGGTGCAATACGCAAACTTTTGGACTCACTTCCAAAAGAATGGAGCTTGAAATGTATGACGATCAAACAACACTACTTGAACAACCTGAATCCAATCACGCTATCAGATGTGATCGACACACTAGAAACGTTTGAAAGGGATCAAGCCGAAGATCCTCATAAATCTGTCCAATCGGCTGATGCACACAAGAACATGACATCTGTACCCCCAACAACCTCCAATGACTCTAGCTCACAAGTTGCAAACGTGTCAAACTTCAACAATGCTTCCGCAAACTCTGAAAAGGCTCCACAATGTGATGAAAAGAATACTGTGGTCGATGAAGCTCAAGCTGTGAAGGAGGAAGAAGGGAGCAGTGCAGCAAGTGAAAAGATAGAAGAAAAGATTCTTGATGAGGCGACGAAAATGGAATCCAACAAAGAAAGGGATGAGGAAGACTTGGCAAACAGCATTCCTTACGAGTTTAAAGTCAAATTATGTTCCCAACCATGTGTGAACGTCGTGGCACATTACAAATCCCTCAACCGTGACCTAATTAGAGATAAAGAAAAAGTTTTGCAATTTAACAAAGAATTGAAAGAAAATGAAGCTGCATATCAGAGAAAGTTGAATTCGACTTTAGCTGAAATGCAGACTTTAAAAGAATTTGTTTTCAGAAAAGATTTTGTCATAAATGACTTAACTGAAAGATTAGAAAAATCTCAAAATGAAAACAATAGATTGCAAATCATAATTGATAAATGGAACGTCAGTAAAAAGGCACTGGTTGACATTAAAAATTGCCAACGACCGACATATGTGAAAGATGGGATTGGGTACAAGGACAAGCTCGGAAACGAAAGAAAACTCTTCTTTCCGCCACATAGCAAAAACTATGTACCCATGCCATCTCCTCATCCTGATAATGATTTGATTGATAAAAATGATCTTGTTGCTGAAAACGTTTCTTGTGAAAATGAAGAGGTTACTAACCTTTCTGATAACAACGCAGATGTGATTGAGCGTGAAGAAGATGGATGTGATGATGACTGTGGTGGATCGAAAATAGGAATAGGATATTCAGGCGACAGTTATTCGACTGTTAACTGGTTTGCCTGGAATTGTGATAAGGCATACAAAACTTCCATTCGGGATAACTGTAATGGGCATCTGCCTAAACCTATGACCCATAACCATGATAATGTAGTGGTTGAATGTTTTGATTTGAATTCTGCCTTTTGTGATGAAAAAGTTGTGTGTGAATCACCTGTGTTTGTTCCAGAATTGAAACAGAACAGATTCGGAAAATTCCTCACGGAGGAAATTCCAGAATTTGTTCCATCTCACACTAGTACGTCAGAGTCAGAGAAAGAGCTAAATGAAGAAGGCAGCAGCGAAGACACAAACATCACAACTTCAGAAGGTGGCGAAGGAAGCTCAAGTGATGACCACGATTCAGACTTTCAGTCATTCCAAGAATGGGAAAGCTCAAATGACTCGGAAACTTCAGTAACAGATGCTTGTAAAATAGTTGAAGACCTTGAACAATCGGGTGTTCAAGAACCAACAATCTCAAATGACACTGCAAGTCTAGTCAATCAAGATCCACTAGAAGAACACTTAGTTATTGAAGACTGCACAAGCTCAGATGATGAATCAGTGTTGAATGAAAGTCTTGGGAAGTCAAAGATTAAAAGATCATTTGAAGCTGTCGAACCTCACGTTTGTCAACATGCTGAGTTAAGCTCAAAGCAATCCTCGCCCCTAGTTACATCACACGGAACTGCAAAGTCTCAAAAGCCATTCAAGGCTTGTTTTAGGTGTGGAAAAGAAGGTCATGTGCTCAAGCAATGCCCAGAACGACACGATCCAGACCGTAAAGGCAACCAATATTGCTTCTCTGGATCAAAAGGTAAAAATCACACATCTTTGAAAGATCAGATGAAAAACTTTCCATCCAGATCTCCACATGTGAAGCCGGTTTCACATGATTCAAATATGAAAAGGACCAACAAATCAAAACCTCAATCTTTCCCTCCGGGTCTTAAACATAAGATTGTTTCAAACTTTAAATCTTTTACAAACAAAGTTTTTAAACCAACACAAGTTTGGCGAGTCAAACAAGTGGTTGTAAAAGAAATCAATGAGGGAAAAGATTTGGCATATCGGGAGGTTTATTATTTTGATGAAAGAGGACAACCCAAGACTACGATGGCTTGGGTTCCACTCTCTAACTGATTGCTTATGAGTGTAGGAACATCCAAGGAGGACTGTTAGTAACACCGGTTATTATCAGTGGTTGTTCTAGATACAAGTTTGAAGAGGAAAATCACAGGTTTGGTTATGGTATCTAACCTGGTTACGCACTCAACTGCACTGTAACACACTCATTTTCTTGCTGACATATGCTTGTGTGTGCATAGTGTGGAAGACTTTATTTTGTAAATACAGTTTTTTTTAGTTAATGGTCGTACATAAATAAAATTTTAGGGGGAGCATTAAAATACTTCCTAGACCATGAGATGTGATTATTGCAAAATAATCATGATCTTATATGAGAAATGATAGGAACTAACTTGATTATGTCTTCGCATGAATAGGATCTGATGGAGGATACGGCTCCAAGTTAACGATATGTCGGTAGGTTCAGCATTTCAGACAAGTAAACTGCATCTTGGTGATAAAGATAACGTCTACACAAGGATTCTGGCTTTTCTCAGGCATTACGCATCATAGTGGGTAACACGTTGCGGCATATGGCTTAATGGTCTTAAATCTTGCGTTGACAGATTGCCAAAGTCTGAGATCTCGGGTCTTTATATTGGTATTTCATTCGGGGATATCATAGTTGTTCTTCTGCTGCATCCAGATACATGCTGACCTAGACGCTATGATATCCTTTTAATAATAAGTGCCTTAAAAAAAAAAAAAAAAAAAAACAGGCCAAACCCCTCTCATAATAAGTGCCATATTTGGCCAAAACCCTTCTCATAATAAGTGCCATTTTTGGCCAAAACCTAGATAGATTAGTTTGGTCACTCTGCTGTACGGAAGTACTGACCTGTTCACCAAACTATCAGTCTTAGCCCTCGGTAGTTCTTGGGATCTCTGTTGTACGAAAGTACAGACCTGATCTCCGCTCTATCGTTGAAGAGAATGAAACCAATATACTCACCTGTTATGAGGAATCTTTGTGCATACCTTGATCGCGGGGGTATGTCCTGATGTGGGACTCACGGGCATAATGTCTCTATTCTCAATAGCTTGTGTGGGGGCCATTGAAGACTTGTCAATATACCAAAAACATGATAATTAATCACCGGATGTATGTCGAAAGAATAGTGCATGGATTTAAGCGGACAAACATACCAGCAATCGTTCTTGAGTCGTAGCTATCCTAAAGGAAGTTGAAGTGTGGCTAGACTTTTCAAGTTGGTATGATCTCGTATTTGATCATATCTATATCTCAAAGGTTGAAAGTTAAAAAAAAATGTAAAAAAAAAATCTAAAATCCAAATATATTTTTTGAATTGTGTACAGTTGTTTTTCTAAGTCTTCCATATCACATCAATCATGTCTCAAACCGCTTGAGATACACTTTCCATTACACACTACAGATGAATACGGTTTTGTCTGTACTTTGAATCAGTCTAAAAGAAAATGTGGAGTTGTGTTTATGTCTGTGAACAGGTTACTTCGACTATTTGCTGCAATGATGGCCGATCATCAATTGAGCATGATACCAAACCAAAGCACCTGTTTCCCTAAAGATTACAGAAGATACCAAGCTAGGAATCCTCCTCCTACGTCTTCTGATTCACTCAAGCTAAAGAGAGTTGGAAAAAGTTTGTTCCGGCTTGTCAAAGATGATGCATGCAAAAAGGGGGAGCTTATCCAGATAAAGTATTCAAAGTGCAAAGTGTCGAAAGAAAATCTTCAGTAAAGAAAATTTGGAAAGCATCAGTCTAGGGGGAGATTGTTGGGTCTAAAATTGAGACTGAAGCTTGCCAAATTGAAGATCACAACACGCATGAAGTTGACGGTTCTAAAGATGACGCAAGTGTTTGATAACATTAGCCTAAGGGGGAGATTGTTGGGTCTAAAACGTGTAGTCTAATGTTATCAACGAATTAAGTCAACAAAGTCAACGCCATCAAGTCAAAGTCAACGCACAAGTCGACACGAGAAGATCGAAGAAAGATATGGCGTGTGAACGTTCGAGATTTGATAGTTATACTGCTTTGGATAATTAAGTATATTTTGTTTAGACAAAATATATTTATTAGCTCATTTAATTAGTTTTCATGTTTATTACTAGTTTTGGAAAGTTATTAACCTTAGGGACTTAAATGTAAATAGCCTAAGTGTGTTTAGGCTATAAATAGAAAGTGATGATTAGGGTTTATGCAACACACTTTTAGAAAGATTTGGGGGCTACACTTGTATTATCATTTGCAAATCATTTCAAGGGTTTTAAAGCTTTATTTTTGTGTGTTCATCTTGATTTCTTTGTCAAAATCAGATTTTTAGCTCGATTTGATCCTACAAGCCCGCGGTGGGAGGCCAGAGGAAGGTGGAGGGTTTCTTGAATATTGATGGTGCGCAGGAGGAAAAAGGAGAAAACAGAGCAGAGCGTCATAAAGGTAGTAGAAGCGGTATATAAAATTTTCATGGTGCGCAGTTAATAGAAAACGCATAGATGCCATCAAAATTGTCTTAACTAATGAGGCCAGTCATGTCATAAAGGTTCCACTAAGACCGAGGGGTACGGGGCTCGTACTCGGTCTGGCGCCCTCAAAGTGGGTCGTCCCACACCGCCCCCTGGGCACGTCGCGGCACCTCCGTCCTCTCCTGGACATTGGAGACGGGGCTGAGGTGAAGTAATTGTGGGCCCCCTCTTCCTTGTTCTCTCTCTCTCTCCTTGCATGATTGGCTGCTTTGATTTTTGGTGGGCCTCTCTTGGGTAGTCATGACTTCCCCTCCACACCCTTGGGTAGTCCGCAAGGGGATGGTCCTCCACCTTCACTTAGTTGACGCCTACGTAACAGATGATCCCTTTAGGGACTATCCTTACCATACCTCATGGTCTAACTTGTTTAATATGTGAAATCTATTATAAACATCAGTTACTAACACAATCATTATGTGGTTGCTATGTGGCGAGTTTTTGATTGCGCCAACATTGTATTGCCTCTTTTGCTAAGATGGGAAATTATCTCATAATGTTTTTACGGCTTTATTTGCTAAGACGGGAAATTATCTCATAATGTTTTTCCGGTTTTAAATAAAGTTTGTAAGGTCTTGTATGACCAAAAAAAACAAAAAAATCTTTCAGTTTTATTCTCAATTTCTAGCTGCTTCATTTGTAACAATTTTTATTCTTAAATTCTAGACGCTTCATTTGTAACAATATAATATTTTAAGTATGTTCACAAAGGGTTGAGATCCTGTACAAACAGTGCTACCTGTAAGAACCGTAAGAACAAATCTGAACCATTGGTAGTTTAAATCAAGGGTTGGGGTTGATTATAAATAAAACTCTTATAATTAAAAAGTAGTACTAACAAGTTAGGGGTAATTTCGTAAAATTGGTAGTCATTTGACCATTTTCAATTAAATACAAATTCCACTAAGGTTTTTTAAATAAAATAACTTTTATATACTTCATTATTTAAAAAAAATAGACAAAATGACAGTGCACGTCCTTTAGGTTTAACTAAAAGTACAGTGCACGTCCTTAACGTTTAAAAGTTGCACTGCAAATCCTTTAACTTTATTTTCGTTGCATTGCAAGTCCTTTATGGTAAACGGTGTTAATTTTAACCGTTAAATCCCCCATGTGCCTCCCACTTGAGGGGTAGATCTGTCATTTCCTTTCATAGATGACCCCTTTCTTCTTACCCCTTTCTTCTTCCTCTCTCCCCCGTACTCTCACCACCTGCACCTTCAGCCCACCACCACCTCCTCCTGCAGTTCCACCGTCAACCCACAACCACCACCACCACCGTCACCTTCAGCCCACCACCCTAAATATAATAATAACATAATCAATTCTGACCACAAAAAGTAGGCAAACAGAAGCAACGAACCTGAAGACTACTCGCTTTCCACCAATCAATGAATTTACGGAAGAAATCACGCAACTGACCAAACACAAAGAGCAAACATCTCAACACATTCAAATTTTCAGTAATCGTTGATCCAATCGATTGGAAATCAAAATCAAATTCGTTTCAGCGCCTATATGAATCAACGTTTTGATGAGTCGATGGTTTAATTAGGTCAGAATGTTCAAATCTATATAAGATCAAAGTTCAAATCTAGGTTTTCATTACGTACCTTATTAGATTCATTGATGTTTAATCGAAACACATTCAATCGAAACAGATTCACTAGCTAGACTCTAATCGAAACAGATTCAATCGATTCTAGCTCCAATCAAACAGATTCAATCTCCAGACTCTGAAACAAATTTGTTTTAGGGCACCGATGATGGTTCTAGATCTGGAATCCGCGAGATGTTGGTAGTGATAAGGATGTACACGAAGATGAGAGAGCAAGGGCAGATTGTGTGTAAATTGTAGACAATATGAGAGCTGCTGTTGGTGATGATGGCTGCTGTTGATGAGAGCAGCAAGGAGAGAGATGAGAGCTGAAAGGTTTGGAAGGACATACGAGAGAGCTGAAAGGAGGAATTGGTCTTGAAGGATTTGGTCAACCTGGTTGAATTCGAACCAATTATTTGCGATGTTGGCGGTGGAGGTTGGGTGGTGGGCTGAAGGTGATGGTGGAGGTGGTGGTTGTGGGTTGACGGTGGAACTGCGGGTGGAGGTGGTGGTGTGTTTAAGGTGCAGGTGGTGAGAGAAAGGGGGAGAGAGGAAGAAGAAAGGGGTCACATAGGAAGAAGAAAGGGGTCACTTATGAAGGGAAATGACAGATCTACCCCTCAAGTGGGAGGCACATGGGGGATTTAACGGTTAAAATTAACACCGTTTACCATAAAGGACTTGCAATGCAACGAAAATAAAGTTAAAGGATTTGCAGTGCAACTTTTAAACGTTAAGGACGTGCACTGTACTTTTAGTTAAACCTAAAGGACGTGCACTGTCATTTTGTCAAAAAAATATATATATAGCATAAAATCAAGAATTTTTTTATCTTTAATATTAGTACCATATTGCTATATTTTTTTTATTTATAAAAGTAACTTTTAAAAAAGTTACCAAAAGTTGTTTTATAATTGTGCTAATAATGTGCTGATTATGTGTTAATTACAATATAATACAAACAAACACCAAAAGTAGATGTAATCAACACATCTGATGTGCTGATAATGGAGAACGATTGAGGACGATGTGCTGATAATGGAGAACGATTAAAGATGTTATGCTAATTATATAGTGTTGTGCTGATTATATTTTTTGTGGTGGTTCCTACAGGTTGGTTCGATCATGGAGAGTTACTAGATCATGGATATGTTAAAAAATTCAAACTTTGATTTGAATTAAACTTGCATGGATTTAGGGATGTTTTAGTAATTATTTTTAATTAGTTATAAATAAATATGGTGAAAAGGTCTAAATTACCCCTAAACTAATTTTTATTAAGGGACACTTGTCAATTATGTGTTGGTTCTTACGGTTCTTATAAACATAAGGGTATAAGGAGTGGTTAAACACTTTAAAGTGGCAAACCAAAAAACCGACCAATGAGAGCGCGCCATGTCAATTAGGCAAAAGTGTTTAAACTTTGGTGAAAAATGTTGGCAATGGTTTAAACACTTGGTGAAGTGGTAAACTATTTTTTTTAAAAAAAAGAAAAAGGTGTGATTGGTTGAGATAGGAATGGACCCCACCCACAATACCCTCCCTCTCTCTCCTTCTCCCTTTTGCCGAATCGGTGTTCCATCACCGATTTACCCCCCCATTTCGTCAAACACCCACGCGGCAAAGGGTTGGCATTGGTTTGCCGTGGGTTGCCGATCGGTGATGGTGAGTTTGCCACTCCCACACCGTATTCCCTAAGTGTTTGTATTTGATCTCATTCACAAATACTGCATTTTAGTTATATTTGAAATAGATTTAGTAACTTTAATTCAAAATTGAGTTGATGAATTTATTCATACAGATGGAGATTCCGTTGGAAATTAAGAGTGATTATTAAAATACTTAAAAATTTCATTAATTAAGACACGTTTGTAAATGTATAATAACGAGGTTGTTCTCACCCGCGCGTTGCGACGGGGCACCAACCTTTTATGTAAAGCAAAAAATATTAATAGCTAAGAACATATCGCATGTTTCAGTGAGAATCAATGTACGAACCTTACGATAAAGATCGGTTTTCTTCTAAGGTATTGTGTTATATCCATTATAAACCTACTTCAAATAACGTGCACTACAAAATAAAACGTCATGCATTTGCATAAAAACAATTGAATAGTAAATTTGTAAGAAAAACCTACAATTTAATTTAGTTGTTCATTAGTACTTACAACGTATTTTGAAGAAAATTTATATTGTAATGTAAATATAATCATACAGCACTTACAATGGATTTTGGGAAAATAAAATAAAATTGGATGAATGGAAAAAATAGACAATTATATACTGTTTTTATTTTCAACTTTAAACATGAAATAAGTTGAATGTTAGATTATATACATTTACGCTTTGTGTAATTACAACATGTTATTTTAAAACAATTAAAAAATAAAACTTTGGGACAATAGGTCCTGGGTTCGTTCTCATAAGAGGATTTTTCTCATAATTATTCGGTTTTTCCTGAATTAGTGTATAAGCATTATGTCTAGTGGAGATGAATATGATCGAGTGGTTCCACTGGTAACACGATTATACTCCAGTGGTCCGTCAGCGATCCAAATTTGCCGTTAAAAAAAAGAATACGAATACAAAAATGGATATTTTATAGAATAATAACATTAAACAATAAAATTCAAAATTAAACCCTCTCTTTCTATTCCTTCCCTTCCAACCGAACTTTAGAAAACGTTTTACATCAAAAACACCAACCGGCCTCTGTAATTGATCATCTTCATAATCAAGAGACGATGAAGAAATAAACTAAATTGAACGTCTTCATCGTCGAGAACACCTACCGCCCTCTGTAAATTAAATAAAGTTACATGGTAGTTGATGAATTTCTGGGGATGGATGAAATGTTGAAGAAAAAATAATCTAAACCAAATCAGATTGCAAAACAGAAATGTTATAATATGAATAGAAAATTCTAGTATATATTCTTGGGGGATGGAGGAATGCATGATCAAGAATTAAAAACGATGTGATCGTGTTTCAAGTAGGAAAATACAAAAAACATAATAACCATAACAGATTTTATCAATTGAACAGAATATGAATCCAAACATAACCAAGAACCCTCCAAAATCCCAAGCCCCCCAATCTCTCTCCGTAAATAAAAAACAACCCACCATCCGCATCATGGTAACGATTCAAATTTTGTTATGTCGATACAATTAAACTGACGACGGTAATTTTTGCGGTGATGATGATGGTTAAATAGGGTGTGAAACGGTGCAAACGACCCGGACGGGTGCGGAGGAGATACGTCGGTCGGTTTGGTTGTCAAACTGTAAAGTGACGTTGGTAGTTGAATGTATGTGTCGGTTCTATACCGGTGTGTCGACACTTGAAAGAGTTTGAAAATAAAAGGTGGCAGGTTCTATTCTGGTGTATTTTTGTTTGATCTATTACTAATATATATTGCTTAAATAATGAGGTATCAAATTGTTGATAAAGGGGAAGAAAATGATGGGGAAGAAAACGGTGGATGTTTGAGTTGCGACCGAAACCGGTGCCGGAAGCGGTTATGGTAACGACATTGGTTAATGAACCGTTAAGTTGGCATTTGTATTATTATATAATATAAAATAAAATAAAATAACCTTTCCCCATGTCGGTTCTTTGAATTTTAAATGAATCGGTGCCAGATTAAGTGTTGCGATGGTTCATTTAAAGGCAACGCACCCTAAGTTAGTAATTGTATTAGGGTATAATAATACTTTTTAAAGATATCGTTACATGTTAAGCCTACCTGCTTGTAGTGTGCTCATCCCCCCCCCCCCCATACACACGTTCAAAATGGAAGGTTTTCAATGG
Organism: Helianthus annuus; assembly: GCF_002127325.2. Taxonomy (NCBI): domain Eukaryota; kingdom Viridiplantae; phylum Streptophyta; class Magnoliopsida; order Asterales; family Asteraceae; genus Helianthus; species Helianthus annuus. The sequence goes on from NC_035446.2 coordinate 163,696,592, forward strand.
TTTCAAAAGAAATCCACACATATAGTAGGGTTGTCCATTTCTATTCGAAACCCGAATTAGAGAATACCTGAAAACTCGAATCCGAGTACCAACCCAAACTTAAAATAGGTCGGTTATCGGGTCACTTTTTCCCAGCAAAAAACCCAAACAGCCTGACCCGAAAAACCGAAACATAAAACCCGAAAAAAACCCTGAACATTTATTGTCTTTTCTATAGATGTGTTTTGGTTTGGAGTCTCTAGTATTTGGCACATTAAGTTTGGGTGTTAATATTCACACATCAGTCACCTATATCTCTCTCTATGCATAGATATATATAGAGCGATAGAGTGAAAATGGTGTGGGAATAAGACTTTAAGAATGTGGGAATAGAATGAGCCTTAAGCTTTGGGACTTTTGAACATTATAATTACAATATCATATATGTCAAATGCTATGATGTTTGAATTTTCATGATATTATTTGAGTAGTAATATGAATTCTGATAATATTTTTTTTAAAAAAACATCTATATTCATTTTACATCTAAACCCGAAAAAACTGAACAACCCGACCTGGAATAAACCAAACCCAAATAACACAAAATCGATCAACCCGAACTTTAAAAGAGTCGGTTATCAGGTCACTTTTTCCTAGCAAAAAACCTGAACAATCCGATGCGAAAACAAAACCTGATGAACACCCCTACACATACCCCATGCTTCCCCCTTTCACGGCCGTTATACCACTCACCCCAAGCCCTTGACGCTCCTTCAGCACGGTGTTTGGCACGCCCTTAGGGTGACACATCTAAGAGTGTTATACTTTGTAATGAGACCATCTTTAATTATAAACTGAATTATACGTTCTTAAACGATAATTATTAAAGTATGTTAGCAAAGAATTAACTAGAAATAGAAAGTGTAGTTTATTTACCTTCTTTTAAAACATAAATAAAACCAGGAAGTAGGTGGAATCACTCACTTATGGCCTGCATGCATGAGAATTGAGCCAATCCTTCACTGTAAAACAAGTCATCTCGTTGACCATTTGTCCATTTATTTAATTCTTTCTATTTATTTAATTACATAAATTATAAAATAAGTAGCAATTATCATGACATTAACCATGCTTTGACTTTTTCATAGGACTTCTGTTTGTAACATACACTAAGTCCAGTAGCTTTGGTGTTCGATTCAGTCAAAGTCAAAGAATAACTCAAATCGCATGGTTTTTTTTATAATATAATTAGGGTCTAAACGGTTTTCATGATTACGCGTGTCAAGCTGGCTAGTTTTATACTTTTATATTTGTTTGCTGTTTTTTTTTTTATAAATTTATTCGAATAATATAAAGTTTTGAAGGAACATCAAGTTTGACAAATAATATATCTTTACAATAGAGTAGAATCAAATACAAACCACATTTGTATATAAACTGTAAAAACCATTTAAATGTGTCATGTGTCATCCAACAATTATAGAGAAATAGTAAATTAAATGATAACCTAAATGATCTCAATTATCTTGAATTCCTTATAATTATACTAACAAGCAATTAATTCTTTATTTGAATTTTCATATTGTTTTCAATATCATTTCACATATATGCTAAAATCAATTATCTTGATTAATTTTAATGTGCTAATATAATTCAAAAGTGTTACTTTTATGTATATATTGTTTAATTTAAGTTTTTTTAAGTGCCATGATCTGTTCTTACGGTTTGTAGGATAAATATGGTTTGTATTGAAACCAAGCCCTCTTTACAATATCTTACATTACCAGTTATCCGTTTCTCTTAATAAGAAAAACTATTTAAATATAAAAACTTCTTTTATTTTAACATTTTTTATCCATAGCAAACAAGCAAAACTATGAACAGTTGTGTTTGAAAATTAAAAAAATTAAGTTAAGTACTTAAGTTATAAGTTATGAGATGTGAAGTTCGTGTTTGTATAAACACAACCAAATTCAAATTGATTCTCAAAGTTGCAGTTAAAAAATAAGGACTGCATATTTAAATGGACATTTATAATATTATTTTAATTTTATATATTATATAACTGTAAGTGAAATACAATATGTTATTTGAAATTATCCGTAATAAAATAAAATATGTTATATTATGGAATCTAAGCAACGGGGTCAACTATAATAATCAAAGAGGTCAAATACATCCATACCTTGGGTAGTGACAAGCCGCAAAACACCATGCAAAATAGACAAATCAATCCTTTTCACCAACTAGCCAGCTGCAAATAGAACGTTTTAGCATTTTTTAATTTAATAATGTTACTTTTAACATATCAAACTTATATTCACATTTGGAAAGTGAAGCGCAAGCATTTTTCTTTTCTGTTTTAAGGAAACTTTCATTCAAAACCGCCCCTGACCAAAACAACATGGTCAATAAGTCAACAACACACTTAGTGGCGGACCTTGATGATTGTTTTCATAATTTTTTGAAGGAACATGCACAATACGTATAAAATTTTCAGTTCTTTACACTACTAAGGCTGGAGGGTGTGGGATGAAGCCCCTAGGGGTTTTATCAGGACACGTCAGCGCCACGTAGGATCCACGTCAGCCAGTTGGCTTTATCACGCCCTCCTTTAACTTGCATGATATGGTATAAAGCCTCATATTAAACAAAATTAAAAAAAAAAGATTTCATTGGATTAAATCAAGTGGGCCCCCCCTGAACATCTCATTCTTCTCGTTACCATGGTAGCGGAGAAGGGATGGCGCCCCCCTCTTAAAAACCAGGGTGTGGTGATGGAGCCCCTGTGGCACTATACACGCCCTCCATACCCTCCGGCCAAAGGGAAAAATGAGAGGGGGATGGAGGGGCCACACTATCTACAACTCATACATATACATGGGGTACAAACACCAATCTCGCCAAAGAGATCGTTACACTTAGACCTATATTTAAACCATAAAAAGCCCACTGCCTTGATTATACCAATAATGTCTTCAACTCTACACCTTTGACTGGAAAATTACTAGCTTTCCATATGCTCCAACACGCAATAATAACCTCGTGTACCACTTTTTCCTTATCCTTTTCAATATAAAAGACCTTATGACATTCTATTAAATCTTTAAAAGAGAACGCATAGATAGGAGGTAACATACACCAAGCGCTAACGAATTGCCACACCACCGTCGTTGTTAGGCAAGCCATGAAGATATGATCCTACAATCTCCGAACCATCTTCACATAAGACACGACTGTCCGAGCCCACTGGTATATTACTCCTAACCAAAGCCGAACAAGTAGAGGCCAATTCGAAACCGCACACCAAAGAAAGAGCTAATAAACCAGAGTAAGATTATACATACGTGCATATAAATATATAACACACACATCTTAGGTTTGAAACCTGTGTATTATAAATATAGGCGCTAGAATATAAAGGGGTGAAATAAGAGAAGCGGGAGAAAGTATATTGGCCTCACGGAACTGTGACATGTGTAAAGGTACAAAATATATACAACGAAAAAGGTTTTTTTTTTTTTTTTTTGTATAAAATGTAGGAAATATTTATAAGTAACAAGTGTCTTTTATTCATTTTTATCTTTAAATTTAAGATAAAACATGTAAGTTATTCTTTTTCATGCAATCAAGGATTTATAAAATTTATGGATCATTTTCCTTTTTCAAACCTTGAACAAATTCATATATACGAAACAGCCAGTTTAAAAAACAAAAACTGAAAATACCTACCATCAGATAACATCACCATGCAGCTGACTTGTCCCCTTAATCTATACAAGTCCCTGTTAAAAACTAAAATATTAATAATTGGAGTAAAATAAACTCAAGGACGGTTTTCATGTTAGTTTATTAGTCAACTAAATTAAACAAGTCAACCTTGATTAAACTAATATCTTCACCTGGTCAGCCGCCCTTACCACACACATCCTTAAATGGCCATTCAACTCCCCAATCTCCATCCAAATCATCCATCATCCCTCATATTTCCTGCCTGGTATACACTGTTACATGTATAATTATCATTTTTCATTAGTTAATAAAAACTTGACATCACGTCGTCGTAGTCGTAGTCGTCGTCTCTAAGACCTTTGATAATGTTAAATGTTCCCTTTACAGGCTAATTACCATTGGTCAAGACCATCACTGTTGTTTACAGTAGCCTAATGAGTCACAGTACCCTATCATTGTTTTCATCTCAGTTATATAACTTTGGTATGTATAGTTTCAGCATTTATTAATACATGAGCTCAGTTTAAATAACATATATATATGTATATATTATGTATCAAGGTTGTAAATATTTGGCAGAAATTTCTGAAAATCAATGTTCATCAGGAAACATGAATCAAGCATCATCCTCCACCACCTTCCCTCAAGAACTTGCAGACGTAATAGAAGCCGATAAATTGTAAGTATATGAAGTTATAAACATGTATAGTTCTTCTAAGCATGGGTCATTGTTGTGTGGTTACTTATGAAGTATATTTGCATATGTTAATAGAACTTTTTATAGCAACAACTTCCGAGTCGAACCAGAAGAGTACAACTACTACCAGCAGCCTGATCATAGAGACATCGGTGTTCCTCTTCAATGCCCTTTGATAATTGACTATCAATCTACAGGCGTAAACGATAATCATAGTCCTATTTTACAGAAAAGACCGTTTCCTCCGAGAATGGAAGTTTCTGATTGGAGATATCAACAGGTATGTTTAATTTATTATGGTAATTCGGTCTTATGTTTATGAACATGAATGGCATTTTTGTTGATGCATTAGAGTTTCCAGGTACCCGAGAATCCTAAGAAACGTTTGAATTCAAATGTTTGTGCTCAAAATGTTGTGAACAAGAAACTCGCACACGCGGACAGAATGCAAGAAATGGGATGTATAAGAGAAAGGGTAATGAACTAATGACTAATGAGGCTTTTCGGCTTTATGGTTCAAAAGGTTTTTAGCAGTTAACCGATCAAGTTAGTTGATATGTGGAACAGGTGCCTGTGAGAAGAAGCCAGAAGCTAGCGGACAAAATTACGGCCCTTCAAAAGCTTGTCTCTCCTTACGGCAAGGTGGTTCTTTACCAAAATGGTTCTATTTTCTTCGTCTGTTTCCTTTCGTTTTTCATTCTATTTTGCGGGTCGTGTTATCATGAAACGAAGTCAAAACTGGGATAAATAATCGAGTTTTGACCGATAAATAACCGAGTTTTGAACAATAACTGCAGACGGACACGGCTTCCGTGCTTCAAGAAGCTCATATCTCTATCAATCTCCTTCATGAACAGATTAAGGTACATTCATTTTCTGAAAGGGCTATATTTTATCTCTAAATAGTAAAATAAAATAAGAAAAAGTAGTTAAATGGGTAGACGATCGTCCAACGTAAAGTCTTGAACCGATGATCACTCGTTTCATATCTTTGACCTGAACCTTTACCCGATTTACCCATTTTGCCACCTCTAGACAAGACCGTTACAGATTATTGATTCCAGTAAGACTAAGAGTTTTATACGGTGAACAGAAGTTGATACAGAATACGCAGATTTCAAGGATCAACGATGTATCACTCCAATCACAGGTCAAATATGTTTGTTACGTTATCAGGTTTCAGCTTGAATTAGTGCAAAAGACTAATCCCGCGTCTTAAACAGGATAACAAGGAGGAAGAAGCCAGCTTACGAGATAAAGGCCTTTGTTTGGTTCCGATATCAAGTCCTCAGATCAACAGCCTAGATTATTTTATACCCAGAAACTATTAATCTGCTAGTGCTAGCGCCCTTTTTGAATCATTTCTATCGATTTTAGCACAACAGAGATGTTGGTACTTGTATAGTCGTGTAATTTTCAGAAATCATCAACTATAAGAGTTACCGATCCTTATTAACATTTTGTTGGATCACACAACTGTCACAACATCCAATTATGAGCAAAACTGAGGCTAACAATTTCAACACTACCCAATAATAATTTATTCAGATAATTAGCGTTGGCTACTAGCCTATTGCTAGAGATTTGGACTTGTTTGATTTAAATCTGACTGACTTTAACAAACTAAGTCCTTGGAAACCCCTCCTATATTTGGTTGTTAGGCTATTATCAAGATTTTAAGGGGGGATACATACAATGTTTCTTATCCTAGTTTGGCCCAGCCAGACCACATTGTTTGATGAAATCAATGACTTTTGGGTGGATTTAAGAAGGCTAACTCTTGCTTGGATAACCTCTAGGAGCATTCCCACATGTTTACCAAGGTAAACTAAGTTGGTATGTCACCATTTTTGAGGTCCAAGTGAGGATTTTGTTTAACTTTTTAAACTTGTTCTTACTTTACCTTGTTTTCTTGAAACTTTTTGACACAAAACCAAGTCACCAACTAATCTCTATATTGAGGGACTTGTGTTAAGGTTTATTAGAAAACATGAGGCTCATATGCCTCCTCATACTAGACTCTAAGTAATCTTCAAGCTAGGAATGTGATGAAACCACACAAAGTCTCCATTGATACAATATTGGAAGCACTCGTCTTGGTTAACACTCACTTGGTTACTTAGCATATTAGATTGTTGTTTAGGTATTCATACTTATATTCATGACCATCCGAATCATCCAAAAAGGTTCACTTGCGATATATGGACTTTATGAAAAGTAAGGACCCTCGTTAAGAAGATGGTAAACGGAATCCGATAATTACAGTATTCAAAACTTTGGTGTACAAAGAAATTTCCCAGTCCTAAAGGGATAAATTGGTTCATCCGACTTGGGCAACACAAGATTGAGATCCCTAAGGATTCGATACATCTCTAAAACTTCCTCAAATTTCTCCATAGTAAGCAGGTTATAACTCCTAAATTGCTTTTGTTTGCCATATTAGAGGGAAAAGAATATAAACTTGAACCGAAAAAAGTGAAGGGCACTTCCGATGATAACTATTCTTCGGACCTAGAAACGAGAAGATAAAACGCAAGAAAGTAAAAAGTAAAAGTGATAAAGGCTCACCGTGCTAAGATTTGTTTTTTATAATACTTGGAAAGATAGAGGAAGACAACTATCACCGTCTTAAACGAGCCAGTCAGCCAACGACACGTCATCGGATGACGTATGCGAAACGTCACATCCTATAGGGGGACTTGATGAGGCAATGATGGTTCCAACGCCATAGACTAGAGGGACTTGATGAGGCAATGTCCAACCCCACAAATCCTGGAGTCGAACACTTAGTTCATAACGTTGGTTCCAACGCCATAGACTAGAGGGACTTGATGAGGCAATGTCCAAGTTGCCAAACTGAACCTATGCATACGGATTAGGTCCATCGTTCGGACGTTCACCTCCAGACCAAGTCCTCCGACACTTGGTCCGACCTCACCTCTCTGACCCGGCCGTCCATTACTAACTTGGGGCCTACACCAATAACTGACTGAAAACGATTGGTCCGACCAGTACCATTTTTGACACGTCAGCTACTTTAAAAGTATAAATACAAAACACATTCCAAAAAAAGGTAATCTATACTTTTCTCACTCTAAACTCTCGCATACTCTCTCACTGACTCTATTGTACTTAACTGGTACTTATTCTCACACCCGAGCTAGGTCACAAAGAGGTTTCCCTCCCTGTAACGAGGCTAACGATATTGTTTCTTGTCCACCTTTGTAGGTTCCAGTCGATTTTCTAAGACATATCCCTGCTAGCATTTGGGTTACACGTTCTTGAGTCTTCACATGTCGTTGTTAGGGGAAGTGAAACCGGCGGTCGGAGGAAGGAGGCGGGTGTCGATTCTGATGGTAAGGGAGGTGACGATGTATCTGCTAGGTTTGAGGGATAGCTAGCCTGAAATGTGAGTGGGGAAAAAGGGTAAAGTGGTATTGTTTTTCATTTAGAATATCTTTAGAGCTGAACCATCAGGTGGCAACCTAAACCATTAAGAGATATTTTTCTAATGAAACAAATGCACTTAATGTTGAGCGGTTCAAAGATAGCATTTTAATATAATCATTAAGACGCTACGGAACAACTCCTTAATCTAAGCATAAAAAGCTCAAAAGCTCTAAAGAAACCTTTATACAGCTACAACGAAAAGATGATGACCAGTGGCACTTGGCCATTGGCTTATATATAAATTTTTTTAAATTTCTGGTTTATTTTCTTTATATATTAGAGGACCCGGGGCACTCCCGTGATAATATCACGGAAACAAGTTCGACGCGTTATAACCCACCGCCGGTCCTATCTTCAACGCGTTAATCTTCCACGGAAACCGATTTTCGTGATGTATTCAACGCGTTATGGTTTATTTTTGTGAGGGTATTTGTTGGTTGGGGGAAAATTGTTGGGTGTGGTGGTGAGTGATGACCACCCCCACTAAAAATGGTTGTGAGTGATGGAAAAATGGTCAATGACATGGCGAAACTTGATTGATGCTTGTGAGTGATAAATTCTATCACTAGTGAACCACCCCTAGTCCTTACTGTTGTCATGTGGCGACAGTGGCGTGTCGCAGGTCATTCTACTAGTAAATGTACAAAAACACTTCAGTTTGTTAATCACAAGCATGAATCGGACGCATCTCTTCCAAATGTTGAATCATCATCATCATCATCATGCACTTTATTTCTTTTCCAGGGCATTCAACAACTATCCTTCAAACAGTCGTCACCATCTAATCAACCTCATCTCAACCTGTAAAACCCTAACACATCTTCTTCAAACCCACACCCAATTAATAACCTCAGGCTTCACACAAGACACTTTCATCAACACCCACCTCATAGAATCATACTCTTTGTTCAAAAAAATCAATCTTGCTCGATTAGTATTCAATGCCACACCAAACCCAAGTATTATGTTGTGGAATTCGATGATTAAAGCTCACATAAGATCAAAACAACATCAAGAAGCAATAATTATGTACAATAAAATGATAACCAATGATTCTTTTACCGTACAACCGGACAAGTATACTTACACATTTGTACTCAAAGCTTGTACTATGCTTTTGGATATTGAGGAGGGTGTCTTGCTTCATGAACAGATTGCTAAAAGAGGGTTGGAATCTGATGTTTTTATTGGGACTGGACTTGTTGATTTGTACTGTAAATGTGGGCATTTGGTTCACGCACGCCAGGTGTTTGATAAAATGCCTGAGAGAGATGTGGTTGTGTGGAATGCGATGGTTGCTGGGTTATCGCAGAGTTTGGACTTTGATCAGGCGATTGAGCTTTTTCGTAGTATGCAGCTGCGTGGTGGAGTCGAGCCGAATAGTGTCAGCTTGCTAAATTTGTTTCCGGCTATCCATAAGTTATCAAGTGTTAGATTATGCAAGTGTGTGCATGGGTATGTAACTAGACGAAATTTCCCAAACACGGTTTTGAACGGATTAATCGATGTGTACTCCAAGTGCAAAAGAATGGATATTGCTTACCGTATATTTGAGTCAATGCACGAACCAGACGACGTTTCATGGGGTACACTAATGGCAGGATTCGCACTTAACGGTTGTCATTACGAAGTCCTGGAATTATTTGATCAGATGAAAAACAATAACCTAAATGTTAATATTGTATCGGTTGTGAGCGCTTTATCTGCAGCTGGTGAAACAAAAGATTTAGTAAAAGGAAAAATGATTCATGAATGTGTCAAGAAAAACAAATTCGATTCCGACATTCGTGTATCGACTCCACTTATAACAATGTATGCAAAGTGCGGTGAGTTAGAAAAAGCTCAACGATTATTTCACAATCTATCTGGAAAAGATATGGTGGCTTGGTCTGCGGTTATTGCAGCATTTGCACAATCCGGTTATCACGAAGAAGCAATTTCTCTATTTAGTGATATGCAGTACGCTGGTTTTAAACCGAGTATCATAACGCTAGTTGGCGTTCTTCCAGCGTGTGCAGAGTTGTGCGTCACGAAACTAGGAAAGAGTGTGCATGGTTATTCCATTAAACACGATATGGTCTCCGATATTTCTATAGAAACTTCGCTAGTATCCATGTATGCTAAATTCGATGATTTCGCATCAGCGATGATTGTTTTCGACAGAATGTTTCACAAAGAGGTGGTCGCATGGAATGCGTTAATTAATCGGTATGCTCAAATTGGCGAGGCTAATCTTGCAATGAAGATGTTTTGTAGATTACGGTTGACCGAAGTTCGCCCCGACCCTGGGACCGTTGTCGGTGTGGTTTCAGCGTTGGCTCACTTAGCCGATCTTAACCTCGGAGCCAGCGTTCACGCGTTAGTTACGAAACACGGGTTTGAATCAGATTGTCATGTGAATAACGCTCTTATCGACATGTATTCCAAAAGCCGAAGCCTTTCCTCTGCTGAACGATTGTTTGGTTTGACCAAAAGTCAAGATCAAGTACTTTGGAATGTAATGATTGGAGCGTATACGCGAAACGGGTGTGCTCAAGAATCCATTTCTACGTTTCACCGAATGAAATCCGAAGGTTTTCGACCGAGTTTAGTCACATTCGTGAACACACTTCCTGCAGTGGCTTATTTAGCAGCCGTAAAAGAAGGTACATCTCTGCACGGTTCCATATTCCGTACGGGTTTTCATTCCCATACCATTATTTTGAACGGTCTAGTCGATATGTATTCAAAATGTGGGCGTGTTGATTTATCAGAGGCGGTTTTTAATGAAATTAACAATAAAGATACTGTTTCTTGGAATGTAATGCTGGCTGGATACGCGTTAAACGGGAGTGTGGATTGCGCCTTTGGTTTCTTTTCACGTATGCAAGATAATCTTGTGGAAATCGATCCTGTGTCATTCTTAAGCTTGTTATCTGCTTGTAGACATGCGGGTTTGGTTAAAGAGGGCAAGCGTGTGTTTAACTTAATGAAAGAAAAACACAATATCGAGCCAAAGTTGGAACACTACGCTTGCATGGTGGATATGCTAGGAAGAGCGGGTTTGTTTGATGAAACGTTGCGGTTAATTGAGTCGATGCAAATGGAACCTGATGGTGGAGTTTGGGGTAGTTTATTGGGTGCGTGTCAAATGCATGGTAATGTGAAGTTAGCAGAGTTAGCATTAGATAATCTTGTGAGATTAGAGCCGAGAAATCAAGCTCATTATGTGGTTTTATCGAGTATTTATGCGCAATCGGGCCGATGGGCTGATGCAAGAAGCTTGAGGTTGAAGATGATCGAATCAGGAGTCAATAAAACTCCGGGTTGTAGTTGGGTTAGTGAAAAACGAGATCTAAGTTTGTTGAACGTTTAGGGCTTGATTCTGTCTGTTTAAGGCAGACCGATCTAAGTAACTTCAAGAACTCTGTCCTCCTTTTTCGGAATCAGAAAACGAGAAATGAAGAACGACGCCGTGCTTGTGCAGCCTTTGTTGAAGTTAGAGACTGATACAGGGCGGGTGAGAGGTGATCCGGATCCATGACAGTTGAGATCTGAAATTCTCTTGGCGAGCGGTCATTGGTAAATGCAAATCCAGTGATTTGAAGTGCCAATACTCAAATGTGTCATTTTGTTCCAAAAATAGATGTAATATTCAGGCATAGATCTAGATGGATATAGTATATTTCGCTAGCGCTAACAAATTATTACAAGTGAATATACATGTAAGGCATACCTTATTTATTTTCGGTTTTTGCAACTTATGAAATAAGCCCATGATGCAACTCCCATTTGATATAGAAAATTAGTATAACAAATCTGAGTCAAAATTTATTTTTTCCGCTTTTCTTACTTCACACATTAATTTTTTTTATTAAAAACAATAATAATAAAACATACATTATATTGTTATTTAATAACTTACGTGAGTTGCTTCTTTTTTTTTTTTTTTTTTTTTTTTAATACTGATTCAGAAATGATAATAACATCGAATAAGATAAAACAAAGTTGAAAAAGGGCCCAACCGGGTTCGAACCGGTGACCTCTTGATCTGCAGTCAAATGCTCTACCACTGAGCTATGGACCCTTTGTGGTGAATAACTTTTAAAAGAATAACAAGATCGTTCTTCGATTTTCCTATCTGCATATTTTACTATTCGAAAGAAGTCAAGAACATAGAGAGATGGAGTTGAAAGCTAAGCTTTTAGCCAATTTTTATGATATTATTTAGGTGTGGCTAGTATAACGGATAAGATTAGGGAGGGGAGATTGAGATGGTTTGGGCATGTGAAGCGAAGGCAAACGACAGCACCAGTTAGAGTAGTGGAAACCCTTACTGTGGAGGGGAGGAGAGGAAGAGGCAGACCCAAACTGACATGGGAAAAGCAGATTAGGCATGATTTACTAGAGTTGCATCTTTCTGAGGGCATGGCCCAAAATAGGACTTCGTGGAGGCGTAGGATTAAGGTTAAGGACTTCTAGAGGATTTTGCAGTAAGGTCCTAGGTGTATTTTAGGGTCATATGTTTTTCTTATTCTCTAAATGACTTTACCGGTGATTGACTTCTTGTGTATATGCCTGAATGATGTTGTATGCTATTATACATGATGTATATTATACTGTGTCGCTCGAATCTCTCTCTTGGTATAGGTGACTTCTTTTTTCTATATTCTATTTTTCTATATTCTTTGACTTGATTTGTTGGTTTGTTGTCCGTTTTGGATCCGAGGGTCTCTTCTGGAAGCAGCCTCTTTATCCATAGGGATAGAGGCAAGATCTGTCTACATCCCACCCTCCCCAGACCCTATAAATAGCTTTGCTATTTGTGAGATTTACTGGGTATGGTTGTTGTTGTTATGATATTATTTAACTATTGTAGTGTCATAGGGATTTAATAGCTTTTATTAAGTTGGGGCGTTAACCATGTCGTCCTAGTAGTTAGGTTGATGGATCAAACTGTATACGAATTTAAATATAAAACGAATATAAAGTTATGGAGTTGCTTATGTATGTTTGGCACAATAAATCTAAAAAAATATATACCACAATTAGTATAATATTAACTGCATTAGAAAAAGCATATCAATATCGCATTAGCAAAAACATATCAAAAATTTTTATAATTACATCTGATTCATTACGTGTAATCGATTTAGGGTTTGCTTGATCAAATTGTAACAATATATATATTAACAGTGCTCAAATGATTCCTTGAGAGGCCCTTTCAAAATATTTCTAACAACATCTGATTCATTACATGTAATTGATTAGGATTTGCTTTATTAAATTGCAACAATGTATCAGTGTAGGATTCACCCCGTTTTTATTTTGGAATTGAAAGATTTGGCAAATATTCACAAAAGAAATAGGGGTTCGAAGCGATGGAAAAAAAAAAACGGTCTCTTTGGTAACGCAAGCAGCCATTTGGGTTATATGGAGGAATCAAAATGATGCGGTCTTTAACGGTAAACATCCAAACGTCAACAAAATGAAGGAGGAAGTGAAGATGTATGGTTATATGTGGTTAAAAAGTAGGGTAAAACTGAAATGTTTGTCATGGGACAACCGGAGCGATTTTAACTTGTTCTGTCTTGGTGTATGACTGTATGAGTGTAAATTATTGGTGTATGTAACGGTGAACTTTCTGGTTAACTGATTTGGTTGACCCGACGAATAAAAATTTGGTTGGACTTTCAAAGAAAAAATTACCATTAGACCATGAGGTATGGTGAGGATAGTCCTCAAAGGGACCATCCGCCACGTAGTCGCCAACTAAGCGAAGGTGGAGGATCATCCCATTGAGGACTACCCAAGGGTGTGAAGGGGAAGCCATGACTAACCAAGAGGGGCCCATCAAAATTAAAACAGCCAATCAAAATAAGCATGCAAGAAGAGACAAAACAAGTAAGAGGGGGCCACCACTTTGGCTCGTCTTCATCGTCCGGGAGAGGACGTGACCGACGCGACGGACCGCCGAGGGCGGTGTGGGACGATCCAAGACGGGGGACGACGAGGGGGAGGGGGAGACGAATCCCATACCGCAGGGTCTTATTATTCTTTTTATAAAGCGTACACCTCACGTCAAAACGTCAAGTCACACACAGCTGTCTTAAAAAGTTAAAACCCAAACCCTTTCCAAATTCCCCCCAAACTTCATCTTCTCCACATAAACCCTAACCATAACATCTTAGAATTCACCACTTCATTGCCCAAAATGGCCGAACGACTCGACATGACACTCGATGACATCATCAAGAACAACAAGAAATCATCAGGATCTTACACTAACACCACTTTCCGAGGCGGTGGCCCCGACCGCAGCCGCGGTCTCGGCCGGAGCCGTGGTCCCGAACCAGAACCAGCTCCCGGACCTACCAGACGAGTTGACAACCGAGTTCTTACTCGTATGAAACCCTACTTTGTTCCGCAGGTGATGATTTAGGGTTTATTCGTGTATTTTGTTACTTACTGTGTGTGTGTATATATATCTAATATATGTACGAGTGTAAATGTTGATGCGGTTATTATTGTTATTAGTTAGGTAACGGTTCTGATTGCAGGCTTTTCATGTGCAAAATGTGTTGGTTGGAGGTGAGTCCAGTTCTGAAGCAGGCACAAGGCTTTACATCTCGAATTTGGACTATGAGGTTACTAATGAGGATATCAAGGTGAATATTTTACAGTTATTTCGATTGTGGTTGATGAAATGATGTTTTGGTTTGGTGTTTGATAGTTAGTTAGTATAGGTTTGGAATGGTGTTTAAGCTTGTTAGTTAGGGTTTGTAACTTTGTATTGATTTGGATTTTGAAAATGACTGTTGTAGCTTGAGGGATTGTAAATGAGAGTATTGACTATCTGTTGGTTACAAGACAGAATACTTGAATTTAGGAATTGTGCTATGGTTGTTACTAGTTGCTGTGTCTATACGTGTCTGATGAAATAAATGAGAATCTTATCGGCATAAACATGTTCCAAAATGGATATATAATTAATTGATCTTTGAACTGAGACTTTCTCTTGGCTAGTTGGCTTATAAAAAAGTGAAGTATGAGATAATCTTATCGGCATAAATTCCCTTGAAATTTAAGGAAAGCTTTAAGATTTTTCGTTTTCATCAAATTTTGCACTCCATCCGACTTCTTTTAATAGAGAATAGATGTATGGATTGATCAGTGATTCCCTATATACATGGAATGGAATTACTACTCACTTTTTATATCTATTCCATATATTTTTTGTGAGTGGAGGGAAGATAAAATATAATAAAGAAGTATCATTTAACTGAATTGAGATAGATACGAGGAATTGGATGTAGGGGGTTTATAGAAGGTGAACAAACTATAGTGATAAATGTGTTTATTTAGTTAAATTATATGGATGAGGATGAGGATTCCAATGTGAATGCTCACTTTGTATGTTTTAGAGGCTTGAATTTGAACCCAGTTAAATCTATTAATTACTTAAACTCTTAAAGTAATGTTAACAGTCTCTTATATCCTTGTAAAATTTAATTTGGTGTTTTCTTTTTAGCATCATACTCATGTGGCCCATCTGCAGGTGTTGTTTTCAGACGTCGGTGAGTTGAAACGCTATGCAATTCATTATGATAGAGGTGGAAGATCAAAGGTATATTAGTTTCTTGGTGGTTAATCTTGGTACTAAACACTTGTTTTTCTTTATATATATAAATTTTTTATGCTATTTATATGATTATATAAAGTTATAAACTGTGTTGCGACAATGGTAATCTGACTAGTGACCTAAAACTTATTTAGGTGAAAACCCGGTGACTTTTGACTTATTCATCCTGTTTTCAATCTAAATAGTTTTTTCTCCCAGGGAACTGCGGAGGTGGTGTATATGCGGCAGTCAGATGCAGTGGCAGCGATGAAGAAATATAACAATCTACAGCTGGATGGCAAACCTATGAGACTTGAATTGGTTGGAGTAAACATCGTTACCCCTGTTCCCATTCCACCGATGCAAAAGGGTATTTTGGGAACTGATCCCATCAATCTTTCTCAAAGGTATGAATCCCATCCAACAAAAATGTTATTCCAAGCGTAACATGAATATCTAGTGCATTTACACTCTTCTTTTCTTTCTGTTTTTTCACCTGTGCGTTAACTAGAGACATTCATTGAATTAATCACTTCCAATATATAACAGAATTGTTGGAAGAGGGCAAGCACTTGGTGGTAATGTGCATTATCGTGGATCTGAAAGGGGTCATGGTGGAGGTCGAAGCCGTCCTGAAAAAGTATCAGCTGCTGATCTGGATGCTGATTTGGAGAGGTATTGTCTGCAAGCACTGCGTATGTACTGAGAATCATCTTACTATTGACCTATTCATTCTGAAACACACTTCCTATATATGACAGAATTGTTGGAAGAGGGCAAGCACGTGATGTGCATCGTGAATCTGAAAGGGGTCAAAGTGGAAGTCGAAAGCATCCAGAAAAATTATCAGCTGATGATCTGGATGCTGATTTGGAGAAGTATCGTCAACAAGCAATGCGTATGCGTATAAACTGAGGATCATCTTACTATTGACCTGTTCATTTTGAAACCAAACAAAACCAAGATTACATGTATTCCAGTAGTTACGTGGAAAAATTAACAAACATTAAAAGGCCAACAAACAGATACAGGAAACTTAGTTTTGTTATGGGTCTTCCATATAGTGGCACAAATTGGTTAATCTGCTAATTTTCAGTGGAATATGCATAGTGCAATTATGTTATCTCTGTGATCTCGAAAAAGTTGGAATGCAAGCCCTACGGTCGATCGGTACATCGACTGTAGATCCGACACAGTTGGTCGGTCACAAATTTGGTTAACATAAACAAAATGCAGTCCTAGCAAAGAAACTAAGCATGCATAAAATAGGAACAATTCGACTTTCCAACTACTTGGATATGAATCAAAGATGCTCTGGTATTTCACCAAGGCGCAAGTAGTTGGTTTTAAAACAAGAGTCATGTAATATAGTCAAGAGTCCCAAGATACTACTACTAAATGACGCTACAAGGGCGCTGGATGCTGAATCAAAAAGAGTGGTTCAAGACATCTTGTCAAGCAAAATAATAGTTTTAGTTTTTAGTTAACATGATATTATCAGCGGGTTGATTCTTAACAAAAAAAATATAAACGAATGGAGACGTAGACATTTTAAAACTAAAAATGATAAATGAAAAAAAAAAAAAAAACAAGAATAAACGAACGGAAACGTGACATTTTTTTTCGAAAAGAATAATTCTCATAGAAAAAGTTTTAGGTAGAGAACATAAAAGTAAAGAGATGCCGAAATTTTTCCAACGTTTAATTTTGTATACGGTCTAATCATAAGAATTAATATTCATTTGGGACTTGAAGCAACAAATTAACCATAGGACAAAAAACTATTAAAGAAGGAAAACAACTAGAACATATTAAGAATTTTCTATTTTTTTGGCCTATGAACATACTAAGAATTTTTCTAATTTTTTGGGCCTATCATCAATTTCAGTGTAGGGGCTTTATAACACATGAAACAACAGAGTAGAGTTTATTTCACGTAATGAAATGAATTATCTTTGTTTCACGTAATGAAATGAACTATGGTTAGATTTGAAATGTATATTCAATATCTTTATGTTGTTGGCTGATATTTATACAAACCAAACACGTTATGTGATTTTTATTTCAAATGAATTCTTTAAAATCCAATTCCAACTACATTACATTCCATAAAATAAACACTACGTAGTAAAATTTCATAAACGCGAAAATGGAATTCAAGTGGATTAACCTTTTTAATAGCTATCCAATCTACTCCCAATTTTATACCAAACATTGATCACAAATATTTGTTACCATATGATCATTTTAAACACAGGTTTTCATAACACCCTCTTAATAAGACCTGCTACAATCAAAACTGCTTGTATTAATTTCCCCTCACATAGAAGCAGCTTCTCGTAACACTTGGAACTGCTAATCTATTATTTCAAACTCCAAACATAGATTTCATCTCAGATTTAATGCATATTTTCCACAACTTAAGCAGGAACTGACAGCGTCATTCGATTTAGTCGAATTGTTTCAGAAACTTCAGTTGCCACCTTTTTGGTTCAGCTTGCCCCAAAACTTCCATTCGCTCCCCGTTTGAGCCTACGACGTGCATGTCGTCACATCTCCAACCCAACCCAACCCAACCCAACCCGTACCTGCAAATTCAAAAGGCTGTGAAAATCGGTGAAAACCAGACATGGCATTTTCAACACACTTGTATAAAACAGACCAATTCAGTTTGTGAAGAGGTATGGTCCCAATTCCCTGCCTACATGGCAGGGACCATACCACTTTCTGAGCATACTTGGCGGCCACATCAGCAAAGCAATCCAGAAGCTTCTAGAAATTTCTGGAAGATCTGCAGGTGGCACCAAAGATGCTCTACCAGACAAAAAGGACAACACATGTCATCACTCGCAGAGCGCCACATAGGCCTGCGACAAATCAGGGGGCAGAGCTGACAACACCAGTACAAGGTTTCCAGCATGGACAAATGTAAGCGCGCCACGTGTACCACTACACCAGCTGTAACAGAGCATACCAAGAGGATATTCCCCTTGGTCGGACAGCTGGCGCGTACCCACAGCTGGCACAGCTGCTCCTCCCTTCTTCACCCTCCGGCTATAAATAGGAACCTCCATCATTCAGGTTAAGGATCTTTACACTCTATACTCACTCTATACACACACTGTTTTATTCTCTCAGAACAGTACTTATTCTCACGCCGGAGCCTGGTTAAGAGGGAAAACCCCCATCTCCCCCTCTTAACGAGGCTAACGGTGTTACTGTTTTGCAGGATTCGAGCTATTATCACGAGTAAGGAAAGAGGTTGAACCCACAGAAGAAATAACACCATCTGTTAACCCTGGTGTTAATCGGTGTTTTATCATTGGCGCCATCCGCTTTTTGCAAAACCAACCTCATCTCTTTTCTTTTTGAAAAACACTCGTCAGAAATGGCTGAACAAAATCCCTCACACCCAGTCGATGGAGAAGTCTCTTCCGTTGAACTCGTTTCGGACACAGCACACGTCCAAAGGGGTCAAAGGAACGAAACCATCCAAGAGGGACAGATAAACAATGATTTTCCTGGTATCTTTGGAAGTGCATCCAGGGTTGTTAGCCAAACCACAACTGGACTCACCTTCCAAGCCCCAACCAGGATCATCACTCAAACCACGAACGGAGCCGCCTTCCAAACCCCACCGGGGGTGTTACACCAAACACCTCCACCAATGCAGACACCAAGCCATGGAGCCGGCCCCTCAGCTTCATCGGAACAAGCACAACTCAATTTTTCTGCACTTTTAGGGCTACCCGAAGGAAAAACTCTGGCTTCCTGGTATGCCGAACAGATGGCGTCCATAAACCTCGTTTATACGCAGCTCAGCGCACAACAAGCTTTGCTCCAAGCACAATCTAACCAGTCAACATTTGTGACCCCACAACCAAGGTCTCTGAGTACGCATACAACTCAGCAGACTAACGCGTGGAACCTACGTCCGGAGAAAGGACCGGTGCAAAATGTCAGACGAGCGAGCGCGCATGACACGCGCGGCACTTATGGCGAAACAGAAAGCAATTTTGTACAACACTCTAACTTGCAAAGGAGGCCGATCCAAGCTCGTTTGGGCGCGCACAACATGAATACAGAATGGGATGAAGAAGAAGACGACCCAACATACAAAGGGGAGAGCACAGTGTTCAGCAGACTCCATCCAGAGCATGAAGCATACAAGCCGTCCAAGCGCGCGGGGTATAACCCAAAAGCAGAACATGACTACACCTTGAGCTATCGTCCAGATGACATGGCTGAAAATTCAAAATTCATCAGAGAAATCGCTTGCGCCGCCATTGACAAAACGAAATTACCGCACGACGTGAGTAAATACAACGGGTTGACAGACCCAGATGATCACCTCCAAGTTTTCAATGGCGCAGGGGCAACAGGTGGATGGAACTTGCCAACTTGGTGCCACCTATTCGCTCAAACATTCGTCGGCGCAGCGCGCATATGGTTCGACAGCATGCCAGCAGGAAAAATCAAGTCGTGGATCGATTTCCGAGAGAAGTTCCTTGCACACTTCTCTCAACAGCGAAGACAAACCAGAGACCCTGGTGACTGTTTGAATATATGGTGGAAAGATCACGAAAGTGTGGAAGACTTTATCACAAGATATAACAAAGAGTGTTTAGAAATCGGAGACGTGGGCGAAAAGATGATGCGCACACATTTTATGAGGGCAGTCAAGTGCGACGATTTAATCAAAAGAATCAAAGGACGAGATGGAGGACCCAAAGATTGGGAAACCTTCATAGAGGCAGCAAAAACCATTGCGCAGACCGATAGACAGTTGACCGGAGACAACCACCGTCAACGCGTGCATAACTCCAATGACCGGCATGGCAGAAAGGGCAGAAGTCAGCCATGGAAGACTTCCGGACATAGAGAAAGAAGCCCACCGAGAGATGACCCGCGGCACACAATCAACCAAATAGCTCACCGAAAGGAAGTGAAAAGAGAAAATAGGGAAAAACAGTGGACACCACTGACAAAAACCCCTTCTGAAATCTTGGCTACCGAAAATCACCAGTTCAAACCACCCCTACAGATGCGCAACAAGAGGGGTCAAGATCCCAATCTTTTCTGTGAATTTCACAAGGATACGGGCCACCTAACCGACGACTATTTCAGTTTAAAGCAAGAAATCGAAAGGGCCATGAGAGATGGAAAACTCACTCACTTGGTAAAAGGCGGAAAGCGCGAGTATCGCCAAATTCAAAGACGAGAAGAAGGGCCAGATAACAAAAAACTCAGGAAGTTAGAAACCCACATGGTTCAGGGAGATCCACAGAGACCAAGAAAAAACAACAACAAGCGCACACAAGACGATTCATGGCGCGAGAAGCAAGTCTTTTTTCCAGTTGTTAGAGGGGGCCCGAGGGAAAAGCGACCAATAGTCATTCCAGGTGTGATTGGCCACTACCAGACAGACTACATCTTCATCGATCCGGGGAGCACCGCGGATATCATAAACGAACAATGCTTCAATCAATTTGATCAGGAGGACAAGGCGCGCTTGGAACCAGTTGATTACCCACTAACTGGTTTCTGCAACGAAGCCATCTTTCCCCTGGGACAGATATCATTCCCGGTGTTACTTTCAGATGGAAGAAATTCAAGAACAGAAGAGGTCACATTCATGGTGTTACCAGCACACTCAAGACATGACATCCTCCTAGGAAGAGAATCCCAAGGAGACTTCAGTATGATATGCTCTGCACCAGTGGCGGATCTAGGATTCGCGCCAAGCGGTAACGTTTTATAAATAAGCGATAACAAAATCGAAAAAAGGTCAATTTTTTCCAAAATTTACACGAATTTTACACTACCGCCGGAATGCCAAGCCGTAGCGGACGCCACCCCTTACACTGATGTACATCCGCCCCTGCTCTGCACCACATTCAGCTGTCGGATTCCCAACAGAAACAGGCATTGCACTGATATACGCGAGCAAAGAGGTCTTAACAACGGATGAGGTCAGGCCTGCAAAGGCAAGTAAACCAGCACCGCGCGCAGAGGCAGAAAAATGGGTATTGAACAGCGCATACCCAGAACAAACAGTTACCCTAGGACCTGTCATGTCCGATTTAACACGCGCGACGCTCAAGAAGTTGTTGCACGAAAACATGGACGTATTTGCCTGGACACCAGCTGATATGGTTGGTGTTCCACGGCACATTGCAGAACACCATTTAAACGTCTCAGACGAAGCAAAGCCAGTGGCACACGCCAAACGCCACTTGGGCGATATAAAGCACGACGCCATGAAAGAGCAAGTATTGGAGTTGCTGAATGCGGGCATCATTCGAGAAGTCAGATACCAAACATGGGTGGCAAGCCCAGTGATGGTAAAGAAACCAAATGGCAGCTGGAGAATGTGCGTCGACTACAAAGATCTAAACAAGGCATGTCCGCGCGACTACTACGCCTTACCAGACATAGACGAAAAAATCGATTCTCTAGCAACATTCAGGTGGAAATGCTTCCTCGATTGCTACAAGGGGTATCACCAGGTCCAAATGGCTGTCCAAGACGAAGACAAAACCGCCTTCCGCACGCCGACAGGGCTGTACTGTTACACCAAGATGCCCTTCGGCCTAAAGAATGCGGGCGCGACTTACCAAAGATTGATGAACGAAACGTTCAGCGATGCCATCGGCAAATACATAGAAGTGTATATGGATAACCTGGTGATTATGAGCAAAGAAGAAAGCATGATGCTGGCAAACATCCAAAAGACTTTCAACACGCTGCGCAGCGTAAGTATTAAATTGAACCCAACAAAATGCTCATTCGGTATGGAAGAAGGGAAGTTCTTAGGCTTCATTGTCACAAAAGATGGTTTCAAGGTGAATCCAGAAAAAGTCCAAGCAATTGAAAGGATGCCTTCCCAATCAAACATCAAAGAAATGCAAAAATTAGCAGGACGTTTAGCCGCGCTCAATTGTTTCCTAGCTAATCACGCCGCAAAGTCCTTTCCGTTCATCAAAACATTGCGCAATTGTATGAAAAAGAGCCAGTTTTAATGGACTCCGGAAGCAGAGAGTGCATTCCGCGAGATGAAGGATTGTCTCATCAAGCTGCCAACATTAACTGCACCAAACAAAGGAGAACCCTTGGTACTATACCTATCAGCTTCTGATAGGGCAGTTGGAGCAGTATTACTTGTCGATCGTCAAGGTATCCAAACACCAGTCTACTATGTGTCACGAACCTTGACCGACCCAGAAACTCGGTACGCCATCATGGAGAAACTAGTCCTCGCACTGATCCATGCTTCAAGACGGCTGCGCAGGTACTTTGCCAACCACGTTATACATGTGTTAACAAATTACAACATTGGCAACATCCTCGCAAGGCCAGAAATCTCAGGAAGACTAGCTAAATGGGCAATTGAGCTGGGAGGTCTCAATGTGGTTTTCAGACCACGACCATCAATCAAAGGCCAAGTCTTGGCAGACTTCATGACAGAAGTTCCAGATGACAAGGATCGAGAATGTAAAGCAATGGAAAAAGCTGAGAAAAAGCAAGTAGAAGAACCATGGTTGTTATACACAGACGACGCGTCTAACGAAGACGGAGCAGGTGCAGGGCTAAGGCTGGTAAGCTCCGACAAACATGAGTTCACGTACGCAATACGTCTAGACTTCAAGAGTACGAACAATGAAGCCGAATATGAAGCTTTCCTCGCTGGCTTAAGATTGGCAATAAAAATGGGAGTCAAACACATCGAAGCGCATGTAGACTCCATGCTCGTCGCAGGACAAATCAACGGCCAATACGAAGCCAAGGGGGATGTAATGGCACTCTATCTCGGCCAAGCAAACACGTTGCTACAAACCTTCTACTCCTACAAGGTGCATCACATAAACAGAAGCGAGAACAAGCCAGCGGACGCGCTGAGTAAACTCGCATCGACAAGTTTTCAACACCTAGCAAAGGATGTGCGCATAGAAGTCTTGAGCAACCCATCCGTTCCACTCAGAGAAGTAAGCGTCATCCAGACAGGGACAACGTCTTGGATGACTCCGATAATCATGTACCTTCAGTCAGGAATACTTCCCGAGAACAAAGCTGAGGCGCGAAAGATCCAGTACAAAGCCGAGCACTACCAGATGGCCGATGGAATATTGTACCGAAGGTCATACCTCGGTCCACTGTTGAGATGCGTTGATGCCGAGTACGCAAACTATTTGATTAGAGAGGTACACGAAGGAATTTGTGGTATACATGCCGGACCTCGAATGGTGGTGGCAAAAGTGATGAACGCCGGGTACTACTGGCCCGGGATGCATTTAGACGCCGTGAAAGAATTGAGGAAATGCAGCGGGTGCCAGAGACATGCGCCCCAAAAATGAGCTAGTACCAATCACAACCGCATGGCCCTTTCAACAATGGGGCATAGACATGGTAGGCCCTTTCCCAGAAGCGCCAGGGGCGGTCAAATTCATTATAGTCGCAGTCGACTATTTTACCAAGTGGGTAGAAGCGAAGGCACTTGCATCAACCACATCAACGGTCGTCAAGCGATTCATATGGGAACAAATCATATGCCGTTTCGGCCTACCCCTCAGAATCATCACCGACATTGGAACGAACTTCGCAGCAGACGATCTTGAACGATGGTTCAAAGAATTGCACATCGAACACACCTTCTCTTCGGTTGCGCACCCGCAAGGGAACGGTCAAGTAGAGGCAGTCAACAAAAGCACTGTCGACGGCATCAAGGCAAGGCTAGGCGAGAAAAGAAGAGGTTGGGTAGACGAACTGCCTAGCATACTGTGGGCCCATAGGACAATGCCAAAAACAAGCAACAGTGAGACTCCGTTCAGCTTAGTCTATGGGTCTGAAGCAGTAATACCAGCAGAAATCAGGTTGCCATCTCCACGAATTCTCTCCATGAACCTAATCGACAATGAAGAAGAAATGAGGATTGATCTGGACCTCCTAGAAGAAAGGAGAGAGATGTCAGCAATCAATGAGGCAAAGTACAAAACGAAGCTGGAAAAATATTACAACTCCAGAGTCCGAGTCTGCACTTTCAACCCGGGGGACTACGTCCTAAGAGACAATGAGGCTTCCAACGCGGAAAAGCCCGAAAAATTGGCTTCCAAATGGGAAGGCCCATATGTCATCGACACAGTACTCGGCAAAGGAGCTTACAAACTGCGCACCATCAACGACAAAGAGGTTCCACGAACTTGGAACGCTCAGCAACTTAGAAAGTGCTATATGTAAAACAGCTATGTAATCGCAAAGGCCGAATCGCCAACACATTTATTATAATACAAGAAGTGTTTGGCTACTTTTATTTCATGCAAATTTCTTGTCACAACTGCATTTATTACTTTGGGTGTACACGAAAACATCAATGGCTCGACCATAGGAAACGTTGTAGACCCCCATGGCTCGTCACAACCAAGTGCACAGCCGGGTCAAAAACACAACTAAAGCCTATAAACGCTAGAACAACAACTTCGTGCCCACACAAACACGAAAACATCGATAGCAGGTGAATAAACATTGTAATGCTCCCAAAGTTGAACACAGCTGAGCTCACACAATAACCTGCAACTCGATCACTTCGTAATCACGAACCTACTCGCGCGCAAATACGACAGAATAAACATTGTAGTTAACACAATATAACCT
Organism: Helianthus annuus; assembly: GCF_002127325.2. NCBI lineage: Eukaryota > Viridiplantae > Streptophyta > Magnoliopsida > Asterales > Asteraceae > Helianthus > Helianthus annuus. The sequence continues at coordinate 163,721,698 of NC_035446.2, forward strand.
GTCAGTGCCATCACTCATTCGTTCATTCGTGACACCTAATCAAAGTAATTGCACATGCACATATTATGACGATAACAAAATTCGCATAACCAAAGCTACGTAAAAACATAGAAAAATGATATGCCAAAAATCAGATGAGTAGCTGTTCATAAACATAACAGGTAAAATAAAACGAAATTGTTCAAACAGGCTATCAAAATTACAAGGCCACCCCAGGCCATACGCGGCTCGCATGCCGGAATCCACCATTCAAGAATGACTGGTACCAGCACCTCCTGTCGCACTCGCATCATCTCCAAGAGCCTTTTTCAACCTAGAAACACCATAAGCTTTCTTAGCTAACTTTTCTGCAGCCCTCACAACAGCAAACTCCAAGGATGCAAACTCCTTACGTTTTGCAGCATAGTTACCACCACAATCTTCCTTGTAAAGATCAAAATGGTAATCTTTTTCATTATTAACAGCCGCAACCCTACCCTCGGAGTAACCGTACTTCCGGCCACTATTGTATCCCGCCTGCCCCAATTCATACATATAAGTGGCAAGCTCTGGGGAATTCACAATACGGTCAGCAAGCTGCACAAGGCAAACGCCAGGATCAAAAAGACATTACCAAATACAACAAAAACGAAAACAAGGAAGAAAAGCTTACCAAGGGAACAGCGCGAGAAAGCAGCCATTTGCAATCGGCAGATGCCTCCTCAGCCAGGAGCTCAGAAGCCTGACACTCAGCAACTTTCTGCTGCGCAAGGAGTTCCAACTTATCAATCCGGTCAACATACTCCTTCTCCTTCTTCTCAGCCGCAAGGCGCGCCCTATTAGCTTCATCTGCTAACTCCTTTCTCTCATTCGATAAACGTATAACTGCATCACGCTGAGATTGCATTTCAGCATTGGTGCCCTCACAGGCAATCTCCCAATCCTTTTGCTTCGGAAGGTTAAGTTGTTTCTGTTCCTCAAGCTTGCGCTCAGCATCAGAAACTCTCCACTGTAGCCCTTTCCTTTCAGCATTAAACTTCTCCCTTTCCTCAGCCAACGCTCTCTTCGCATTCTTAAACTCGACTGTCTCCTCCCCCATCAATCGCCATTCGCGCAGAATCTCTTGAGAAGTGGCAAAGAAATTAACTCCAGCATGGACATGGTCGTCCAACAACTCAAACCGATCGCGCCTTTTTTGAAACATTCTTTCCGCAGGGGGGAGAGACATAGAGAAAAATTCATGACAATTAGCCAAGTCACTCATTCGGGAACCTTGAGTCAGATTCCACCGAGGAGCGTGCGGCAGGTCATCACAAGCAGGATTGCGGGTCTCCCATGAATCAGCACGAACCTTCTCAAATTGAGGGCTACGAACAACACCGGAGGTAGCACCATCACCACCCGGAGCACGTTTGGTATAGATGGTTTGGAGCGGAGTAGTTTCACTAGACTCCAACTCGGCCTCCACACCCTTACCCTTACCCCCAATACCTTCACCACCACCTTCGCCTGCAGTCTCTGCAACAACCTCATTCGGTTTTTTCTTCTCCCCGGCTCCCTCGTGCGGAGGGGTTAACCCAACCGTCCTTGATGGAGGAGAAGAAGGAGGAGTAATCTGTGAAATATCCACCCTACGCGGTTTCTTGCCAGTCTTGACTTATGTCATAAAGCAACCTCAACAGTCAGAGATAACTCGAAGAAACATGAAAGAAAAATGCAAACCACAAAATTATTACCAGGAGGGGCGGAAGCAGCAAAAATCTCCTCCAAAAGATTCTCGCGTTTCTCACTAAAAATGCCCATGTCAATTTCAGATTCAGAAGGCGCAGGAAAAGCCTCCTTGTGAAGCTTAGCCTTCTTCGCCGCAAGAAGTGAAGCAACCTGCTCATCGAGCTTGCGTTTTTTATCTTCAAGCGCCTTTTTCCTCATATGATCAGTCAAAGTAGACTGATCATCCGGGCCAGATTCACGAGTTTTCTCAACAACTCCTAGACCAGACAACGTGTCAGAGACAGCCACATAATCTAGACAAGGAAGAGTAGAGGGTCGCTTACGAGAAGTACCAGCAGCTCGGCCCTCCGCCTTTTCTTTTCCCCTCTCAGATTTATCAGTCTTCGCCTTTCTTCTTGTCTCCAACTGTGCAGAAGGATCAACAGGAGCATCATCAACAACCTCATGCACAGGTTCTGCAACATCATCCCGCGCGGTACCTGCACGCGCGCAACGAGAGGTTATACCTTCAGGGGTTTGGTCAGAACTTCCACTCGAAAGAACAACGACTTCCTCTCGAGCCGGATCGACAGGGTCGGTCTCAACATCTTCACCTAGAACATCGTTGGCATATTTACTGAGGCTTTCTTCAGTTGGGTGCAGGAAACGGCCCCGGATTTGGTCTAACCATGTTGGCTTTCCATCCTCCTGAACAGCTTCAACCATGGCACCCGCCGCCTTTGGGTCCAGAACATTTATCAAACTATAACCAACTGCAAAAGGACAAGAATATAAGAGAAAACACATAAAAATATAACAAACATAAGGAAGGATAATTCAGAAGCAACTTATAAAACTAACATACATTTGACTTGATAGCTATAAACGGGTTGACCTAGAGGATTCTTTGGTACCCACAGCAAACTCATTCCGGCACCAACCAAAGCCATCTCCTCCAACTGAGAAATGGCAGTTGCTTTGTGTGTTATCTTTTTATACCAGTCTTGTGCAGCATAATCTCCCATAACATCAACCTTTGGAATCCCTTCACTCACCAACCGATAATGCATATCCATCGGAATCACACCACGACGGATGTAGAAGAATTTTTGCTTCGAGTCGTGCAGGCTCTTCAACGGAACAGAACACACCGGAGCAACACCGGTCCATGCTTGAAATGAATAAAAGCCACTGGTATAAGTAACGCTATAAAAGACGTTGAACATCTCAAACGTCGGCTCAATGCGGTAAGCCCTGCAAACATACTCGAAATGAGTAATACGTGGAAGCCCAATGGCGTTGATCTGCGAAATATGCAACCCATAATTCCTCAAGACGGAGGCAGTAAACTTCGTAATCGGTAGCCTAAAGCTACCCTCTCGGAAAAATGCAGCATACAGAGTGATATAACCTGGAGGAGCATCTAGAGCAGTGGAACCGACAGGGGGATACTGGCCCCCCCACTCGGGGCGAAAAGCCATCCCTTGAACAAGATTATTAAATTCCTTCTCTTTCCATCCAATGACTGCCTGGTCAGGACCAGGAGGAGCCCTCCCTTTATATTTTCTCTTCCTCTGGGTAGGATTCGTACCAGACATGACGAGGGTAACGAAGGGTTAAACAAATACTCGAGTAAAGAAAGAAGGAGATGAAAGAGATGGAGAAAACCAAACTCGACAGATTTGAAAAAGTGAAGAAGAAGGAGAAACCGTCTCCTATTTATACCCATCGCATTTAATGCGATGGGTAAGGGACCGTCAGAGCCCAGGAAAAACAAACAATGAGGGAGTGACACGTCAGAAGAGAGAGAAGACGTCACCTCTTTTTTCAGGAAGCATGGGTAACAGGGCCTGCCGAAGTGACAGAAAGTAACTGAAAACGCGCCTGTTCGCCTCCGATAAGACAGGGACGTCAGATAGTCACATCAAACTCTTCCCCAAGCCCACTAAACTTCCATCAGAAGGAAACAAAAAAGGGCCAAAACCCATGCGCCATGCGTCCATTTGACTCACTTTTTACAAAAGGCCAAAGCCCATGCGTCATGCGTCCGTTTGGCTCACTTTTTACAAAGGGCCAAAACCCATGCGCCATGTGTCCATTTGGATCACTTTTTAGCAAAGAGCCAAAACCCATGCGCCATGCGTCCATTTGGCTCACTTTTTACAAAGGTCTAAAACCCATGCGCCATGCGTCCGTTTGGCTCAGTTTTTAACAAAGAGCCAAAACCCATGCGCCATGCGTCCATTTGGCTCACTTTTTACAAAGGGCCAAAAACCATGCGCCATGCGTCCATTTGACTCACTTTCTACAAAGGCCCAAAACCCATGCGCCATGCGCCCATTTGGCTCATTTTTATAAAGTACCAGGACCCGTGCGCGACGCGTCCGTTTGGTTCAAATTTTTCTTTTAATCACCAAACCCCACGCGCCATAAAAACCACTACTCTTATAAGTCCAGAATCCCTCCTAGACGATCAACTCAACTAGAAGGTACACTGGACTGGGGGGACTTGAAGAGGTATGGTCCCAATTCCCTGCCTACATGGCAGGGACCACACCACTTTCTGAGCATACACTGCGGCCACATCAGCAAAGCAATCCAGAAGATTCTAGAAATTTCTGGAAGATCTGCAGGTGGCACCAAAGATGTTCTACCAGACAAAAAGGACAACACGTGTCACCACTCGCAGAGCGCCACATAGGCCTGCGACAAATCAGGGGGCAGAGCTGACAACACCAGTACAAGGTTTCTAGCATGGACAAATGTAAGCGCGCCACGTGTACCACTACACCAGCTGTAACAGAGCAAACCAAGAGGATATTCCCCCTGGTCGGACAGCTGGCGCGTACCCACAGCTGGCACAACTGCTCCTCCCTTCTTCACCCTCCGGCTATAAATAGGAACCTCCATCATTCAGGTTAAGGATCTTTACACTCTATACTCACTCTATACACACACTGTTTTATTCTCTCAGAACAGTACTTATTCTCATGCCGGAGCCTGGTTAAGAGGGAAAACCCCCATCTCCCCCTCTTAACGAGGCTAACGGTGTTACTGTTTTGCAGGATTCGAGCTATTATCACGAGTAAGGAAAGAGGTTAAACCCACAGAAGAAATAACCCCATCTGTTAACCCTGGTGTTAATCCGTGTTTCATCAGTTTGGATTGTATTTGTTTGATAACATGTTAAAACAGGTAAATTGAAAAAAGAATAGCTAAATATAACATGTGCTAAACGATTCAGAAAGGCATTTTGACTCGAACCCACATTTGTCAAAGGCGCCCAGGCGTGCACCTAGGCGAGATTCGAGCCATATCATGTATATCTCGCACAAACTGGTTTGATACATCCAAAAATGGTCGGGAACCAACTGAACTATCCTAAACAAACCTAAAACATGTCTTACACTCCTAATTTGGTATGTTTTTTACATGTGCCTTGCTTCTCTCATTCCTCATTTTTTTAGCACCTTGCACCTAGATCCAGGCTCACCCTACGCTGCAATGCGCCAGGCGCCTTCAACTGACGAATAGCGATAAGGTACCTATATACTACATAGTGAAAAATAGCGGGCGCTATTTCATAAATAGCGATACACCAGAAAAAAAATTATATGTATATTATATCAAAATACTCTAGTATATACACTATTTTACATGTATATTTAACAAAACCTAAAATCCAGCTGTTTTTATGGCTATATTTAATCGCTAGTTATATTTAAAAAAAAGAATAATGGATTTTAATATGTGACGTTAGGATTCTGTTAGTCAGGGTCCATTGAAGGCCAATATTGGAAAAGATGAGACCGCTAGTGGGAATTTTTAAAGTTGAGATTGTTTCCGGCCAACGGTGTAACGCCCAACTTTTCATAATGTCAAAAATCAATATTTTAACGGCAAAAGCATGACCCAAATTTTAACTTTTTGCATATCATTTGAGCAAAAGCATAATCGCCCTTACAAAAACTATATCATTCTAAACATTCACCACAATCTAGAGTTTACAAAAGACTTAGCACTTCAAGTTTAAAGTTTAACTACCAAACATAACCTATTTTAACAAAAGTATTTTGACCCATTAACAACGTTTCAAAAGTTGCGGAAGCACATGGAAGACGTTCGAAGTGGGTTCGATCCGAGCGAAGCATAACCACCTAAAGTTGAGTTTTACCCATAATCAATACAACGAAAACAACATTAGCATATCATACATAATTCAACTAACTATCAATGAACATGATGAATTAACATTCGCCATTTTAAATTTGTACAATACTTGACTAATTCTTTCTTGATTTTGACCTTCTTGTTTTTATAACCAACCTGGTTACTCCATTCTTTCTCATATGACTCATTCGGAATGAGTCTCTTTATCCATTCTTCCTCATAAGGCTCATCCTATCCTCACCCGTTTACAACGGGTTTGCAACATAACACCCTTATCATGATTCGTTCTAGTTATTTGACCCGTTCAAGACGGGTGTTAGTAAACTCATTCTTAGAATTCACATATCGATTGTTTGACCCGTTTACAACAAGTCATCATCACAACTTACATCTAACCTATGTTTCTAATGAATTGACCCGTTCGGGTCATTTTGACAACATAATAACTTAACTTATTCACCTTGATACAATAAGCAAATAACTCTACAATTTTAAGACATAAAGCACCTTTACTACAAATCAAAATGTACAAGTGACGTATCTTGGTCTTGATTTCCTTCTTGCTTCGTGTGACTTGAACTTTCTTCTTTTATCCGTATACCTATAAACATTTACATTAAGATCTTCACATTCCATACTTACTTCTCAATGGTATTTTTGGGATAAAGCATCATGACTCAATACGAGCGTTATCTACATACTTAAACATGACTATTATACATGTAGTTCAAGTCAAAAATGCAGAATTTCTTATTGAGGAATTTTGTCGAACACTTGGCGTGTGTACTACTAACAATGCATCATGTATAAGTGTTCAAGCATAATCCTACTAGTCCATATCATAGTTCATCAAAATTAATAATTTCACACTAATCTTTCATTCTCTTAGCTATCTAAATTTCAAGAATTCATTTCATACAACTTTACATTACAATATCACGAACATTGCTACACTACAAATTTAACCCTTCATTATTATTCATTCATACAAGTGGGTTTTCTAGCATAAGTCATTAAGATGAGAAATTTCAAACATATACTTTTATAGGTGATTTGATCACATATACCAAGTTATAAGTTGGTTGTTCATATCAACCACAACATTGATTTGGCTGGTACTTTCATCCCTTTTTCTTCTTTTAATACTATTTTTAATCAAAACTTGAACAGTAGGTTCCACTTTCGTACATATAGAAACATTGCCTTTGACACCAGCCAGGTGTTCTTTGATCTTGCTAACTGCACCGCCTTTATAAGTTTTTCCGCAATAGACACACTCCAAGAGAACAATATCATCTTTTCTGAACATTCAGCAATGTTTCCATGCCGGGCCCTTTCCCTCAGAGACGAAAGGGACTTCGACATATCCAGTAGGTATTGATACATCTCTAGTTTGATCTTTAGCCATTTTCCAGACAGTTAATGGAGTTTTTGTCAGAAAGAAAGAAGAAAAGTGAGAGAGTTTTGAGAGAGGGAATGTGTAAAGTGAGAGTTTGAATTTGTAGAGAGGTTTTACAGTGTTAGTTAGTTTGTTTGTTTGGTGAGAACAGTTATCCATTGAAGTTTAAATTTCTTTATACCGAATTTTGGAGGGTTAGGGTTAGAGGTTGTTGAGAACGGTTACTTGAATCTTTAAATTTCTTCGAACCCGATATTGGAGAGGTCCAAATGAGCGGAAACGAGTAACTCAAGTTTAATGTTTTAAACCCGGACCGGACCAGCCGGTCCTACCGGTTCAACAGGAGATCGGTGGTGCCGGCGGTCCGGTCATGCCTATTCGATCGGTTTGTGAAGTAACCAGCTGGCCGGATTGGTATCCGGTGGTTGAACCGGATATCCGGTGTATATAACGATCGAACCGGTGTTCCTACGAGTATTAAAGTTCCTCCGGCCAACACTCCGGTGGATAGAACTTTCCGGTATTAAACTTTTGACTTGGTCGTTTTTTAGAGTTTTGAATAGTAGACAGAAAAGTAGAAATGAAAATATCATAACTTTTCCGGTGGACGGTGGCGTGGGGGCGAACGCCGAACAGTGGTGTTGGTTGCAACATTTTGTGCATATGGAAGAAGATAAACAAAGGACAACTGAACAAGGAAAAAAAAGAGTACTTTATATAAAATGTTTAATTTACTTTTCAAAGCTTGCAGTGTTCAGTCAATTCAAGTGTTAAAAACCAGCTACATGGCACAATTTTCAAAGCTTTGAAATTGTTTATAATGAATCTTGTACAAAAATATAGAATGATAGAAGAACAACGAACGTATCGGAAAAACGGTGATGTAAAACTTTATTAGTTAACCAACCCCAAAATCACCCAACCGAACCCTAGATCTCATAATAATGAGATCTATGAAATACAAAGAAAACCTTCAATAGATCAACACAATCTGTTGAACGATCTACAACGTTACAAGTATCAAACTGCAGAGATCACAAGATCTCAGATCAACAATAACTCCTACAAGATGAATGAGACCAGAAGAATACAGAGAAAAAGGAAAGAACAATACGAAAAGGAAAAATGCAGCCAACTGAATTCATTTGTTCTCTCTCTTCTTTATATATCACCACCTACAAAAGTTACACTCCAGCCCTCATAAAGTTCCAATCCAACCCTTGCATCTTCCATCAGTTTCATCTTAACCCCTCATGCAATAGTAACTGCACACTTAACACCCTTGTTACATAACAACAACCATAAGTCCAACAACTTTATATAATCTGTTACAATAAATCCAATATACATTGCTTGATGTATGAATTACTATCATAATAATTTCAACATCCCTCATAATTCATACACCAAACATATCGACTAGACCCAGTTTATCACACAACTGCTCATGTTGAGCATTATTCAATCCTTTTGTAAACAAATCTGCCAACTGATTCTCAGTGGCAATTTTTTCTGGAGATACAACTCCATTAACTATCTTTTCACGCAAAAAATGCAGATCAATTTCAAAGTGCCTAGACCTCTCATGGAAGACTGGATTAAGTGAATAGAGATAGCAGATTGGCTATCACAGAACAATTTAACAGGTAACTTATATTCAACTTTCAGCTCTTTTAAAGTGTTTAATATCCACATCACTTCACATGTAGCAGGGCACATAGCTCTGTCCTCGGCTTCTGCCGTAGACCTAGAAACAACACTTTTTTTCTTGCTTTTCCAGGAAACTAATGAGTTTTCCTAGAAAAATACCAAACCCAGTTATAGACCTTCTCGTCGCCAAACACTTGGCCCAGTCAGAATCAACACACCCTCTTAGGCCATATCCATTTCCATTTTTAAACATAACTCCTTTCCCTGGTGATAACTTTAAGTGCTTAAGTAGCCTTAAAGCAATTTGCAAATGACTAGAATTAGGAGCATGCATAAATTGACTTAAAAATTGCACAACATAACTTATATCTGGTTGAGTTATGGACAAGTAAATGAGTTTTCCAATTAATATTTGAAAATTAGTAACATCTTTAACAACTTCTTGACTCTGACCTAACTTATTGACCAACACATGACTTTGTTCAATGGGAGTGTTAACAGGTTTAACTCCTAGATATCCAAACTCACTAAGTTGGATATAAGACTTCAATTTCAAGGCAATACTTCTGTTGAGTCAAACACATACCAACATCAGAATATAAGACTTCAATTTCATGAAAATATCAAAATTCCTAAATCTTTAATCTGAAAATTATCACTTAGAATTTTTTTCACATTAACAATTTCAGACTGAGAATTGCCATTAACAATTATATCATCTACATAAACCAACAAAACAATAAACACATAATTTTTTTATAAGATATACATCGAATGATCACATACACTTTGGACAAACCCCATATTGACTAACACATGTGTTAACTTCTCATTCCATTTCCTAGGAGCCTGTTTAAGTCTTAACAAAACTGTTGAACCGACTGGGGCTTGTCCTAGGACTCTCCTTGACTAACACATGTGTTAACTTCTCATTCCATTTCCTAGGAGCCTGCCGAGGCTAGTTTCACTGGGGACAGACGTTTGCAAGATGGTTAATATCCTCACATTTGAAGCATGCTCGCACAGGAGCAACTTGAGCTTGGTTTGGAGCAGGGTTTTGGGCTACAACAGCTTGGTTCTGGTTGGCCATAGGTGGTTTATGGCAGTGTTGAGAAACGTGCCCATATCGATTACAATTGGCACACTTGCGGCACGGGACGTTGGCAGGATGATGGTACTGGCACTGGCCACAGTTGGGTTGAGTCCCAGTGTAACCCTTGCGTGGAGGTTCGGCATTGGGTGCAGCAGGCATAGATTGTAAAGGTTAAGGGTTCGGCGGAGTGATGACCGCACAGTTTTGGCTTTGGCTTGAAGCCTTCTGCTTCTTGCCTCGGTTTTTCTTGGTGGTAGCGGGTGTTTCGGTGGTGGTTTTAGCGATGGCTTGGTGTGCGTTTTTCAATGAAGCTTTTGCGGTATTCCTTCGCATGACGTGGTTACTGTTAAGGCGGGCAGTTAAACAGAAGGTTTCCTCGATAGTTGCTGGACAACCAGCTTCCACGAGGTTCATGAAAGAATCGGGTAGGCAGCGAATGTACTTGTTGATGGACTTCTGGTGTGTGCAAAGCGTGATATGTTTTTATTGATATTTTAAGCCCATTTTACACATTAGTCAAGTTTTAAGTTTATATAACACGATATTCTACTAACACTAAACACACACTTGGGCAAGTGTACCCATTGTGAGCGTAGTATAGCGTTGGTAAGATACCGAGATCGTTCAAGGACACAAGAACTTTTAGTACCGGTTTATCCTCAACGTCTAATCAATCTAAAATTTTTGAGAAAAGTTTTGAAACATAAAAATAAAAATTAAAATGCAAATAAAAAGTAAAATAAAAACAGATCGACAAGATAGAATCACTTGGATCCGACTCGCCTTTAATGTATCCTTTGATGATTTTCGCACTTTCGGACTTTTTAAGAGATTATCTTAGTTATAGATAGTAGGCCCCTCTTTTGAAGGTGACGTTACCCTTAACCCAGTGGTTTGAATCAACAGGGATACAATCCCAAAGGGTCGGAATATTGAAAGACAATTAAGTTAGTTATTAATGCGAAAAGTGGTAGGCCCCTATTTTGAAGGTGACGTTGCCCTCGGCTAAGTGGTTTGAGTCAACAAGGATACAATCCCAAGAAGCCGGTTTAATGTATTAATAGTAGTTTACATACGAGGGGTTCAAGCTATCCGCACCCCCACCATCCAATACCAGTGGGTATTGAAGGAGGTCCTAGTAAGCTTGAACCAGGTCCTTGTAAGATCTATACACTGAACAAGGCAAGATCCTTACCAAACCATTCCCCTAACCCCCGACCAGGTAGTCAACATGCCTTTATATAGACCGTAAAGACATGAATGATGCAATCTTTTACTTTATATAGACAGTAAAGTAACTTCAAGACACCATGGAAAAATGATAAGAAAAATTCACCTTCAACATATGAAACTAGTTATTAAAGTCATTAATACAAACCCAAATAAAAAGTGCCGAAAGATTAAAAATCAAATGTAATACAATAAAGACTTGTCTTCACCAAGTGATGTAAGAGGCTTAACCAAACATGGCCTTTGATTGGCAAGAACCCTTACAATCAATCTTGGATCCCGAGACTACTACACACTCTAAAGATGGATGATGGGTGATGGTGGTGGGTGTTGGTGTTGTAGTGGTGGTGGAGTGGTGGCAAAGTGGGAGAGTAGTGGTTTGCCAAGGGATGCCTTTGAAGTGAACCAAGCACCCCTATTATAGCCTGCACAGAACTCTGGCCACGGCCCCGTGTCCAGCGGGCACACCCCTGTGGCCAGCCTTTTCTCTTCCTTCATTAATTGCAAGTGTCAGCAGAGGGCCCCACACGGCCCCGTGTCTCCTGGGCACGACCCCTTGGTCAACTTCGTATCTGTACTATCAAGATTTGGCAAGATTCTACGTATCTTTGTGTTGACCACGCCCCGTGCTGAGCTGGGCACGCCCCCGTGGTGGGCGTGGAAGCTTCTACAGGTTTGTCTTTTGTGCAGGTCCCTGACCACGCCCCGTGTTCAGTTGGGCACGGCCCCGTGGTCAGTCTTCTGACTCCTTGTTTTTACTTTGGGGATGCTGCCGAGGGGTCATGCATGTCACGTTTATTCCTTTTCTTTGTATTTATGTTGGTTTTGGCTTCTTATTTGCTCCTTTTGTTCGTTTAAGCTCATTTGGTCCTGTAAATTCAAAAGGAAGACAAAAACATGTTTTTTCCAACATTAGTACTAAAAAAGTGTTAATTTTATGACTCATTTGATGTAATTTATATGTTACATTTTGCACACATCAAATACCCCCACACTTGAATCTTTGCTTGTTCTCAAGCAAAACTCTTTAATATGTGGCTTACACACCGAAATGGAAGAGGTAGAGGAGAAATTTTGGGCTTATCTTGAGTGTCGGAAATCCAAGATCTTTATTCAGTTTTATTTTTATTTTATTTACAATCCTATTCGTCATGATTTATTTAGAACATTTTATAAGAAAAATTACTTATTTGGGCATAACATGCCTCTTTAAAATTCCATTTATATACAAGTTCACATACCTCACGGGAGATCACTCAACACTCGGCCGAAGATGTATTTTTGTGAAACATTCGAGACCGGCATGGAACTTACTTCTACCATATGCTTGGCAAGGGATCAAACCTCCTCCTTTTTAACTATAAGCCTTCGTAAATATCAAAAGGACTTTTGGGAAGGGTTAGGCTTGGGCTAATGGTAGGTGGTTAAATGGCTAAAAGCGTAAAAAGCGTCGGTCGTCTTAAAACTTTTTGTTTTTGTGACTTTTATTCAAACTAAGCATATTCAAACAAGGTTTCTTTGAGGAACTTGTTTGTTTATTGCAAGACTTTCATTTTTTTATGTCACAAAATAACAGAGCTTTTTAGTAAAACAAAGGGGTTGAAAAGAAAAAGGTTTTGGTGGGTAAAGGGTGTTTGTTTTGTGGGTTTTGAAAAGAAAAGGTTTAGGCTCAAAGGGGTTAACTAGGGGGATTTTGGATAGGTAATAAAAAAAGTCACCTGAGTTTGCAAACTGTTAGTATATTGTAACGCAAGTAATTGTAATTGTAATTACATGCGTTATTAAATGTTATAACGAAGCCACCTATGTTAGTAATTATATAGCACAAAGATAAAACATGTTAGATTAAAATCCAGCACCTAGGTAATTACAACACAACCCTCGACTTTGTACCCCTCACACGAGTTTCCTATTTCGTATTAGATCTAACCTCTCTACTAGAATAGTATTCGAATCAAAAAGTCAAAACAAACAATAATAAAGAGGATTTTTTGGATTCCTCAATTTCCGGTTTCTTTGGGTTTTACCGGATACGTGATGGGTATGGTATTAAAGTAGATTTAAAAAATTTTGTATGATCCGTTGGTAAAGAAGAAATCGATACGTAATATTACTTTTTGGGCATTAATATTTTCATTTTAAATGAAGAACACATAAAGCATAATAAGTAGAACACATAAACGTAATTTTTTGGTTTCACAACTATATTACAAGAATACCCTTTGGTTTTACACTGAAATTACAATAAAACCTAAAATATAGACAAATCAATGCGCATTGTCCGTACACTTTTGCTCTATATAAAAAGAGTATTCTCTATTTCCTTTTATACACCATAAAACCATATCTGTCTTTCTCTCAATGTTTTGAAACCCGGACCGGGCTGCCTGGTCAGACCGGTCCGGCCGGGATCCGGAGCCTATACTGGACCGGTTCACCACATCAGTTCATTTCAGCATCAGCTCGGCAGTCGTGCCGGGGGCCGGGCGGTCGGGCCGGCAGGTTGTCTCATAGGGTCGAGCCGGTCAGAGCTTTCCGGCGAGCTTCATAAAAGAACAACTTCTTATCATTCCGGCGACCTCCGATGAACTGGTAAACTTTAAGGTGAATAGAATAAAAAGGAAGAAGATAGAGGAAAAGATTTTTGGGTTAATACAAAAACTAAAGTAATATTTTATATATTTTCTAGAGTTGTGGTACAGTGATAGTGATATGACATTTCCCTGTACCTCACTCTTTTTTTCCTTATCTTTTAACGTTTATTGGTTTAATGAATTCTTTTGAGATGCCATATTGGTTTAATAAATACAATTTTAGTTTTTCTCTTTTTATTGTTCTGATTATTTATTTTTTTCTATAATGTATCATTCAGTTTGCTTTATGATTTTAACTTTATATAACTTAGGTCCAATGTTTTTTTAAATCATTAGTAAAAAAACTTATGACGTAATCCGGGTCTTAAATCCGGTTGAACCGGTCGGACCGGTCCGACCTTTGACCCCGTAAGGCGACCGGGTCGACCTCCGGTCCGGTTCTGAAAACATTTTCTCTCACCAAAATGTTGAACCTTTTCCGAAAGTTTACTCCGGCAACCAGATCAGCCGTGTTTAGGCTTACGCCGTCGGCAAGATCGAACGTGAAGGACCAACTTTTCAAATGGTCAAGAAAACGGGACTATAAAAAAAGAGACGAGATTCGGGACTGTAAAGGCTTCTTGGAACAAGCACCATGATGCGTTTATTGCGTCAGGTAACGATTCTACTACGTATGTATTCCTAATCTCTACAGATATAACATTTTTGATGTTTGTTTCATTAGTTTCGTTGAAGGCTGATAAAGGCTTCCAGACTTTAAAAGTGTTTCTAAGCAACCGGGTGGCTGAAATCACAGCAACAAGTGGAGACTACTGGGGGAGACGTACGTTTCTTCACTCTTTTTTGTTCTTATTTTTTCCAAATATCCTCTGTAATTCTTATTAACAGTCAAGTTGTGTAATCATTTCTGTAATTCTTATTAACAGTTAAGCTGAAGCTAGCTGGAAACAAACTTCTCTCCAGGCTTACACTTGGAATGGGGAACAACAGAAAATCAACGATCCCACTCAGATCGGTGCAGAGTGCCGTTTTCGGTACAGGAAAGGGGTGGTGGTTTTCGAGAACCACCTAGGAATGTAGTACCACTTCCTGGGGTTGAGAAAGAAGGAGTGAAATTTGAGGTAAAAAGTGGTCGGATGTTAATCATAGGAACTCCGTTGCCGGGGGGGGGGGGGCTGAAGAGAATGACATGATTGATCTTATGGTGCCGGAAAAGAAAGGGGAGTACACCCTTGATGACTTAAAGATTGACCGGAAAAAGCCGTTTGTTGTGGTTCTTGTCACACCCCCAAAATACCACCCATGGGAAACCCTACTAGGCGTGTGACAAACCAATAACGAGCCACCAATCACATTGAACCAAACACAAGTTGTTAAATATAATCGTCAATTATTAAAGAAAAGTGACATCTATAAGTTTAAATGAAAACCAACATGTGCAGCGGAAGCAATTAATAAACCAAAGTTAAACCGTTTCGAAATCAATGTATAGTATTAATAATTCAAACACATGAATCCTTCCAGTCGACCCATGACCACTCCAGCTACTCCAGACAGCAAGTTCCCAAATCCAATATATCTCACGACCTGCGAGCATGCAACAAGTGTATCAGACAACGCTGGTGAGTTCATAGATTTGCGAAAACGTTAGTTACCAAGTGTTTAGTTAATCCATTGAATTTAATTCCGAAAGCAATGTTGAAAACAATGTTGATAATACCCCAATACAAGACGGCTTCTGATTATTTTGCCCTTTCTCCAATGCTCCTATCAAAGCATTGGTCATGACTAGGTCATTAGTTCAACACCCGTCCTCCCAGGTACGGGGTGAGGTTGCCAAACCTAAGTAGCGCTACTAACTAATACCATGTTACCTTCCCGGTAACCAAACAACACGGAGGGACTTTAAAGGTGATAGGAAGAGTATATTATCCAACGTTCCCGTTTTTACCCAAAAGACTTATCCCTCCCAGGAATACCCACTGACTGTCCCAACCACCGGGACGCATGCTCAAGAGATGAACTCACCTTTGATTTGCTCGGTTGATTTAATTACTCGCTTAACAAAAGTGGCCAACCAAGCCCTATGATAGTTGCACGTATAACAGTCAGTTTCCATACAAGTAAATCACATAGCCATACGCGCATTCTAACCATCAGTACACAAGCAAGCAGGTTTTGTGTTTCACATACGTAAACAATAATTCAGTCATTCACTCTAATGTGCAACTCATTAACACATAATTCGATAATATAAAGGTTCCGTGTAAGTGTGCGACTTGGCATATGTAAAGCCCATTTGTACTTGAAGCCCAAAGGACTGTGTGGTTCCTGTTTGAGTGTGTGACCGAGACTAGAGTGTGTGACCCAATAACATTACCCGGCCCGTTAACGTATAAAATCCGAATGTAGTGTGTGTGGCCTACCGGAGAACAACCCACACATCAAGTTACACACTCCAAAAATCACAGCAAATCGGTTTCACCAACCATGTATTCCATGACACCACAATTTCCATGACATCGTGTAATTCCTAACCCTCCTTAAATTATTAACATAATTTAACAATAACATTAATCTTTAATGCGGATCAAGTACCACAATCTTTGTAACAGTTTCTCATCCTCATGCGAATCCAATTCACGGATCGGATATCGTATTTAACAGGGATTAACTTACACGTTCTTAGTCCAATTAGGTCTAATCATGTATTGTTTCAATGTATGCTCATCATCCAACAATCATGCAACATATCTAAGAACATCCTATCGTACCAAATCATCGAACCCTGATAACATACAAGGGTTATCAGTAGCCTCACACGCATACATCTTGGATCATCGACTAGCATCATAGACAAATTTCAGATTCATGCTAACAGTTTAGTTCGGACCCTATATTACCATACAATCCTAGCTATATAACATCATTCATACGCATTCACGGTTATAATTCGGCACTACATTGCACATAACGAAAACAATCACTGTGGTTCAAACCAAGAATAGTTACACTAACCAGATTATCTTGAACAAGATCTAATGGTTGTTATCCAAATCATCGCATAACAAGTTGTTCACACAGATTATCATTCTGATACATATTGATCCACAACAATTTGAAACCAAACATATCAAATAATCTATCCCTTACTTCGCAATTAATATTCATATTCTCATTTGACCTAATAATCTATGTTCTTGAATCATAAACAAGAAAAACCCACTAACCTGATTATGAGTTACATGGACACAAGAGTCGAGGAGGGTGGGGATCTCGATATAGAGGGACTGCCGTCAAAGATGTAGAATTAGGGTAGATATATCTTATTATTCTATTGTGCCATTTAAATTATATAAAGAACACACACACACAAAGCCGTATGTGTGTATGCGCTTAACAAAAGAACCGGCCCAACATTCTATCTTTATTTGGGCTTAGGGAAAGTGGACTAAGAACAGGGATTGGGAGTGTGGTCAAAAGGGTTCATGGGGAGTGTGGTCAAACGGGTTCTACGGCTCCGAGTATAAGTGTGCGGTTGAACATACATAAACTGTAACCGTGTATCATTTAATATGTAGCAACTCACAATCATATAATCATGCTCGTTCATGTAATCTTATAAACACAATCAAGGTAAAGCTTCATATATAACACATCACAAATACATGCATACCACAGTTTCCCCAATGAGTCTCGCAAAACTTGTTCATACATAAAATCGTACCTATATCGTATCATTATGCAACAAGTTATTATTGTTATATTTATATAACATAAACAGAACTCCCATTTATGAGAAAAGTTAGCGCGAACGCGTATTGAGTTTAACTGGACTAGACAAACTAGTAATAATAATAAGGAAACAGTGGAAATCTGAAAGTGCGGGTTGTCACAGTTCTGGTCAGCAACTACAAGAATAAGGTGATGACCCCTACTTTCGGTGGTGGTGCGGAGGAGGAAAAGGAGTAGCCTGGTGGTTCACGGTGGGATGAAGGTTATGATGTTTGATTTGTGTTTATTATTAGATATTAAAATTAATTATCTAGTAGTTTATTAATGTTATGTTTATGTTATAATGTATGTAATTTCGATTAGGTGTGACATTTAGTTGAAACGGTTTGTTGTAACCATGGCACCGTTTCATAAACGGTTATTCCCGCCATTGTTCAACCACCGTTATTCAACCACCAATATGATATGTATATATATATATATATATGTAGTTACCGACAAACTTATTCAGGTACCAAGACAATTATGTTATTATCTCAAATTGTCCAAAAACTGTTACTTCTTGTTTGTTCCTTTCATACTCTGTTTTGCACTTAATCTTCATACACTATGCAAACGAATTCGAATGTCAATTTTACTTCTGCTCATAACAATCTGATTTCCAACAAAGTGGTATCAGAGCCACGGTTAAGAAAGATGGTTTTATGCAATCTACATCAACGATACTGCCATGTGATCACTGCACCGATGAAAAGATCGAAAAGCAAAGGAAGGAGTCACACGTTAAACTTTGTTATTACTGTCACGAACCCGGACCCCGGATCATTTCGTGCAAAGTGAAGGAAAACGATGAAGGGACTCAATTTTTAATCCGACAAGCCATAAACACCGGTATTCAGCGACAAGAAGCAGAAGATGATTTCCGACAGGAACTGATCGTCACCGGTACCTAAGGCGGATTATAGGGTGATATATGGTATGTAAGTACAGTATTTAATCATCACATTGCCAGAAATCTGAATGTGTTTAAACGAATTAAACACATGGTTGGGGTAGAAACAAAAACTGGGGAAGATAACTTTCTATTTATCAGGGGTGTAGGGGCTGTAGAAGTTAAGTCTGGGAATGAATCATTACGTATTCAAAGTATATTTTATGCACCTGAATTAGGTCGTAATGTCTTAAGTATGGATCAGTTAGTATTACAAGGATATACGGTTAAGATAAATGGCGAAAGGTGTAAGACATATTCGATGTTTTTTTGTTCCTGTTTCTAACACCATGAATGAAGTCACCAGATTAACGAAGGAAGAAGAAATAGGAATGAAAGAAAAACAAAAGGTAATTAATCATAGTTCCACAAATGAAGAATACAAGGCAGATTATCTAAATTCATATTTCGAAACCCTGCACTTATCATCACTTGAACCTAATTGGAATGTCATGATCATTCAAGCAATGGAATTTCATGATTTCACTAACTGTAAATCACTGGTAGATATGTTAGATGATGGGGAATTTGAAACGCCCAAAGTTCTAAATCCGAAAATTCAATAATTCATACTATTGTCTAATAAAATTCGGGCATGACCCGTTCGTAAAATAAGCAATTTCCTGTTTAATAACATTCAACAATTGACCTACAACGCATTTTAAAAATACATAGTAAATTTCATGACACTTAAGAAACTTTCAAAACGACCATCACAACTAGTGTTTGACAAAAGATTTACAACTTCAAGTTTAGAGTTTATAACTACCAACATAGCCTAATTAAATCAAAATATTGACCCAGTGATGATACATCAATGATTGCGGAAGTGCATAAAGGCGTTCAAGGTGTGTTCGGTTCCGAGCGATGCAATAGCATTTAAACTTGAGATTTACCTACAACCATTACAACAAACAACATTAGCGTAATACTCATATTTCAACTAACGCGTTAATGAACTTGGTGAACCAATAATCACCATTTAAATTCTGAACCATACATGGCTAAGTCATTCTTATACTCGGCTTTCTTGTTTATGTAACCAACTTCGTTACATCTTTCTCTCCAAATCATTCTATCATAACCCGTTTACACGGAACAATAAGAAAACTTCACTTATTCATTCTCATTCTAACCCTAACCCGAACCGACCCGTTCATCACGGACCGTTACGGAGCTCTACTTTCGCGTTCTCATTTTAATACAATGACTATCATTAAGAAACTAATATTTAAAGTAACAAACTACTAATATTGTTGAATAAACTTGTAAGTAGCAAACTTACCTCGTTCTTGAGCCTTTTGTTGCGAACCGGAATTAGCTCCTTATTCTTTCACTCCTACATATAATTCATTCTTATTTAGATTATTTCATTCACTACAATCACATTCACGCATCAATCACATTCCATTTCATATTTTGCAATGTATCAAATACTACATCTTCCCTATGCCAATTCAACACTTTTAATACATTCAAAATCACATAGTTCTTCATTGAGGCATTTTATCGAACACATGGTGTGCAAACAACATTTTGAGCCTTATGTACATGTATCCAATGCACGATTTCACTAGCAATATTCACAACTCTTTTAATCAACTAAATTCACATATCTTAATCATTCTACAATCATAACAATTCATCAATATCCTAATACATAAACATTCATCAATCAAGACTACTCAATTTATTTAACTTCAAAACCATTATACTACTAGAACAAATGGGTTTTCCTTCAAACCATCAATACTAACTATTAGGAAACAAGATACTACAGCTGATCTCAAGGAATAATTCATGCTCTTGATTATTGCATTTAAACTATTCAACCTTTTCCATATTCACTTAGCTTAATTTTCTCCTGTACATTTGCTAGTTTCCTGTTGTATTTTGTTCTATATATATCTTTGTAATTATGCTCATTGTACAATAGAATCAGTTTTACCATAATACTACTCTATACCGCATATGGTATCAGAGCAATAACAAAGCTCCATCGAGCCCTTCTCCGATCCTGCAATTTTTTCTGCAGTCTCTCCCGACTCAGAAACACAGCAGCCCATTTCCTGCACCTGTTCTGCCCCTGCTCTGCACCTGTCCGATTGACCCAGAAACACAGCAGCCGACCCAACTTTTCTTCCTACACCTGTTCGATTGACATGGCCACTACCATCATTCCCCTCTCCACTCATGCTCACTTCCCAATCCAACTAATCCCGGATAATTTTACCTCATGGAGAAAACAAGTTATGTCCACTCTCACCGGACTTGAACTCGAACAATTTGTTGATGGCAAAACTGAACCACCTCCTAAAATCCTCGAAGGCAAACCGAACCCAGCCTATCGCCTATGGTTCCGACAAGACCAAACCCTGCTCGGAGCCCTCCTTGGCAGCTGCTCCGCTACTGTTTTACCCATCGTTGCTTCCGCAGAAACCTCTCTTGAACTTTTTCAGCGCCTAACCGAAACTTATGCGGGTGTCTCTCGATCCCGTATCATTTCCCTTCGCTCCAAGCTCGCCACAACTATCAAAGGTAACCGGCCTGTTGCGGAATATCTTCGTGAAATGAAGTCAATTGCTGATGAATTGGCCCTTGCCCAGAAACCGGTTGATGAAGACGACCTCATTGTGCACATCATCACTCATCTAGGAGAAGACTATAAGCAGGTCACTGCTGCTGTCAAAATGCGCGACACATCCATCACTTTTTCAGATCTTTTTGAGAAGCTGGTAGATCATGAAAGGTCCCTCCTTGAAACCCAACCCACCCCTGTTCTCACAACCATCAATAGCACCCAAAGGCGACCATCCCGGCCAACATATGACAGTCGTTTCTCTGACTCTCGCAGCAACCGCTTCAACAATCCTGGACAACGGAATGGCCGCCCGCAAGCCGGCTCCAGTTACCGTACTAACCGAAATAATTATTTTTGTCATTTTTGTAACATCACAGGTCACGAGACGAAGGATTGTAGAAAGCTTGTGCGGTTCCTCCAGGAACATCATATCTCCCATCCGACTTCCACATCCCCAAGTCCAACAGTCAACTCTTCCCTTTCCAGCTCTTCCAACAGTCCGCTTGGCATGTTTGATAGCGGAACATCCAATCACGCGTCCTATGATCCAGCTTTCTTACACAGTCTCTCCGACTATGGCGGACCCGATGAGATTGTGCTAGGAAATGGTAATACTCTTCCCATATCTCACACTGGTCACTCATCTATTCCTACTAATTCTCGTCCATTAAAACTAAACGATGTGTTACTTGTTCCGAGCTTACGTCATAATCTTGTTTCTATTGCTAAACTTTGCAAAACTAACAAAGTTTCGGTTGAATTTTTTCCTCTTGATTTCTTTGTTAAGGATCTTCGCACGGGGGCGCGCCTACTGCGGGGAGTGAACATAAATGATGTCTACTATGCTCCCAGCTTCATTCCTCATAGTCCGAAGCAAATCAATTCAAGCACCACTTCATCAGGGTCACTTCTTTCATGGCATCACACGTTTGGACATCCCTCACTCAAAATTCTAAAAGCCTTACTAAATAATTTAGGACTCAAATATAATAAAATGTCCAAAACTCCATTTCATTGTGATGCTTGTTCTCTAAATAAAAGTCATAAAACGCCATTTGGTGCAAACTCATTTAAAGTGTCTAAACCATTACAACTTGTTTATTCCGATGTATGGGGTCCTGTCCAAAAATCAATCGATGATTACACATACTACGTCATATTGTTGATTATTACTCAAAATATACGTGGTTATATCCAATGAAACGAAAATCCGATGTTAAACTTCTTTTCCCACAATTTAAAACTCTAGTGGAGAAGTTCTTTCACACACCTCTCGTCTCACTTTTTTCGGATAACGGAGGTGAATACATTGGACTCCTCCCCTATCTTAAAGAGAATGGAATATCCCACTTCACCACACCTCCACACACTCCGGAACAAAACGGTGTCGCTGAACGCCGACATCGTCACATCGTTGAAACTGGTTTATCCCTTCTTCATCATGCCAATCTGCCGCTATCTTTTTGGTCACATGCCTTTCAAACCGCAGTTTATCTCATCAATCGCCTTCCAACACCAATTCTTGACAACCATTCTCCATTCCACTG
Organism: Helianthus annuus; assembly: GCF_002127325.2. NCBI lineage: Eukaryota > Viridiplantae > Streptophyta > Magnoliopsida > Asterales > Asteraceae > Helianthus > Helianthus annuus. The sequence continues at coordinate 163,744,377 of NC_035446.2, forward strand.
CCTCTACAATACTCCTCCAACCTACACCAAACTCAAACCATTTGGATGTTTGTGTTTCCCTTGGTTACGGCCCTATGCGCCTTCTAAACTTCACTCGCGTTCCATTAAATGCATCTTCCTTGGCTACTCTTCCTCCAAATCCGCCTACAAATGCTTTGACCCCATCTCTCATCGTCTCTACCATTCTCGACATGTCGAGTTTGTTCAACATCAATTTCCTTTTTCCCAAATCACCATCCCTAAACTTCCCTCATCCGAAACATTCACCACACACACCCATCGACCACACATCACTCCTGACATAACTAACCCATCCACTGCACCAACCTCTTCACCACCTCCCACGGCTCAACCCATTCCAACTCCATCACCTACCACCTCCGAAACTCCGACAAACTCTACTCCCAACCCTACTTCGACCACTTCCACTACTCCTTCATCACCTACGGTTTCACCATCACCTACGGTTTCACCATCACCTACTGACCCCATATCCCAAACCGCCTCCTCGTCCTCCACTTCTCCTTCCCAACCTAACCCCGTCCCCACTCGACCACAAAGGGTTCGCAAACCCAATACCAAATACTTCAATCCTAATGTAGTCAACACCACCACCATTCATCCTATACCCGCTACCCTTGAGCCTACATCTCATACTCAAGCTCTAAAAGATCCCGAATGGCGGCACGCAATGGATAATGAATTTAATGCTCTTCTTCAAAACGGAACATGGGAACTTGTTCCTCCCAACTCTCATACCCCCATTGGATGTAAATGGGTATTTCGGATTAAACGAGCTCCTGATGGCTCAATTGAAAGATACAAAGCACGCTTGGTTGCAAAAGGATTCCATCAACAGTACGGGAAGGATTATTTCGAAACCTTTAGTCCCGTCTCCAAGCCCGTCACCATTCGTCTCATTCTATCCATTGCGCTCTCTAAAAGTTGGTCCTTGAAACAACTTGATGTCAACAATGCCTTCCTTCATGGCACTCTCACAGAAGAGGTTTACATGATACAACCTCCAGGTTATGTGAATCCTCAACATCCTCATCATGTTTGCAAGCTACACAAATCCTTATACGGCTTGAAACAAGCCCCTCGGGCATGGTACAACGAACTTACCTCCTTTTTACTCAAGTTCGGCTTTCAAAAATCTCTTGCTGATCCGTCCTTGTTCATCTACAATAAAGGCTCCATCACGTCATACCTTCTTGTCTACGTTGATGATCTAGTCCTAACTGGCAACAACAATGACTTTCTTGACTTCTTCACCACCTCTCTTGCTAATCGGTTCTCCATCAAAGACCTTGGCTCTCTTCACCATTTCCTTGGTATTGAAGCTATCCAAACCACGAATGGTCTCTTTCTTTCCCAACATCGTCACATTCAAGACCTTCTCACCACTTACCGCATGGATGGTGCCAAAGAGGTTCACACACCTCTTGGTACCGCGGACACACTCTCTCCTCATGACTCCTCTCCTAAAATCGATCCAACTCCCTACCGAAAGCTTGTTGGTTCACTTCAATACTTGGCTTTCACCCGGCCCGATATTTCCTTTGCTGTGAACAAATTGTCTCAATTCATGCATATGCCAACTCAAACCCACTGGCAAGCCCTCAAACGCGTTTTACGCTATCTCAAAGGTACCATTCACCATGGTCTCTTCCTTAAACGCACTTCTTCCCTTGACCTTTCAGCCTTTTCAGACTCGGACTGGGGTGGAATACAGGATGGGGGACGCTCAACTACTGCATATCTTATCTACTTGGGATCTAACATTATTTCGTGGCGGTCTTGTCGGCAAAAATCAGTCTCTCGGTCCTCAACTGAGGCTGAATACAAGGCGCTTGCTAATGCTACAGCTGAACTAATCTGGATACAACACCTTCTTCAGGAACTCGACATCAAACCCACGCACACACCCACATTATTTTGTGACAACACGGGGGCGACTTACTTATGTGCCAATCCTGTCTATCACTCCAAAATGAAGCATGTAGCGTTGGATTATCACTTTGTTCGTGAACGGGTTTCAAACGGTCACCTGAAAGTTCTTCACATCAACTCCTCTGATCAACTTGCGGATGTTCTCACAAAGCCACTGCCTCGCCGACCATTTCACACCTTTCGCTCCAAGATCGGAGTCTCCGACGGTTCCTCAATCTTGCGGGGGCGTATTAGGAAACAAGATACTACAGCTGATCTCAAGGAATAATTCATGCTCTTGATTATTGCATTTAAACTATTCAACCTTTTCCATATTCACTTAGCTTAATTTTCTCCTGTACATTTGCTAGTTTCCTGTTGTATTTTGTTCTATATATATCTTTGTAATTATGCTCATTGTACAATAGAATCAGTTTTACCATAATACTACTCTATACCGCATACTAACGAATTCCAAGCATAAAACATCCTCTAATGATGTTTCTAATTCATACACAGGTTCAATTTCTCCAATTTTCACGACTTGATTAAACCCTAGTTCATGAAAGTGCATCAAATCGCATAATCTGACTTACCCTATGTAGGAAACCCTTAGATGGTTGAGAATTTGGTCACATGCATTCGATTTCTGGATCAACAACACCTTAAATCCCTGAATTTCTTGAGGTATTATGAAGGAGAAGGGTTTCTTCTCCTTCCTGCTTCTTGGTCGTGACCCACACCCACCCACTAACTGGGTTTTTAAATTTTTATAATGTTACTAATCATATTTACAAGTTTAACCCCTCAAGGTTATTTAAGTTATCATTCTTATATATTTCCTAACCTTTAACTTTCATTATTTATTTATAACTAACTAATCATTTAAAACATATAAACATTCGATTAATCTTTATTAGAATTTGGGGTGTTACAGAATTCGTGTTTAAGTATAAGCATGAATTAGAGATCAAGTTCGAAGAGATGTTAGAATGGTTTATAAAGATCAAACTGTGAATATCAACTCGACCAATTCCACCCTATTTGGCTGATAATAGGAAGATCGATTTGCTTGATTTATACATGGTTGTGAAACGTGATGGAGGGTATAAGAATGTGACAAACAACAACTTATGGGTAGTGGTGGCTAAGGATATGGGTTATGATTATAATGATGGGGAATTAATGAGAATTATGTATGCAATGTATCTGGATGTTTTGGTATATTACTACAAGTTCAAAACTGTTCAAGAAAATGTTATGGAAAAGGAAATGATAGGAAATGATGAACGTCCTTCTATTAACGGCCGAGAAAGGAGTAAAAGCGAAGGCAATGCTCAAGAAGAAGAGACACTCCAACATTATGCTTTGTTTGTTGGAAACGGTTGGCATGGAATGAAGAAAATGCAGAAGAGGCGTCAGTTCGATTTCAAACAGGCAGCGAAAGCAGTGGATGAAGCTAATCAAAGTGTACTCCAAAGATCCACCAAGACCTAATTAAGTATAGGGGAGTGTATTAGGTATTAAACTTAATTATCTAGCAGTTTATTAATGTTATGTTTATGCTATAATGTATGTAATTTCGATTAGGTGTGACATTTAGTTGAAACAGTTTGTTATAACCATGGCACCGTTTCATAAACGGTTATTCCCGCCATTGTTCAACCACCGTTATTCAACCGCCAATATGATATGTATATATATGTAGTTACCGGCAAACTTATTCCGGTACCAAGACAACTACGTTATTATCTCAAATTGTCCAAAAACTGTTGTATACTTCTTGTTTGTTCCTTTCATACTCTGTTTTGCACTTAATCTTCATACACTATGCAAACGAATTCGAATGTCAATTTTACTTCCGCTGAAAAACAATTATGCTTTACTAATTTCAAATGACTTTGCTTCTTTGATAATTTTGATATGCATGTGGTTTCTGTGATTTCTTATCTAAATTGCAATCGATTAAAATGAATCTTTAATATTAAATATTCATACATTTGGTGTAGATTAGTGTAAGTTTATATATATAATCAATATTAGTACGATATATTTGAAAATGTATAGAAAGTTTGGTAGATTAGTAAGTTTATATATATAACAATTAGTATGATGTAGTTAAAATATATAAGAAGTAAATCATATGAATGGAACGGGTAAATAGATTTAGATATAAATGAACAAACCTTGAAAAGTTGTGATTAGAGGTGGACAAATCCGGTTAGGGTTTTAACCCTAACCGGTTTCAAACCGGGTTAGGGATAGGATGAAAAATATTCAAACCGGTTTGCCACTCAAACCGGGTTGGGTTCTAACCGGATAGGAGACAAGAGAACCGAACCCTATGAAACCTATTCGGGTTGGGTTGGGACCGGTTTGACTGTGAAATACCCATATCGTGTCCAACCCTATAGGTAGAAACGGGTCCAAACTGGTTGGCTATATATCAGGTTCAAACCGGGTTCGAGTAGGGTTGTCGAGTTTGGTTTCTAACCCGATTTAGGGTTGCACCTCTAGTTGTGATAATGTCGTGAAAATTTAATAATATTTTAAACGTGATTACAATTTGATAAGTAATTTAAAAAAATCATAGGTTTCAATGCCCTTTTATTCAAAATTAACAATAACTTCGGTTATTGCTTCTCATTGATAAGGTGTGGTTTAAGTTTCTTTTACCTCATCATATCATTAACTATTATTTTCCTTTAATTCATACTCGAGCAAACCTTCATGAATGGATTCCATCGATGCAATACTTAGGCACCGATGATGTTACCCGAATTAAATGGATTCCATCGGTGCACCAATGATTATTCGAAATTATTGATGATGAACATGGAATGGTGGATTGAAAATGGCGAAATGGTAAAAACGTTTCATTTTTGTGAAAATGCAAAGGTCGAACCCGGGTCTCTTTTTAAAGTCTTGTTAACTTAAAATTTGTAATTATAGGTACCCATATAGGTGCTACCAAAACCTTTATGAGTATTCATTGTTATAGTTTTCGATCGACATATTTTTCTGGTATGTCATGGCGTTTTCGTCAGTGAAAACAAATTAAAATACTCGGCCAAGGATGTGTATACAACTAATACCTTGTGTTCGCCCGCCTTACACCTCAGTTTTATGCATGTTGGGCGTGTATAAACTATGTAAAGTGTAAAAATAGTTGTTACCCAATAATCTTTTTTCTCTTTTGTATCTTCAAGAATGTTGTATTAGAGTTCCATGATGCAACTAGGGTTACAAAATGTGTGGTTATATAAGCTACGATTTTACACTTCAATTCCCGATGCTATCATTAAACATCACTTTGGTCTAATAATGTGTAATCCAACCTTTTAATATACAAGTTTGCATATTGATGCCCAGCTGAATGTTATCAACTGGTTGGCTTCAGTGAGTTGTAATGAATTGAGAATTAAATTTGGTTGGATACATTATTGGAGGAAAGTTTAAATGAGAACGCTAAATATCGCGAGGACCGTGAGAACGAATGAAAAAAGCGCAAGAACTTGGTCAAAAACAATGCAAATTAAAAAAAAAAAAAAATTATACTTATCATTATTATTCGAATACAATGTTAGAAATTTAGTTTACACGTTTAAATTAACGTGAATTCGTTAAGAAAGAAAATTTACACATGTGTAAGTTTGTCATTTACACATGTAACATTGTCTTTACGCAGCTAAAAACAAGGGTAACATTGTCTTTTTAACCCTTTATATACGTTCCGTATAGGTCTATACGCAGCGTATATAAACTTTGTGAAAAAGTGATGCCTTAAACCTACCAAAATGACCCAAAAAAATCTGATGGTTTATATACGTTGCGTATAGACCTATACGCAGCGTATATAACCCTTGTTTTCTATGCAATGATTGCTGATAAGGCTCTGAAATCCATGGTTTATATATTGCGTATAGACCTATTGGTGTGCCAATAGGTGCACCCTGATTCAACTAGGGTTTGGTGCGCATATAGGCACATTGGTGTGCCAATAGGTACACCCTTTCATATTTACTCTCCGAATCCGTTTTGATATTTGCTTTACCTCCGGTAGTTGCTATGATACCTCCTTGTCTGTTAAATATTATTCTTTGATAACATTAAAAAGCTACTGTCTTGTTTGCTCTTAGTTATTTCAGTTCTTAGGCGGTGTATTCAAATGTCTTTACTCAAAAAATTATGCCCAGAGCCGTTTAGTTCGCTTACAATGTATAAGGAGGATATTGCAGAAAGAATGCAGATAAATATTAATCATGAAACTCGAGAAAATGGAGTTAACTAGAGAAGGCGCATGTGTATTCTTAAACATGCTTTGTTCATTGAAGGAAATGCAAAATTGGAGACGAAGAAGGTGCACTATGTTACAGGTATACGTTTACCAAAGAGCTTCATCTACGGTAGGCGCAATATAATCAAGACAGAGATGCAAGATGGAATGCATAAAGTAACCATAGAGAACATACCTTGGCCGACCGAACATCAATAGATTGATAGTTAAGCAGCCAACAAAAAGAACAACTAACACGTTAAGAGCATTCAGTGAGTAGTCTCAATCAACACAAAGATCATCAATGACAAAGTGCAAGGCAACTTCAACAATGCCAGCTTACAATATTAACTAATAATTTGTATATATATGTGCTTAATCATTAATAGTTTATAATGATTTAGGCTTTTACGTTGTTCTTGTTCAGATATAAATCAATTTATAATGTTTATACTTTTAAATACATTTTTCCAGTTACTTTTAACTCAGTTGGCCCATTGCCGTCCCCAAAATACAATTCTTAACTTTATGTAATAAAGCAATTATGTAGGTTTTACGTGCTAGATCTAGAGTCCAAGTAGTATTTTTAAAATCAGCAAACTAATAGATGATGAACGTAACTTTTAAACTATCGGACTTAAAGTGTTAAAACCAGCAAACGATAGGGATGATGTATATTTTTGAGGAATAACATTATAAGTTTTCGGATGATGACCCGACAGACTAAAAATAAAGAGAAGCAAGGGGATTTGAAGTTGTTTTTTGGTTTCAGTGAGATGAATCGAGACAATGTTTATGTGATTACTATTCCGACTGACCGAGGAAAGCTAATCATATTTTATATTACACGTAATTAGCACATTCATTTTATTAAAAAAAATGTAATTTTATCATCGTAATCATAAGGAACACATCTGTTAGCTCAGAATAAAAATGTCAATGCAACACCAAAGGCGACAACGTTGTATACTAGATTAAACACACAAAAATTAAGAAACCGATTACATATAAAGTTAATAAGGATGTCAAACAACCTTCTGGGTTTAACAAGTTAATCCCTATTCAAACAAAAAAAATACATATATACACTGTCATAAAAATGAAATGGCTAAAGACTCGTATACAAATGTAACTAAATGGAAAATCACAAAACATATTATGATTGCTAAAAGAACAGTGTAACAACCATCTGGATGATTTATGTTGTTATCATAAAACTCTGAAGGGTACCCATAAACCAGATCTGGAATTGTGGGAATAGGCGGAGCAGATGGCGTGACATTAGTTTGTGGTGGTGGTGGTGGCGGTAGTGGATCATATGATTCAAGGTGAACGCCATCAGAACCTCGAATATTGTGGAGTTTATGTGATACATCAGAGAGAGTTGGTTGGTTATGGCCATTGGTGAAGTTAAACTTGAAAGTATTCGATTGCGTGTACTCCATGCTCTTTAATCCTTGAATGTGTGACATCGTCATCAATGTTGTAGCAATATCATCAACATGAGGGACATGGCTAGTTTCTTGTGACAGAGTGATATTCTTTTTAGGAAATGAGTGCTTAAGAGCATATTCTATTAGTTGAGGGTGTTTAGTAGTTAAGATTGTAAATTTCCCTATATTGGGATCCATTGCTAACAATATAACATCATCAAGCTTACCAAGTGCCTTCTTCACCTTGTCTATGCATCCTTTACAATTACAAAGTGGATCCATATGTACATCAATTGTCGCTGGAATGGTCATCGTTGATATTTGCTGAAAATGGAAAAAAAAAATCGCAATCCAAACATAGCACAATTATTATTGTCTCAAAAATATTTATGTAAGCTAGCTAAGAAATGTTTAGTTTTAAGGGACCCCTTGTTTTAGTTAAAACTATTAGATAAATCAAACCGACTAATGAAATTACAATAAAGATATTAATCAACATATGATTTAAATAAAAAAACATCCAAATAATATAAATGAATTAGAATTGCTATGATGCTATCCCCATTCCATATCAATTAATATCATATAAACAATGAATTGATGGATGAATTAAATAAATAAATACAGATCATCAAATGTAAAACAATTCATATATATAGTATAGACCAGGTCTACACAACTAGAAAATGGAAGAAAATAAAAAAACTACATAATATATAAGCTTTATTGAAATAAAAAGAATTAAAAGAGGAGTTGTTCAAACCGGGTATCTAATCGACGAAGGAAGGAGATATAGATTCTGCACCAGTTTAAAGCGTTAATATTTATAGGATATACTAAATGTGTGTGTATCACTGTATATATCTACATATTACATGTATGGATCAAAATGCAAGGAAAAAGTTGACAAATCAATTAACAAAACTATTTGATTTAATTCTTACGAGTTTGCAGGGGGCCAGCTAGTCGGAGGTTTTTGCCGGAATGCGATGTGAGTGAAGATATTAGTACAAAAAAATGTTTATATAGGGAACAAGTTGATAGATTGGTCTGCACGCAACAGCTATGAAAGTCCCTGCTTTGTTTAATTTATGAAAGTCTCTTTGTTTAATTTATTTATTATTATATGTTAAGAACTTAATCTTATCTTTTGAATGGTCTTAAATTCTTAATGAACTTAAGGGGAGTGAAACGTAAATTTTCCTAAACAGAAAAAAGGTCTATTACTCTATTTGGCAATTTGTGTAAACTCTTCAAAATTGAGGGGGTAAACCGAAAATAAAAGAGAGATGTTCAAGAAGTTGGTTTTTCCGCGTGTAAAGTACGTGTGATTATTAACCAATAGGAACATGCCACGTGGTAACCACCTTGAGCATCACTTGGTCAGCAACTGCATAAACTAACCCACAAACCGAGTTTGGTTTTCTACTAACGGAAAGGAAAGTTATCACTCATTTCATTTCATTTTCTTCTGTTTATTCTCAAAGGAATGTTGCCTTTTTGTTTTATTTTTATTATTATATTGTAAAAACTAATAAATAAATATATTAAAATCTAGTTTGAAAAAAAAAGTGTAACCATAGTTTTCTGTCACGTCAAATTCGTTTAATTGGGTACCAGTGGTAAATAAGTTTAAGATTAAAGGATAGTAAAATTAGTTCTTAGGACCACATACAATGAGATTAGAATTTTGAGTGCTGCCTAAAATATCATATACATTTTTAAATGTTTTATTTACATGTTAGATATCATGTCACATGCCACCTTTTAGAAAATTAAAAATGCAATATGTATATATTGAACTATACGGTTAGTAGTATCTTAAATTTAAACATATTTACTGTATTAAAAAGAACATCCCCGACATATGTCATCTTTTCAAGACCGGATTGAGATTCATAAACTCTAATGGTTTCGTTTGGTAGATGAGAACTGTTTTGCCTATTTGTTATATACGGAAAAGTCATGATGTGCCGGACTTTTATAAACCTTAGTTCAATATCTAGATTTTTTGTTGTCGATGTGAGATCCGTAATAGTGAGCACTGTAACTAATACTGGGCGTTTAATATCTAGATTTTTTGCTTACAAAATGCTTACACTACCCAAAGGACTAGGGCATCTTGTCAAAAGCAAAAGCTAACAGTGACTCTATTGAAATCTATTAGAAGCGGATGGAACCTACAATTTAATTCAGCAAGATCCATGGGGTGAGCTTGCTTGAAGCTAGGGCACGTCTGGTGGTTGAGTATGGGTCGGTCAGGTAGGTAACCAAGTTGGACCATTTTTTTGTTAAATCTTTTTAGTTATTTAGTTGTCTTATTTGATTATGATTTCGTACCATGACATACTTTAACATAAAAGCTAGTGACACACAAAATTCAAGAAGCTCCACAAGTCTTTTGGGTGATACGAAACCTACACAAGTTTGACATAACTCAACAACATATCCAGAATTTTATAAAACATTGTATCTTACAAAAGTAAGAACAAATAAACAAAATAGGCATAATTTAATATATATAAATGGAAAGTAATCATGAATAACAGTTTTCATTTTAAAATAACTAGGTTTAAAGAAGTTCGCCGCGTTACGGCAAATTTCTTTTATTATTTAGTCTGTGTTTAGATATGTTTTGAGATTACTACGAGCGTGTTGCGAGCGGAACTGCTGACAAGAATAAAAAGAAAATGTAGAAAAAAAAATGCTAAAAGATAACCGAAAGAAAATCAACCAAAAAAGTTGTCTGGTAACGATGTTGTTCGTATGAAACCCGTGGTCAGAGATGAGCAAATTGTTCTGGGTACCGTTACCAAATTTTGCCAAACCGAAAAATCTTAAGTAACAATTCGATACCGACTTTTAGCATTCTTAGTACCGGTTCACTACCATTTTTTACCTTTATATACCGGTACTGTAACCGGTATTTTCGGTATCAGTACCGATTCTGTATCGGTTGGCATCGAACTCATCCCTACCCCCTGAAACTAAAAAAAGAAAAAAATTAAAAGTTGAAGAAAATCAACAAAAAAAAGTTGTACGATACCGTTGTTCGTACGGTAACCGTGATCAGGGATGAGCAAATGGTACCGGGTAGCAGCACTAAATTTCCCGAACCAAAAGATTTCCGATATCAATTCGGCACCAACTTTTGGAGTTTTCTGTATTAGTGCCAGATTTTACCTTCATGTACTGATACCGAACAGGACCGTCCCGGTATTTTCGATACCAGTACTGGTTCGATATCGGTTGACACCAAGCTTATCCCAACCTCTGATATTAAAAAAGTATTAAAGTTAAAAAAGTAAAGAAAATAACTATTATTATAATTATAATATTAAAATAATAAAAGTATTAAAAACCTATATATTATTATAATATTAAAATCACTATTCATTTAAATAAATTAATATATAATAATATATAATATATAATATATAATATATAATATATAATATATAATATATAATATATAATATATAATATATAATATATAATATATAATATATAATATATAATATATAATAATGGGTAAGGTTATTGTAAAAAAGACCAAAAGTGTGAGAAAGTTAAGAAAGAATCTCAGCCATTAGATCTAAATTAAATGAAAAGGGTAAACAAATAATTTTATCATTAATTCAATTAATTAAAAACTTCCCATAACGGCCACCTTAATTATAGGAAGTATATAACACCATTCAGCAAGTATATAACATCATTCAGTAAGTATATAACACCATTCAGCAAGTATATCACGCCATTCAGCATTCAGCAAGTATATAACACCATTCAGTAAGTATATAACACCATTTAGCAAGTATATAACACCATTTAACAAGTATATAACACCATTTAACAAGTATATAGCACCATTCAGCATTCAGCAAGTATATAACACCATTCAGTAAGTATATAACACAATTCAGCAAGTATATAACATCATTCAGCAAGTATATAACACCATTCAGTAAGCATATAAACCATTCAGCAAGTATATAACACCATTCAGCAAATATAACACCATTCATTGACTAAACATCTGATCGAGACATATTTTTTTCTCTATATTAGTATAGCAATATGGTACTCATATTAAAGATAAAAAACGCTCGTTATTATGGTGTAATTTTTTAAAAAAAAAAGTTACGTATAAAAAGTTACTGATGTTTAAAAAAGACGGGGGGAGTTATAAGTGCATTACCTAATTTCTAGTGGGCTTAAAAGACTATATTGCCCCTAGATATTTCAAATCAGTCAAAATTACCAAATTAATGAAGATATTTTACAATTTGGCCCCTATTAATCTCAACCATTAGATCAAAAGAACGAAATATCTAATGGCTGAGATTCTTTCTGACCCTTCTCACACTTTAGGTTTTTTTTACAGGATCCTCTACCTATAATAATAATAATATATAATATAATATAATAGTAATAATAATAATAATAATATATAGTAATAATATATAGTTTTTTTATTATTAAAATAATAATATATTATTAGTATAACTACTTTTAACCTTAAATATATATAAAAGAAAAGTGATCATGAATAATAGTTTTCATTTTAAAATAATATATAGTTTTTATCATTAAAATTAATAATATATTATTATTATTAGAACTACTTTTAACCTTAAATATGTTTTTTAAATTTTAACTTTTAATGATACACATTTCTTTAATACCATTATATTTTGTTCGATTAGTATAATACACAGTGCAATGCATATGTATTTTTTTCTAAATATAACTTTTTTATTACTAATTAGGGAGGAAGGAACACCTATGGGTAGTATCATTGCTCCGATTAATCAAAACCCGACATGTTAAAATTCTTAGAAATTACTCTTAGGCCACAAAACACTGGCGGCGCCTTATGCTTGCCATAAACCCTACTCTTTTACCCCACCCACCAACCACACACACGACTTTTAAGAGATGGACCCCACCTGAATCAACCCCACTCTTACCCATGCACGGTTCATCCTACCGGCTGAACTAACCCGCCTTGCCTATCCTTGTAGGTGGCGGCAGTGTTGTGGCACAAGAACCAACCCGGGGAGGATACGCGTAAAGTTGCCCCGTCCCCCCTTATGTAATATTATATTTATCAATCCGTGTGATACATCATATCATAATCTAGTACACTATACATATAAACCTGAAAGCGCTCGCCGATACATTGGCAAAACAGAAATGTCGCCTTGCAAAAAAAATAAAATAACAATAACTTACATTATTGAGGATTGAAGTAACGAGAGAGAAAATAGTCGGATGAATTATGTGAAAGGAAAAGTGGATTAGTGTACACGAACTCTGTTAGCCCAAAGAGGCTTGCTTGCGATTTACTAGTGAATGTCTTGTCAGGATATATATATTTGGTTCTTGCGGGCCTGCTTACGTTGTTTGGTTCTAGACCACTACAACAAAGAGATATTCACATGACACCCTTTAAAAGGCAACCCAAACCATCCATAAAAAGCCTGCCATGACCATAAAGCCCTGCAAACGAAACTACATCCCATGGTACCGAAAAATGACTCCCCGTCTCCTTGCCAAAGAGGCCGTTGGTTTTTTTATTCGTTACAAAACCCAGCGACGATATTACTGTTATGCCTTGCCTGGATGTCGTCGAGTGGTTAGTCCAACCGTTCCGAGTATCTCTATAATTTTTCATCGGTGTCAAAGTTGACCTGAGATAACCAAGAATAATTATCATGTTAAATAAGAATTAATTATCAGAATTCTTTACGAGTTGACATATTTTTCATACTAAAAAGAAAATGGAACACTTTTGAATCGGGATAAGATTTGTCACCTCAGAAATAATGCCACCTCGCCAACCACTATCTCCGCCGTAGCGTTTAGAGGAATGCAACAAACCATTGAAATCTTGAGTTGTGAAAATGAGGGAATAAACCCAATCCTTGTAATCTATGGTTATCTTCCTAAGCTTTTGATTGTTGTCAAGTTGCAATGACCATGAATGTCCACCTGTGCTCGATCCCCATAACCCGATTCGCGTGATTCTTTGACAACCCTGCCATCAAATTACATAAAGTATGAATATTAATTTGAATCTAATTAACGAAAATTATAAGCTTACAATTTGAAATTCCAATGAGTTTTGTAGTTCTTCAACGACTAATCCCATCGTCGGGCGTTTTTTTCGATCGTTTTTCAAGCATTGATAGGCAATCCTTAGAATGTTCGTAACGATTTTGGTGTCATTTGTTTTCGTAGATTGGGGTTGATGATCTCATCTAGTTTTCCCTCTTTGTAATGAAGTTTTGCCAATTTAGATAGAAAGCGACGCTCGTCATTGAATGTTTTAATCACCGCGAGTCTTCCACACAAGACCTCAAATAACACTACACCAAATGAGTACACGTCAGGTTCTTTTGTAAGCACTTCAGTCGTTGTATATAGGGGATCAATATAACCGAGTGTGCCACAAGCATTCGTGACAAGAAATGTAAACTCCTGATTCGTGGGGCCTATTTTATATTAATCTAAAATCCGAAATCTTGGCTTCCCAATTCTCATTTAACAAGAGATTAGAGCTCTTTATGTCACGATGTAACACCCTGTGCCCCTCTCCTACATCACAATGAAGGTAATTAATTCCATGGGCGGCTCCAAGACATATATGAAGCCGTTGCACCCATGTGAGATCCGTGGTGGCCAAGTACTTATCAAGGCTTCCACGAACCTCATGCTTGTAAACAATGATTTTCTCATCACTTTCATTAGAAAATCCAATAAAAGAGACAAGATTATCATGTTTGTAACTAGAGAGCATGACAATTTCCATCAAGAACTCATGTTCTCCTTGCAAGCCCTTAACGTCTAATCGTTTTACAGCAACGGAGGTTATTGACTTGCTAGAGCTAGTGGCAACGGCGAAGAGGGGGAGTTGGCCTTTGTAGACCCTTCCAAATCCACCTTGACCCGACTAACTTAATTTATATCGTTAAGTCAAAATGTATTATATGCAACCCAATTCATACGTAGGAAACGTACAAAATAAAGCACGAAAGCGTGCATCAAATTCACATCAAAACGTAGACAAACTCGGATTTACACAAAAAAGTATACCAAGACAATCGAATATTGTACCGACTATGCGACATGATTGTGTATGACTTATTATCGACCATTTACGTTAACATAGACCAACTTGAATTTTTGACTCGACTCGTTTTCAAACAAAAATTTACGCCGAAATGTACATAAAAAGCAAGCATGAAAAAGTATTATAAATGAAAACAAACTTTACGTCGAAACATACATAAAAAGTAAGCATGGAATCATAAAAAAGCACGCAATAAGTTAAAGTTTTTTAAGTTAATGAACGAAACTATTATGAAAAAAAAACATATTATATATACTCTCAAACGTGTCAAAGTTATATTTGTCTAATCATAAAAAAGTAAGGGATTGAAAATTATATCTCCTAAACTTAAGGGCCAATGGTGGGTGAAAATAAGATTTAACAAAGAAAATTACCAAAGTCGAGGGTCTTTAACAAAGTTGAGGTAAAAAAGGAAACGACCAAAGTCGAGGGTCTAAATTTGATAATTTTTGTAAGTGTAGCGGGAGACAAAGCCGGTGGAAGAGCCCACGTAAAAAAAATAAAAAAACCCTCGAATTTGTACCATTACGTATATACACACATAAAAAATAGTTTTTTTAAGCAAAGGTACAAAAAGGGATAAACTCAAAATTTTAGAAACTCGAGAGGATCAAAATGATATTTACAAAGTTTATAAACATATCGACAAATTAGTTTTTTAAATAGCGAGCGGAAATTATTGAAGAAAAATTAAATATGTAAACACTTTAATAGGATAAAAAAAGTATATTATATATCGTAGATAGGTAAAGTTAAAACATTAGCATCTAAGGGATTATATTGTAAAAAATGTAAAATAATGTAAGGACCAAAAGTAGTAATTTGCAAACTTGAGGGGGTGATTTATCATTGTAGAAATTGTAAAATGAAGTAAGAATCAAAATTAGTAATTTGCAAACTTGAGGGGGGATTTGTTGGTGGCAAAGGCCACCGAGTTTGTGTTATAAGTAGTAGAATTATGTTGAAAATGTAGGTGTTCTAGAGGCATTATTATTTTTAATTTTTTATGTTGAAAATGTAGGTGTTCTATAGACATTATTATTTCCAAACTATAAATTAGGAACATATTTTTGCTTTATATACTTGTAACATACTAACATATGTATTGGGAGATTTTCAAAAAAGTTTTTGCATTTTTCATTTTCAATCCAAATGTTTTTATCTTTTATATTTTAACCCTTTTGGTTTTTTCAAATTTAACCCAAAGCTTTTTAACTTTTCAATATAACCCCAATAATTTTTTTATTTTCAACTTTGGTCTCCCATACTTTTCATCTTTTGCAAGTTTTCGTTTTACGTTTCGTTCTAAATTTTGCGAGTCAATACGCAGCAACATGCATGTGGGGTTTAACGTTTTTTCGCCTATTTTTCCCGTTTGATAGGCAAGTCGCAACACGTCTATTTTTCTCTGTTTGACAAGTCCGTCGCAACGCGCGGATCCTAGATCGACTTAGTTATTCTTTTCTACGTTTTACGTTTTTGTCTAATTGTTTCGCATTAACACGCCACACCGGGCATACGTGGTTCAATGATTTTACGTATATTTTTTGTTCGGTGTTATGTTTTACTTTTTTATTTAATTTATTTTTACAAGCTCTTCTGATATTGGTGTTCGCTGGCAATGATTTGGCATTAGTGCTACTTGACACAATTTGACGAACGTATTTAACCTCTTAAAAGTTTGTTACTAATAATTTGTTTCGAGTTTACCGTTATACCTCCTTTACTTGGCACAATTTGACGAACGTATTTAACCTATTAAAAGTGCTACTTGGCACAATTTGACGAACGTATTTAACAATTTTTTTCATGTGTATATTTTTATGTACGTACCTGTATAAATTCAATTTGCTCGATATGTCGATATAAACTTTTTCTGGAAACGAGTCAGGTCAAATATAATACGTTTTCGTTTAAAAAATATTTTTTACGTGCACATTTTTATGTACGTTTCGGTATATATTTGAGTTGGTGTATGTTTCGACGTAAACTTTTTTAGGAAACGAGTCAGGTGATTTTTATAAATTTTGTTTTGAACCGAGTGGAGTCAAATTGTGGTTTCTTTTTTCCAGTTTTTCAAAAGCTCTAATTCATCTCTTTTGATTATACATGTCAGCTTTTCCATTATACCCGTTACATTTTCTATGTATGACTCAGGTCACATATGATACGTTATGATTGTACGGTATGAATTTGATTTGCTTTATGCTTGATCCAATTGCAATGCTTATATAGGTTATATTGAGTTCAATCAAATACGTCAAAACATGTGTTTTCATATGGTTAAAGCATCATATAACGTTTGGACTAATCTATTCGATGTTTACGATGTACCGCGCCGTAACACGCATGAGTGTCATTGCTAGTTATTTTTAATTTTTAAAGTACAGTATATTTTTTAGTTTGATTTGATGTCCACACAAATTAAATATTTATTAGATAAATTTATGATCTTAACTATACAACCACCACAAGAAAAATGTCCTTTAGTGACATAAAAATGCCACTACGTCAATAATAGCCCGTCACAAAATGGCATAAGGGACTACAGTAAAACAGAAATAGAAACACTACTCATTTTTTTAAAGATCAACATATATTATTCGAACTAGTTTAAGCTCCCATGTGTTACACGGGTTGTATAAAGAAAATATTTCTTATAATTGAAACTACATTTTATGATCTTGAAAGACGACGGCAATTGGCCATGCAATACCACATGTCCACATAAGAGACGTGTCTGTTGAGTTAGCTTTTGACGAAAACGTTCTTACAAAGTTGCGTGATAAAGACATGCATTTTCGATTTCGGTATGCTCTTGTGGAAAATCTGCCACATCTTAAGAAGTCGGGGGTTGGAATAGTTTATTTATGTTTTTATTATTTTTTATATATAACAAACGACATATATATATATAACTAACCATTTCACAGCAACAAAACCAACTGAAAATGAGGTAATTAAATTATCATTTAATTTGTTAAATCCTCCAAGAAAAGGAAATAGCATATTGATATGTTAATTTTTTTATAAAATATAATTTAGGTTAATTTAAAATACACTTTCGGTAACTTTCATCCGGTTTGACCCACTTAAATTTTTGGCTAATATAGTTAATTTTATCAGCTTGATCAGTTGAAAGTAAAACATAACAGCACATTCATAAGTAAATGGGTCAACATAAGATCAGATAAATGGGTCAACATAAGATCAGATAAATGTTCTGCACTTTGTATGTCAAGACCAAACTAAATAGCAAATAACGTCTTATTTTATTTCATTGAATTTTCTTAAGGAACTGTACTAAATCCAAAATCAAATAGGTGATTGTAGTCTTTTTGCTAGGATAGAAGACAATGCTATTTAAAGTTGAGTTACAGCCCTAATTACAAACAATACTGATCCAATTAAGAAATCAAAAAATAAATAAGTAATGACACGATAGTCCTTTATAAGAAATCAAAAAATAAATAAGTAATGAAACGATAGCCCTTTAAAAATATGAATCGTTACCTTGAAGATACAAAACAACTTTGATGATGTTTAAATCGAACAGAAAACGAAAACGTGCGCCTGGTGGTTACAGTTGAGTGGTTGAGGCCTGGTCGGCAACTGGTGGCGTGCGACGATAGTGAGGGCGACAGATGGTTGTGCGACTGAAATGGTACAAAAAATTCATCCCAGCAAGCTGCTAATGCCAACTCAAAATGTCCTTTAGTGACATAAAAATGTCCTTTAGTGATCTTAAATATTTATGATCTTAAATATACAACCACCACAAGAAAAATATTTATTAGATAAATTTATGATCTTAAATATACAACCACCACATGAAAAATGTCCTTTAGTGACATAAAAATGCCACTACGTCAATAATAGCCCGTCACAAAATGGCATAAGGGACTACAGTAAAACAGAAATAGAAACACTACTCATTTTTTAAAGATCAACATATATTATTCGAATTTAAATAATCTAGAACCAACCAACTAGTGGTTCATCACCATAGTAGACGCCACACAGGCTACAAATTCATATCACATAACACATTAATTTATTAAAACATTCCAACAATTTCAATATTAATTTATTAAAGTCTAGACGGCCCAATATTCGCATGTTTCACATCCTCAACAGTCTCATCACACTCCAACGCCGGCAACACATCACCATACAAAACCCTCCGATTCCGACCGTACACCTCTCCATCCCATTTCCTCTTAACCAACTCCTCTGCAACCTTAACCGCCGCTGCAACCGTCTCCTCCGAGCTATCATGCGCCGAGTATATAATCCCCTTCTCCACCGCCACCTCCGCCGTCACCTTCTCAGCTCTCAACACAACATCACGCAATGCCGCCGGAGATCCGATCTTATTCTTCAACAGCTTCACGAACCAATCCGGCACCACAAGCTTAATATCCAACTCACTCATGTAAATAAACCCTCTATCTTTTCTCATCAGAACGTAATCGTGAGCCTGCGCCAGAATAAAGCCGCCGGCGGAGGCGTGGCCGGTTACGGCGGCGATTGTAGGCATCGGGAGCGAGATTAGGTCTCGGACGAGTGACCGGAGTTTGGAGGACATGAGGATGTGGCGAGTTGGATCGGATTGGGCCCACGCGAGGTCGTATCCGTTGGAGAAGTATTTGCCGTGGGCGGTGGTGATTAGGGCGGAGGGAGTGGTGGTTGTTTCGGATCGGATGCGGTGGAGTGCGGCGGTTATTGAGTCGAGTAGCGTGGGGTTTAACCGGTGCTCATCGTCGCCGGTTAGGGTTAGGATGTAAATGTTACCGCGTTTTTCTAACGTGCACATTTTTTTTACTGGAACTCTGAGAGAGAGTGGTGGTTCCTTTACTCTCTTACTAACTTCTATTATATTATATAGATACACTTACATTATATGATTATCGGATAGTTGATGTAAATGGACCAAGTCTGTATTAAAAAAAGGTTTGGTATGAAAATATTTAAATCGAATATTGGATTTTAACAATTCTAATTATTCCTCGTGTTAGCAGTTCCAGTTTAAAAAATAACTGCTAACATTTCCAACTATTAATATATTATCCTCCAACGAATTCTGACTAACTGAACCCTGACTAACTGAACCCTGACATCGTTAGTGTCTGATCGCCAGAAAAACTTTTTTTGCCGGAAACAATGTTTTCATAACCGGATCGGACATCGAACCGGACGCTTTACCGGTCCACTGGTCGAAGCGGTCGTATCAGTCGGACCGGATTCAAGAAGCGGATGATGCTAAGTAATTTAAGTTTTCATCATCATCGTTGTCATACTCAGTAAATCTCACCAATAGTAAAGCAAATGTAGAGTCTGAGAAGGGTAAGATTTAGACAACCTTACCTCTACCCCGTAGGAATAGAGATGCTGCTTCCAATGAAACCCCCTGGCTCGATAGTGTTTTGCATCAAGCCTTAGACATAAGGCACATAACACTCAGCAATCGGGACAAAGACCGATTAGTGCATGTACCCTTTTATCTTTCAGCTATCAACGCCACCACATGATGCATGATTAACCGTCCTCAGCTTTTAATGTTATTTTCACGAAATTAGTAAAATAATGTTAAAATTACCGCGCTTTCACTTTTGCCCCCGATGGCCCACACATATATACATTATATGCGCGGTATAATTAATTTAAATTTTAAAAAATATAAAAAAATATTTCAAAATTAATTTTAAAAATTAAACATGAAAAACATTATATATAAAAGTCTATACAAGAAATGAAATTATATTATAAACTAAATATATATATATGTATATATATTATACATTACAAAATTTCCAAATGTAACTTTCATTGTATTTTTCCAGGTTCAAAAACATTAAAAAATACCGGACCTAGTTTTTGAAACAAACTAAACAAAATAAAAAGAAAAGAAAAAAATGAAAAGTCTTATAGGGAATTGAATTGGAGACAGTTGTATATGAAAGGCTTTGTATGTCGTCATTCTCGTCGTAATTTGGTGCATACGGAGGGCGAGAAATGAGAGTATGTTTAGGCAAGTAAGACCGGAGGTTACAAAAGTTTTGGAGGAGGTGAAGGCCCGGTCGTCTTTGTGGGTAAAGAATTGATTGAAGTCGGCGTCTATATCCTGGGAAGAGTGGAGAAGATTTAACTGTTTTGGTTAATGTTTTGTTTGGTTGTATAATTTTGGAGTTCATTTGTAATTATGGTGTATAGCTACTTGCTTGTGACACCTCGTAAATTTGTGTCGAGTCATGTACTGACACGTGTCCATACTCTCAATTGTGCCAAATGTTGGACGGAATGGACTATTTTTGCCAATTATTGAAAGTATGAACGTGGAGGGACTAAAGGTGTCAACATGCCATTTAATTGCCTCTGAGTGACCTTTGCGGACCGTATAGCCTTTAGGCTTACGGACCGCAAGCATTGGATTAATTTGTCTTTGATGATCGGATACGGACCGCAAAGCATCTCAGCTTACAGTCCGTAAGCCAGCTGGAATCTGTGTGCGCATAAGCTCCTTACGGACCGCAAAGGACTATCCCTTATAGTCCGTAAAGGACCGCTAGAGACAAATTTTGTGTGGAAGTCAAGCAAGTCTGTCATTATTCCACCTATTCGAAATGCAGAGCTTCTTAGCTGGTCTTGACGCGTCCCTACATACCTGGAGTGATCTAGGGCTGGCATATCGGGTCAACCCGATCTGTTAAGACACGAACACGATAAGACACGAACACGAAACCTGTAAACACGAACACGACACGAAATCTTATCGTGTCAAATTTTCCGAACACGAACACGAACCTGTTAATAAACAGGTAACACGAAATGACCTGTTAAGACACGAAAATGTTGCCAACATATCATATGACCTGTTTAAGCCACAAACACGACCTGTTAAGACCCGAACACGACCTGTTAAGACACTAACATGACCTATCATTCCATATTTGAAATTAGCAATTAATGAACCTGTTTAATGAAAATCTAGTCGCCAAAGGTTCACAAAAGTCATAAAAATGCATAAACACGTAATGTTTAACAAACTTAACACGAAATCCATAAAAGTCTAATCATAACATCCAAATAGTTTCAAAATTCAAGTTCCCATATGCCTTTCTTTCTCAAGATCTTCAATTCCAAACATTCAAACCTACACAAATAATTACAGTCGTATTAGGCATGGACAATTTGACATAAACTCATTCATATAGTTTTATCAAGCAACATTTCTAGAAACATTTGAAGTGGGTACCTTGAGATGTTCTTGGATTTTTAACAAGCAACACTACTTGAAGCATTTGGAGTGGATACCTTAGGATTGTTCACGGAATTTGAAGCATCTGATTCATGGCTAATGTCAAGCGACATTATATCTTCTGTGAGCTCATCTACACTAACTTGGTTCGAACCTACAAAGTACAAACAAATATACATAATAATATTAATAGAATACCATGCAAAAGAACATAAAAAAAATCAAGAGAAAAGACATTACAATAATCTCCAAATAACCAATCTTTTGTGCATATGAGAGCCTCAACGGTATCTTTGCTAAGCGAACTTCGATGTTCATTAAGGACTCTTCCACTTGCACTGAATGTAGACTCCGATGCGACAGTAGATACCGGAATGGTCAAAAAGTCTCTTGCCATTCTCGCAAGTGCGGGATATCTAAACTCATTGCCTTTCCAAAAAGCCAACACATCAAGTTCACAACTTCTATCAACCCTTGACTCCTCCAAATACATTTGCAATTCTGATTTTTTGTTAATTGTAAAATCTTTACTTTGAAATTGATCAAAATCCTAAAAAAACAATTGGAAATTAGTTAGTCAATAATTAAACACAATGTATAAATATATAAATAAATTACCTTAAGCCTTGCGCTCATTCCATAGGCATGTGTAGAATCATCCATTGTATCCTCAACCTCTTTACTTGCATTTGAAGCACGTGTTGGGTCGTCTCTTCTATCATCACCGGCCACATTTAACATGTTGACATATGAACAGAACAGAAATCCCACAAACATATGTTCAATCAGTAACTTTAATCAGTAACAAACAGTGCCGGCGAACACAATCAGTAACAAACAGTTTGTTCAATCAGTTTGTTCACACAAATCAGTGCCGGCGAACAACATATGAACAGAACAGAAATCCCACAAACAGTTTGTTCAATCATTTAAGAAACATATGTTCAATCAGTAACTTCAATCAGTAACAAACAGTGCCGGCGAACACAATCAGTAACAAACAGTTTGTTCAATCAGTTTGTTCACACAAATCAGTGCCGGCGAACACAAGAGGTTGAGCAGCGGACAAGAGTTTGTTCAATCAGTTTAACAATAGAACGATGACATTCAGATGATCTTTAACTTACCTGAAGGTTGAGCAGCGGACAACAGTGAACGATGAAGGGTTGAGCAGCGATGAAGGGTTGAGCGGCCGGCGATGAAGGGTTGAGCGGCCGGAGAAGAAGGTGAGCAGCGATGAAGGACGGCGATTAACTTTTTAGGGTTTATTTGAAGGGTCGTGAAGACGTGAACTGAGAGTATGATTTCAAAATAATGAAAATTTTGGGTGTATGCTGAATAATACCGCCTGACTCCTCCATATATATTTTATATATTTTTTAATTTAAAATTATTAACAGGTCATTAACGGGTCTTAACAGGTTAACGGGTTTTAACCTGTTTAGACACGAAATTTAAACAGGTCTTATCGTGTCGACCTGTTTAGACACGAAACCTGTTAAGGTCAAACACGAAACCTGTTAACTTCGTGTAGGTTCATGTCGTGTTTTCGTGTTCGTGTCAGAATTGCCAGCCCTAGAGTGATCCTAGATCACCTCCAACACCTGTCATCATCTCAAATCATGATCCTCAAGTATAAATAGGTGTGTAGTGCAACCTCATTCCTTGCACCTTTCTTTGATTATCTTCTCTACTCCTCTCTAGAAGGTCCTGACTTGATAGGAGCATCCTACTCAGTTCAAAGTGTTCTAAGGTTCACTTGTAAGTGTTCCTTTCCAGTTCTTTTTCGTTTTATAGGCTTTTATAAGTCCAAAGTCGAGCAAATTGACTTTTGCTTTGACCATTGTTCGAATCGAACATGGCTACGTGATCGTAATTAGGTAGGTGTTAATCCCTCGAAAGGGCACCTCCTGGAAATCACGTTAACTTGGTCAAATAACGGGCCAAAGTTATGATAATTAAAAAGTCAAAGGGCAGATTTTCATAAACTTTAGAAAATGAACTTATAAATGTTATAACCCATGTTTTTAACACTAAATTAGTTGGCAATTAATATTAGAACATGTATGAACAGGTTCATCCCGTCATTTCCAGTTTTAGTGTCGGTTCGCAACCGAAAGTCGAGCAGTTTGACTTCTGCTTTGACTTTCGGTTCTGACCCGATTTAGCTAAGTTAGCTACTGAATTTTAGTTGTATTATGATCACATTATAATGTAGAATAACCTCTGTGGTTATGCTACTTGATCATAATCAGATTCTGAGTTTTTACACAAGTTCTTAAATTATGCCTATTTATGACCAAATTGCCCCTTTTTCATAAAACTTGGTTTTAAAAATGATGAACTTGCAAAACGAATTACCTACGGATATGTTATTATAATTAACATATTTTAGTATATCAAATCTGTTCATAACCTGAGTTTATTTACAAGTTCATAAATTATGTTATAATGTGACTAAAATGTCCTTTTGGCACATAGTATGGTTTTAAACCATAATTATCATATCAAATCTATTACCTACTGATAGTATAACATAATTAAAGTGTTTTAATAGAATGAACTTTTCATAACTCAGATTTTATACAAGTTCTCAAGGGATGTCACATAATGACTAAAATGCCCTTATGGTGCATATTTTGGTTTTAAACCATAATGTTTATAAAACCTTGGTTACCTACTGACTTGGTAACATATCTAGAGTATCTTGGCATATAGAACTTGTTTATGACTCATCTGGATACCCGATATCGCTTATACGCGTGCGGTTGAGCTTACGTAACTAGTTTACCGAAACGGGTCAAATCCTTTCAATTTTACTTCAAATTCCAGAATGTATGTTGTTTACCCATATTATACAAGTCTTAGTACTTGTGGGGTTTAAACTACATTCTATTCTGGTTATCGCTTAATCAAGCGTATCGTACCGTTTTCTTTAATTTAAGTTAACCGGTCCAAGTCTATGACTTGAATAGGACCCGTTAACATTCTAATTAGTTATTATACCATTCATTCCTGACTAGGGCCTTCCGGTAGGTTGCAATCAACCTTAGTTAATTGATTACGACAGTGCTTATTGATTCTTGCATTGTAATACATATTTAAGCCAGGTAAATACTCTTAACCTATTTTCCCTATACGGGCTTGGGATACGGTAAATTATTACCGCTTGGTCGGGTATGGGATCATATGTCGGATTGTGACTATAAACTCTTCATAACCCGT